>NC_066618.1:220240613-220555446 GCF_025201925.1 Gopherus flavomarginatus | reverse complement strand
AAGAGAGAAATGAATGGGATGATGAAATTAACTCCAGTTTATAGGAGACTGACATTTGAACAAGGAAGAAATTGCAATGTATTTGGTAGTCTGAGGTAAACACATTAGCTGTCGAACGTGTAAATTGCAAAAATAACTTAGCAGCCAAAAGCGAGAAGGAATGAACAAGCAAACAATCTAATTTCTGTTGGAACACATCACCTGGGTGATTTTTCAGGGTCCCTGAGAAACAAAGGAGCAGATGAAGTGGGAGGAGCACCTGTGGTATCATCTGGGAAAAAATCAATAACAAATACAGTCCAAGTGCCAGCAAACAAAAACACTTCCTGCTATTCTGTGAAGAACTGGGACGTCTGAAATAGTGAAAGTCAGGGCTCTTATTAAGGATTGAGAGACTATATGCTTTATAACCAAAAGGCCGAGAAGCTTTATACACTCTGCCACTGTGTTTGGTGAATCCAAAATTTGTCTATCTAGTTCTTGGAGTAAATATATGGCAAATGTCAGTTCTACTTTTTGAGGTTATGGCCTAGTCTTTTGGTTATGAGGTTATGGACCCTTTCAGGGAGAAAGGTGAAACTGAGCTCTATTTTGATGAGGGGAAAAATTCCTTGCCATTTGTGAAGCGAAACCAGAAGCAGAGACCATGGTGTCTTGTGATCTGGAAGAAATACAAAGCCCAGAGAAATAGTTAGGGTGCAAGGTATCTTAACAGCAGAGCATCATTTCATCAAGTCCTACTGCAGCAAGCAGTATAGATTCATGCAATGTAATTAATTTGATTTCATGGTCTGCTAAGAACAGCATGAAACCAGTGTTTTAGATCATGATAAACCTACCCACTGGGATGAAGGTCCCATGCCCCTTCAAGCAAGCACAGCATGAGACCTGGCTATTAGTGAAGTGCTGAGAAAATAACAGAAGGGTCACAAGTAGATTCTTAGAAAGGATTTAAGCTGAAAGTAAGCTGTAAAATGAATATTGTCCTTTAAAATATATATAAAACTTGCATGTCACTCGGTCCTTGTTGGAGCAACAGCACTGCCTACTGACACTTAAGTTACCCTGCTCCAGGGAGAGAGAACAGACTTCTCTCTGCATAGACAACCATTTTTATCTGTTTTTATTTCCCTCCTGTGAAGAAAGTATTATGCCCTCAAAGAGAACAATGGATACAAAAAGCAGCATTTGCCACACGGTTACCACACAGTGGTATCTGTGATTACTACAGTTTCCCCCCTAGTGGAACAGGAGATATCTGTGGTAACTGTGTGGCAACAAAAGGCTCTTCAGAGCAGGGAGACTTATGTAGGCTCCTTAGAGCAGGGACATTCTCTTACTATTTGTTCGCAGTTTGTAATACAATGGGGTCCAGATCCCAGCTGGGCTTTGCCGCACTATCATCATACAAATAAGAATAATGCTGGGGCAGATGTCACCAGGTGGCACTGTTACACATCATCTTTCACGCTTTTTCTTAGTATGCAAGCAAGTTTTGACTTTTGGGATATGCAAGGTTTTGTACAGCGGGAAGTCTGTGAGCAGCTAGAGAGTTTATTCTTTGGCTCAGGCTTTTGTTACAGTCAATTCTTGAGGTGGAGTTACTCCCTGGGAAGAAGGTATAGGTACTGGGATGAAGTTCCTAGAAGATCGATTGCCCTGCATGTGATTTGACCAGCTCTGTTCCAGGACTGGTGTAAGTGTAAATACAGCATGTTACACTTAGAATACACTCAAACTCTATGTCATTGATGTCTCCTCCAGTGGACCTCCAAGGCCCATGACATCTGCTACCACTAAGCATAGAGATGACATTGGTGTCAGAAAAAGGGACAAGGATAATAATAAAATAGACCAATCTTGTAATTAATCATTGCAGAATATGATGCTCACATGAGACTGAGCAGTATTATTTTACTATTATTTAGGTGGTCCCAGTAGCAGCCACTATGTGGCACCTTCTGTACAAACATAAAAGAATGCATGATTATTACCCCAAAGAGCTTACACTATAGGTTCACTGACCCACTTCTAACCACTAAGGCTGCAATTCTTAAATGTTGAGAAAGTGGCAGATCACTTTTGTCTCAGCTCATGCTTGATGCCTGCAGAATGTTAGAAACATAGGCAAGAGCATGTAAGGTGAGTTTTCTTTTCCTTATTGTAAACTGGCAATGTGTCAAACCATGTAAACAAATTCCCTTTGACACAATTTGCAGTTTGGGGTCAGAGCCCAACATCCTGTACATGGACTTTGTACATCTTCTTTACAATGCTGATTTGATTAAACTAACAATGTTACAAATCTCTCATCAATTCAAGAGAAGATAACTAAACAGTCATAGTATCATAGAAATGTAGGACTGGAATGGTATGATACCCTTTACAGTGCACAGGGCAGATATTCATGCCTAAAAGTTATAAATCAAATCATTCCTGAGCAAGCAAAAGTAAAGTAGTGAAACATTACTTGAACAAGCATTTAATATGTGTGTGTACAGAATTTTTAAGAAGCAAATTCAGCCATGTTTATATTACAATGATGAGAAAGGAATCCACTTTTAAGAAAAGACCTAAGATGTGAGAGAGTAATGCTTGAACTAAAGATACCAAAAAGGCAGCTGGTGTACAATGACAACTGCATGTCCTGCTGACTTGTATCACGTTCTTCATTTCCTGGTGCTCCCCTGGTCTGTGTTGTAGTTACCTCATACTTGAATTGCAAGCTCTATAGGGCAGGAATTGTTTCTTTGCTATATGTTTGTGCATTGCTTAGGACAATGGGGCCCTGGCAGGTAGTTGCTTCTACAATACAAAGAATGAGTAATAGTAATAAAACAGGTCAAGGTCAACTAACTTTTTGATAAGGATGATATTATTGAAGAGGAAAACAAATGCAAAGCACGGCTGCACTGACAGAGAAATAACATACGTGTGAGGCCAAATTATGTCTCTTCTTCCTCAAAAAAATATAGGATTACAGGAGTTGAGGAATTGAGCAAATGATAAGCTTTCTTACATGGCATTGTGTAAATTATCTGCTATACATTAGGCCTACTGGATGGAAGCTGAACTGCCCGCCCTTCCCCTTTTCTTATTAGGATATCTCAAGTTTGAACCTGCCCCCTATGCAGACATGATAGTGAGAGTGAGTGATATAGAGTTGGCAAACACTCCAGTAGGAGATTCCTTATGATAGGGCAGTCCCCAACTGTCTCTTTCAGGAAACTCTGAATGTCACTCACTTTGCCACTGGGATTATACAGAAGGAATTTAGCCTGGGCTAAGGAGTTGGCCCTCATTTTTTTTTGTAAGTGTGACCATTTTTAATCACACAATGTTGTTTCAGCAACATATGATCTAGAAAAATACCAAAGGTTAATAAATATATTTCAAATTGATACGGAGAATACTTACCAAGTATGGTACTTACTCTATATGACAATTTATAGCTTGGAGTTAATTTTTTTGAATTAATCTAATATTTTATACCAGCATGGAAAACAGATTTTTAAATTAATGGCCAAAATAGCTTGGATAAAGATATTGAGGAATTCATTAATCAAAAATTTGAATTCTTCATAACATCAGAACATGATATATAATATCATGTTTTGGATATAAAATTACATGGAAATTGATGGTCTCAATTTTTTAGCTGGATTTTATAGTGCTTAAACTAGGAATCTGTGAACTTTAACAGGAGCGAAGAATCCTGTGGCACCTTATAGACTAACAGACGTTTTGGAGCATGAGCTTTTCTGGGTGAATACCCACTTCGTCGGATGCATGTAGTGGAAATTTCCAGGGGCAGGTATATATATGCAAGCAAGAAGCAAGCTAGAGATAACGAGGTTAGTTCAATCAGGGAGGATGAGGCCCTGTTGAGGTGTGAAAACCAAGGGAGGAGAAACTGGTTTTGTAGTTGGCAAGCCATTCACAGACTTTGTTTAATCGTGAGCTGATGGTGTCAAATTTGCAGATGAACTGAAGCTCAGCAGTTTCTCTTTGAAGTCTGGTCCTGAAGTTTTTTTGCTGCAGGATGGCCACCTTAAGATCTGCTATTGTGTTGCCAGGGAGGTTGAAGTGTTCTCTTACAGGCTTTTGTATATTGCCATTCCTAATATCTGATTTGTTTCCATTTATCCTTTTCCGTAGAGACTGTCCAGTTTGGCCGATGTACATAGCAGAGGGGCATTGTTGGCATATGATGGCGTATATTACATTGGTGGACGTGCAGGTGAATGAACCGGTGATGGTGTGGCTGATCTGGTTAGGTCCTGTGATGGTGTCGCTGGCGTAGATATGTGGGCAGAGTTGGCATCGAGGTTTGTTGCATGGATTGGTTCCTGAGCTAGAGTTACTATGGGGCGGTGTGCAGTTACTGGTGAGAATATGTTTCAGGTTGGCAGGTTGTCTGTGGGTGAGGACTGGCCTGCCACCCAAGGCCTGTAACAGTGTGGGATCATTGTCCAGGACGGGTTGTAGGTCCCTGATGATGCGTTGGAGAGGTTTTAGCTGGGGACTGTATGTGATGGCCAGTGGAGTCCTGTTGGTTTCTTTCTTGGGTTTGTCTTGCAGGAGGCGGCTTCTGGGTACACGTCTGGCTCTGTTGATCTGTTTCCTTATTTCCTCGTGCAGGTATTGTAGTTTTGAGAATGCTTGGTGGAGATTTTGTAGGTGTTGGTCTCTGTCTGAGGGGTTAGAGCAGATGCGGTAATACCTCAGTGCTTGGCTATAGACAATGGATCTTGTGATGTGCCCAGGATGGAAGCTGGAGGCATGAAGGTAGGCATAGCGGTTGGTAGGTTTTCGATATAGGGTGGTGTTAATGTGACCATCACTTATTTGCACCGTGGTTTCTAGGAAGTGGACCTCCCGTGTAGATTGGTCCAGGCTTAGGTTGATGGTGAGGTTTAAGCTGTTGAAATCGTGGTGGACTTTTTCCAGAGTCTCCTGTCCATAGGTCCAGATGATGAAGATGTCATCAATGTAGCATAGGTGGAGAAGGGGCTTGAGTGGACGAGAGCTGAGGAAGAGTTGTTCCAGGTCGGCCATAAAAATATTGGCATATTGTGGGGCCATGCAGGTGCCCATAGCGGTGCCACTGATCTGGAGATATCTGCAGTTTCTTAGTGTATTCCTCAGTGGGATCTGACGAACTCCTCCTGTTGGCAGTTTGCCAACTACAAAACCAGTTTCTCTTCCCTTGGTTTTCACACCTCAACTGCTAGAACAGGGCCTCATCCTCCCTGATTGAACTAACCTCGTTATCTCTAACTTGCTTCTTGCTTGCATATATATACCTGCCCCTGGAAATTTCCACTACATGCATCCGACGAAGTGGGTATTCACCCATGAAAGCTCATGCGCCAAAACGTCTGTTAGTCTATAAGGTGCCACAGGATCCTTTGCTCTTTTTACAGATCCAGACTACCATGGCTGCCCCTCTGATACTTGAACTTTAACATTTAACTTTCATGCTTAAAAAAGTGTTCAAAATTCAATTAAACACAAGCAGTATACGTTTTATGTATTTTTGACAATGTCACTTTCTAAATGGATTACATTTATTATAGATACGTGCTTATCTTTCCCATGTAATCCGCAGGCTCTTTCTAATTGTTTAAAGGATGGGTATAAGCTATAGTTTTTGTGATGATGACTCTGCTGCCAAACAAAGATTCTAGTGGTAATGATGTTTCAATTAATTGGCATAAAGAGGAAATAGACTAAAAGATTATTTGTCAGATGATATTTTTTACTTTTTAAACAGCATGTCTTGGTTAAACTCAGTTCATCTCTGATGTTTTATTCTGATTTTTTCTAAGTATAAAACATTGTTAATTGCATCTGACTTATTACGACCACATGTTGACTTGCAAGCACCTCTATATTCTAGTAAGTAGAGATCTGTCTCTTCTGAACTATACTAAAATGATTATTTGAATTATGGTAGCACTTAGAGGCCACAACCAAGATGGGGCTCCATTGTGGCAGGCACTATACAAACACAGAGACAGACCCTGACCTGAAGAATTTATAATTCCAGACAAGACAGAGAACAGATGGGGCAACAGGAGTGCAGAGAGGTGAAGTGACTTTCCCAAAGTCACACAGCAGGTACATGGAAGAGACAGGAATAGAAACCAGGCCTCTTGACACCAGTCCCATGCCCTGTACACTAGATCATGCTGTAAAGACCAAGATCATCCTGTAAAGACCAAGAAAGATTATGGATTCCATGTTTGTATAGACAGTAATGCTAGATTTAAAAGTGCACTACAATGAAAGATTGTGGGAATGTAATACAGGACTTCCATTGAGGAAGGTGCAAAGTCACAAATTGCTATAGAGGGAGGCCCAAAAGGGCAGGGATTGTGTCCCAAGAGGGATAGTTTCCTTACCTAAGGATCTTTGTCTGTGAATATCCAGGATTTGTGGCTCAAAAGCTACAGATCCTAATTATAATTCTACAGCCTGTTTAACAAAATGTATTAGGCAATGGAATATTGGCTTTGTTCTTTTCTTCTCTCCTTCACAAATGCTTTGAATCTTTCTACTTTAAATAGCAGTAGGACTAGTAACAATGTAAACTTCATGTAGAGTAATAATCTTTAGTCATAATGGCTACACTTGTATATGGCTGGGTTCTCCCCAGCTAATTGACAGGACCTATTGTGATGAAGCACAGAATCACAGAAAAATGCTGGTTTTGTAGAGTATCACCCCCAAATGACACCAAGAGAGAGACAACAAAATTACTTCCGCATTTTTAGAGTCTTACCTTTTGGGGTTAATGTTCCCCAGCTCATCACATTCTCGTTTTAAAGATGATCCAAATAACTGAAAAACTCATCCAGATTACCGGGAAAACAGGCGAGAAAGCCATCCCTGCTGAGGGCTTTGGCTCATTTGCTTCTGGCAACTCATGTCACACCCAGAACCAGATGGAAGAGTTCACCATGCTAATGTAGGTTTAAGGCAGACTTTCCTTAAGGTTATACACACCCACGGGGCTCATTCATTATCCTGTATGTGAAGTCAGCAGGATAAAGTTGCAACTACTCTAAGGCTATCAAAGCTTAGTCCATACATTAGGAAAATAGGTTTTATATATATATATATAAATCTACATGTCACACAGGTGTGTGCAGGGTCCCTCTATAGCTAGAGCTATAGGTCAGGAATGGGATGCAGGAGAGTGGGTGTTTTCTCTAGAAACTGTTTCTCATTTTTAAAGCAAATATTTGCAATATATATCATACGTTAAAGAGGTCACTTCCTGTTTCATTGAATAAAAGTGGATATTGAAATTTAGCACCTGTAGTTATATATATATATACACACACACGTGGATTTAAATGATATTGCACATCTGTCCATCAATGCACATGAGTTAAGCCATGAATTCTAAGTCAGATGAAGAAGAAAAACAACAGACAAGGAAGAAAAACAAAAAAAAAAACACATTAAAAACTACAGAAGCACTGGTGAAGGAAGGCAGGGATTTGAGACATGGGGCAAAATCCCAGGCATATGGAAGTCAAGGATAAAACTCCCATTGACTTCAATAGGGCCAGAATTCCATGTTCTGTAAATTGCTACATTTGGGGTATTGTTCTTGCAGTGCTTCAATAATAATGGAAATGTATTAGAACTACTTGTGGATAATCTGCCCCACAGATTTTAAAAAAATCCTGAAGTACAGAAGCATTTGGACAGGGATTATTACATATCTCTATTCTGTGTGGTTTTGCACACCATGAATAAATAGTCTATTTTAGCTGTTCAACTTAAACACTATTGGCCCAATTCTACTCTTTCTCACTTTGGCTTTGAATGGAATTGCACCTATTTCTCCCTTTATAGATAAAAGGACACGCAACCTTATAGGTTATCAGCAGTCATCTTAATTCTGAGTTTTCTACAGAAGAATAATACAAAGAGATGTTTGAGGGTTTTTTTTCTGACCTGCAACTGGCGGTATTATTATTAATCTGAGAATGTGTTTAAATTCAAAATGTAACAGGAGTTTGGTTCAGCTTATCATAAAGGGACCAGATGAGGAATTCAGATCTATACTTGGCTTTGGATCCCAAAGCTCTCCACAAACAAAACAAAGACAGAGAAGTATTATATCTAGGACCTGGATTTGTGCCCATCTCTAATTATTCATGGTTTTAGTCAGTATACAAGGAGGAACTGTGTTGAAAAATATGTTTCCAATTCTCAAAGGATTCCTTGGCCCTGTGGAAGTGGCAATATATTTCAAACCAAATTTTAGAAGCATGTTGTCAGTGAAACTGGATTGTTGCATTAGAGGTGCCCACTTGTGATTTCTCACTTCCAAAAAGGTGACCGAACATTTCTATTTTGTCATTTCCTTCTTCGGATATGTAGCATTCTCCTATTTCTCTATGTCGGTTTTCAGAAATTCTCTACTGATTTATAGTCTGGACAGTCTCATCTCAGCGTTCGCTATCCAGCAGCTTATAAATCTGGTACAGTCAGTCTCCTCTGCTGTATGTGTCACTCTAGCTGAAAAAGAGTAACTACCAGTACTCTTCTCCAGGATTTCTTACATCCCTACAGAATACTATAAACAATTGATTTTTGAACATGACTGTAGGGTGGTTGTGATTATAAAATGGTATACAGATTGTTTTATCTCTCAAACAGAGACTCTTAAAAAAATCCTTTCCTTCATCTAGCATTCCTGAATGTAACATGTCTGCCTCAGGGGAAAGAAAGAGAACTCCTACAGAACTGAATGTGCACCGTTCATTCAAGTCCACTTCAACATTAAGAGAGCTGACTGATACTGAAGTATGCATGACTCCTTGTCTGGCTGGGAGTGCAAATGTATAACCATCTTGTAAACTATACAGTACTGCATTAACATTTCAAATGCTGGTAGAATATTGAGTACTGATGGAAAACATGTTCTCAAGCAATTTTTCCTCTACCACTTTATTATGCATTATACCCATGAAAATTTAAGGAAGTGCTTGTCATATTTTTCAATGATGATTTTATTAATCCAAACAGTTTTTATATATGGAGTCATCTTCTCGGCAGGTCTTCCAGAAATCAGTGAATCTCCATTGAAGTCAACGGAGCTATGACAATTTACATCAGTAAATGATCTGACCCCATATATACCTATGCACCAGTAAACAAATACACATAATATACTAAGTCCTTAATGCAGATTTCCAAACTACATACATTGAATTTTAAATAATGTATTTCAATTTTCACCAAGAAATGTCAAATGAAATAATAGAGAGACAAAGGTAGGTGAGGTAATATCATTTGCTAGGCCAGCTTTTATTGGTGAAAGAGACAAGCTTTTGAGCACTACATAGTTACCGGCTAAAAGAGAGGAAACAAAACGTAGGAATAAATGGTCAGTTTTCACAATGGATATAGATAAGAAGTGGGGTCCCTCAAAGATCTGTACTGGAACCAGCGCTGTTCAACATGTTCATACATGAACTAGGAAAGTGGTAAACGGTGAGGTGGCAAAGGTTGCAAATGACACAATTTACTCAACATACTTAAGTCCAAAGTTGACTGCGTAGAGTTACAAAGGATCTCACCAAACTGGGTGAGTGGGAAAGAAAATGGAAGATGAAATTAAATGTGCAAAGTAAATAGGAAAACATAATCCCAACTATCTATATAAAATGATGGGATTTAAATTAGCTGTTACCACTCAAGAAAGAGATCTTGGAGTCATCATGAATTGTTCACAACTGCTTGATGTGAAGGGGCAGTCAAAAAAGCTAACACTAGGAAAGAGATAGAAAATAAGACAATAAATATAATGCCACTACATACAACTTTGATATGCCCACATCTTGAATACTGCATGCAGTTCTGGTCACCACATTTCAAAAAAAGAGATCTTAGAATGGGAAAAAGTCTGGGGAAGGGCAACAAAAATGATTAGGGGGTATGGAATGGCTTCCATATGAGGAGAGATTAAAAAGACTGAGACTGTTCAGCTTAGAAAAGAGACAACTATGCAGGGATATGATAGAGATCTACAAAATCATGTATGGTGAGAAGAAAATGAATAAGGAAGTTATGACAGTCCACACTCGGGGGCTGGGTGGTAGGGAGTGTCACCTAGTGATCAAGGCTTATGCCCATGACATGCAGAGGGATTGTTGGTAGGGGAGCCTGAACCCTCCCTTCCACTGAGTTCCATCCCAGGGCCCTTTGAGGGCTATCAATGATCTGACAGCCAACGGCTGCTTAAGGCTGCCCTCCCTGGGCCACTTCCGGCCACCCCCCCTCTGATTGTCCCAACATCACTGTCTGGGTCTAGGCAGTGTGAGGGTTATCTGCTCACAATAAAGCATCTTCTGGCAGTGGAGTGTAGCATGGTAGCTCTCTTCCTCTCTCAGGTGGCAACTGCCTCCTTCTTCAGTGTAACCCACCATCCTGGGCCAGATCAGTCCTGGCGCTTTCCTCTTCTGGGGTAGCCCAAACAAAGTAAAAGGGAATTAACAAAACTCAGGGTCCATATAAGAGGGAGACGGGAATGCTTCTCTATCAGTCTGTCTCTGTAGCTGGTCCTCCTTTCCCTCAGAGAGGGACCTTTGGGCAGTTGTTGTGGGGAGAGAGTCTACCATCTCTAGTTCTCCTCTGCTGGAGGTGCAGGTTGCAAGTCTGCTCTCTTCCCTGGTCTGCCACCAAAAGAGCTGCTCTCCTGCCTTTTAACTCCTCCATTTGTAGCATTTGCTACAGGTGTGGTGTGGTGGGGCTCGCTGAGCCCAGAGCAACTCCTTAACCCCTGGTTGCCAAATGTGGGGTTTGTATACCCCATCACAGAATTTTATTTACCCCTTCTCATCACACAAGAATCAGGGTCAACTGATGAAATGAATAGGCATCAGGTTTAAAACAAACATAAGGAAGTATGTCTTCACACAACATGCAGCAACTTGTGGAACTTCTTGATAGGGGATGGTTTGAAGGCCAAAATTATAACTGGGTTCAAAAAAGAATTAAATAAGTTAATAGAGGATAGGTCTATCAATGGCTAGTAGCCAAGATACTCAAGGATTCAACCCCAAGCTCTGGGTGTCCTTAAACTTCTGACTGCAAGAAGCTGAAGACTGCATGACAGAGAGACAGATCACTAGATAATTGCCCTGTTTTGTACTGAAACATTTGACAAGGAGACAAAATACTGGACAGACCATTGATCTGACCGAGTACATAGGCAATGGAACAATTTTTATAGTGGGGGTGCTGAAAACCATTGAATCAAACTGTAAACCCTATATATGATGGAAACCACTTCAAATCAGGTGGTGCTGCCGCACCCACAGCATGCTTAGCTCCAGCATCTATGAACCAGTATGGCTATTTTCATGTTCTTAAATTATCCAGACTTTTTATCACTCCCTGTAAATGACCTTCAAGTTTCCCTAGAATCCTCTCACCCACAAATCTCCAATAGCCTTCCACATCTCACGTTGCTATGTCAAGTACCTACAAAAGCCGGTCATGGCCTTTGAACTCTGCTGGTTTGCCTAGCCACTTGAAGACTCTTCGAGTAGCATGCAGTTGTTATAGTGACTCCTACACAATCTGTTCTCCATGCCCTTGCATAGTAATAGAGTGACCAGATGTCCCGATTTTTTAGAAACAGTCCCAATTTTGGGGTCTTTTTTTATATAGGCTCCTATTACCTCCCCCCCCATCACAATTTTTCATATTTGCTGTCTGGTCACCCTACATAGTAAACATGGATGATTTAAAGGAGATACAATGCATAAATGATACAAAGGAGACATGGATGGCATGACTCTCTGACCCATTATTCCCTAGTTGCTGGGATATCCCTCAGGGTCAGGTCAGCTGGCACAGTTTTCAACATCTTTCAGGATTGTCCAATTTGTGCCAGGGGACTAGCCCAGCACAGAACTCACTAAGGATCACCTTTGAACTCTCCCCTCCTGCACTGAATTTCACCAGGTGTTTCTAAGCCACAGTTCAGGATCTGGCCCATTACCTTTCATATCTACTGTAATAGAAACAAAACATTATTTCAACTGTACTCATACTGTACACAACACTTTGATATCTAAAAATTCATTTAGAAACTTTTTTATTATATCTTTAATCTCAGTACTGGAGATATGCCTGAAAATAAAACCACAATCAAATATATGTCAAACTTTCTTATCTATCATCTAGGACTGTTTGTTTTCTTTTATTTATTTTATTGAAGTCATATCCATACATCTAATATACCTCAGATTGCTAATACTGTCCATGTTTCCAAAACACATTCAGCTTATGCATTAATTACTAGTCTCTATATTGGTTTAATCAAACACATAATTCTGAATGCTCCCAGATTTTGCTGTATGAACTCAAGATCCAAATGTTCCCAAAGTTTGGGATGTTTGGATTCAGTCCATAATAATGAAAATTTCATGCTGTGAACTCTTTTCTGGGTTGACAGTTCAGTTTAGGCCTAAGTATAATTGCTATTTTAACTGGCTTTAAGAATATAACTAGAATAAGGGCTAAATTTCACCTCGAATAGTTAGTTTTCATGTTATGGGTGGGTTACCAGTCAGATGAACTAATATCAGTGGGGTTTTTTTGTTTGTTTTGTTTTGTTTTGTTTACAGAGGTTTGTGTGAACCTGTTTTTAAGTTTGAGTTCTCATAGGAAAACCTGCCCTAAACTTCACCTTCAGGTCTGAAGCTCATGACCCCATAATTCAAAAGCAAAACTTAGCCACACCAACACATTTTGTGTCTAGGTTTGGGTTGAACCGTGAAAACCATGAGTTTTTAACTGTTCCTGCACAAAATATAGCACAAGTTTGCTTTGGCCATGCAGCCTGAAAACTGACTAATCTCTCTTGAATTTCAGGCTTCACTATGAAAGTTCTGCACAGCCCTAATCACCAGTTTACAAATGGAGATGAATATTAAGTGGAGTACAGGAGTGTATCAAGAATTCAGCAGTGACTGTGACCTTACATTCACTAGCATAATTAGTTATTGCAATAATTAGTTATTTTCCCCTTCCTTGGAAGGATTACAGACTTTGATACCTTGGATTTTCTATATTTTCAGTATGGAAATAAATAGACATGAAGTGCTTTTATAACTGGAAGGCAATGTCTTTACAGATGGTATGTAGGTCACTCTTTTCTTTTTTCAAAACAAATATATGTCACTGACCTTGTTGCAGATGCTATTTCTTAAATTGTTTTCCATTAGGAAAGTTACAATAGCCTAACATGGAACAACTGTACATCAGAGAACTTGAAGATGTATGTGGATAAAATAGCCAATCAATCTAATGGTACCCATTAAGATGGAACAGGAATAGATATAGGATAACACTAATATTTATTGCATCATTATGTTATGTCACTACTGTTAATAAAACCTGGAATAAAACTCAAAGATAAAACACACCTCATGTTTCATCTTGCTAATACCAATTATTTATGATATGAATGAAAATCTGATTTATAAACAAAAGGGGGAAGTGAAAGAAAGGTGTGAGTTGACTACTAGAGAACTGCTGATTTGGTGGAAAAAGTGCTTCAAAGAAGTTGTTAAAATGAATATTTTTGAACAAATCTTGATGCAAATGTAATATTCAGCTTCAGGAGCTCTGTACTTGGTTTCGGCTGAGTTGCACCATGTATGATCTAAAATGAATGATCTATTTGGACTTCAAGCAGATCTGTGTGGCTGCAATTTGTCACCTATCAAGATGGCATCCTCATTTTTTGTTTTCAGTAAAGAAGCAGCAATTAGGGAGAGTAGTTTTATACCTCATTGTATTCATCATATATCTTAACATTAACAATGGATAATTTTTTAAACCCTTTGTGTAAAATCTTTTAGGAGTACTCTGATTTGCTGTGCACACCATGAATGTGGGGTTCCTCACAGGCTATGTACAGTGTAAATGTAATGACCGACACTGTAGAAGTACATATTTTAAACATTAAGACATTATTTTAAAATACAGCCTAACCGATCATCAGACAGAATTGCAAAAAATGAAAATGGAATACAAATGTACTTTCTCATTAGCAGAAAAATAATGGAATTATCACATTATGCTTTTGTTTTGGACCAGATTCTGATACCCTTATTAATGCTAAACAGTACCCTGTACTCTATGAGTAGTCCCCCTGAAATTAGTGGGACTGCTTTTGGAGTATAGTGCTATTCAGCATGGTTAAGGGTATCAGAATCTACCCTATAATATATATCCAAGTGAAAATAAGTCACATGTAAGTCTTCTAACATAGGAACATAAATCCGCTAACTGTATCTAAATGTATCTTCTTACCAGTGATGCTGTTGTTAAGGACTATCATTGTCTTATTTCGAAATTCTAATATAGAAAAAAGCTGACATCTCAGATACATCAAATCAGATTGAAACTCAAAATGTAGATTGTTAGGTCAAACTCATTTCTTCTTTCACAAAAATGTATATTCACTGTCTCAAAAAGTCACAAAACAATAGAACTCTGAAGTTTAGAATTATTTTTATCCATGATTTAAACCAAAAGGGGGTTCATTTAAAATGTCAGTTTTTGAATTTACCATAAATGAAGGTTAACTTGCAAAAGGTTAATGTTAATAATAAAATATCCATGCTTAAATAAACTTTTTAACATTATAGACTACAGTATGAGGAATGTTCTAACATATTGTAACTTGAAGGCTAAATCATGATTTGAGGACTTCAGTAACACAGCGAGAGGGTATGGATCTATTATGGGAATTGGTGAGTGAGGTTCTGTGGCTTACAATGTGCAGGAGGTCATATTAGTTGATTGTGATGATCCCTTCTGGCTTTATAATCTATGAATATATGAGATGTGTGTAATTTTAAAATGTGTTACAAAGTACTTACATATTTGAAGATATAATAATTTATACATTTCTCTATATGCAATAATGATATAGTAGTTTCAGACTTTCTTGATTCTTGTCAATGTAGTTATAGATCAAAGTACAGTACAGAGACTGCACTAGTTTTGTTGGTCAATAATCTTCTGGTAGGAGTCCAAAAATCAGGAGTCCCCTGTGAAGCACAGACCCCTTGGCAAAGAGTTTCCTGTTCTTTGCAAACTTTTCTCACCTCAGAACTGACAAACTCCCTACACCAAATATATCTGACAGGATATTTAGGAATAAAAAGTATCTACAGAAAGCTTGTAACTTGTCAAGATTCATAATCATAGCGAGATGTATGTACGGGTAATATTTAAGGAATAACATATTTACACTGAAACTATACAACATGGACTTGGAATAGAAATTAGTACCCAGGGATAATGTGTCTCGTGATGACCCCTTCAAGCAAAAGGGAGTTGTCACCTCTCCCTAGTCAGCCAGCACGGTAATGCAAGGGTCTATTGTCTAACCTTGCCACATCCTTGCATAGTCAATGGAAAGCCATCAAAGACAAATGCAAATGATCTAAACCATTTGAAGGTGAAAAGGAACATTGTAGTAGCCAGGCTAGTGTCTGGGGCTGGATATCACAAGGGAATGATTCAAAGGGACTTGGGGACTAGGGTGCACCTACTGTTAACTTGCAAGGTGAAATTAGGACTGGCACAGACCAGAGGAGAGTGCTTGAGTGGCCGAAAGGCTGGTGATGTCAGGGAGCTGACGCCCACCTAATGCAAGTGAGACTCCCTCTCGCTAGAGGCAGAGGTTAACAAGGTGACTCACAGTCCTGGAGTCAAGAACTATCACATCTATACTGATCCTTTTAAACATACTGGCTCATTTTGCTACCATTGACCATAAGATATTGTTGACGTGGCTGCACATCCTGCTAAGAATAGATGGGTTCACTCTTAAACAGCTCCTTTCTTTTTCCTCCTGGAAGATTCAGATGATGTTATAGGGTAATCACTTAACTTCCCAGATGGGCTTTTTGCATTGGGTCTCACAGGATTCTGTCACTTCCCTTTTCTACAGGGATATATGGAACTTTAGGAGAGAAAGTAGGGTGGGTATGGGCTGTGGTGCTTCCAGTAGGTGCATGACACTCAACAGGATGTGTCTGATCCAAACACCATTACATCATTGGAAGGACTCTCTTTGACTTCTATTGACATTGGAACAGGTGCTAATTTTTTTATCTTATCTGATACTGTTGGTGTAGCTGACTAATTTCCATGTTGGGATCAGGAGCTGGATGCAGGTGAGATGTTTAAGGCATAACTAACAGAACACTGAGGTCTGGCTGAATGGTTGGAGAAAGCTATTGAGAGAAACATAGAAGATTGTATTAGCTCGCACATTTTAAAAAGGGTTGCCTGCCTGTTAACACTGAGTTTTGTAATTTGAGAGTTTTATTGGCTCTTCAGTTGCTTCTAGATGTCCACTCCAGATAGCAGAAGTAGCTAATACTACCTGTTAAATCAGTGCTTGGCCAGGAGGTTGTAATATTTTCTTTCCAAAGTGGACCTTACTGCAGTGATTTAAACTTTTGTCACTTCTGAAATTCATTGTAAATAGAATCATAGAATATTAGAGTTGGAAGAGACCTCAGGAGATCATCTAGTCCAATCCCCTGCTCAAAGCAGGACCAACACCAAATAAATCATCTCAGCCAGGGCTTTATCAAGCTAAGCCTTAAAAACCAATAAGCATGGAGATTCCTCCACCTCCCTAGGTAACCCATTCCAGTGCTTCACCACCCTCCTAGTGAAATAGTGTTTCCTAATAGCCAACTTGGACATTCCCAAACAGTAACTTGAGACCACTGCTTCTTATTCTATCATCTGCCACCACTGAGAATAGCCTAGCTCCATCCTCTTTGGAATTCCCCCGTAAGGTAATTGAAGGCTACTATCAATCCCTCCTCACTCTTCTCTTCTGCAGACTAAATAACTCCAGGTCCCCCAGCCTCTTCTCGCAAGTCATGTGCCCCAGCCCCCTAATCATTTTCATTGCCCTCTGCTAGACTCTCTCCAATTTGTTCACATTCCTTCTGTAGTGGGGGGACCAAAACTGGATGCAGTACTCCAGGTGTGGCCTCACCAGTGTCGAATAGAGGGGGATAATCACGTTTCTCGATCTGCTGGCAATGCTCCTACTAATACAGCCCAATATGCCGTTGGCCTTCTTGGCAATGAGGGCACAGTGCTGACTCATATCCAGCTTCTCATCCACTGTAATCCCCAGGTCCTTTTCTGCAGAACTACTGCTTAGCCAGTCGGTCCCCAGCCTGTAGCGGTGCATAGAATTCTTTCTTCCTAAGTGCAGGACTCTGCACTTGTCCTTGTTGAAGCTCATCAGATTTCTTTTGGCCCAATCCTCCAATTTGTCTAGGTCACTCTGGACCCTATCCATACCCTCCAGCATATCTGCCTCTCCCCACAATTTCGTGTCATCTGCAAACTTGCTGAGGGAGCAATTAATCCTTTCCTCCAGATCATTAATAAAGATGTTGAACAAAACTGGCCCCAGGACTGACTCCTGGGGCACTCTGCTTGTTACTGGCTGCTAGCTAGACATCGAGCCATTGATCACTACCCATTGAGCCTAACAATGTAGCCAGCTTTCTATCCACCTTATAGTCCATTCATCCAAACCATATACTTTTTTAACTTGCTGGCAAGAATACTGTGGGACACCATATCAAAAGCTTTGCTAAAGTCAAGATATATCACATCCACCACTTTTCCCATATCCACAGAGCCAGTTATCTCATCATAGAAGGCTTCCTAGGGCTTTCTCCTAAAACCAGTTATTTCTGTCCAAGTTAAGATATTCGCTTTAATTAGAATGAGAAAAAAAAAACCACTATTTGTGAATGTCTTCACAAAAAACATTAAAGATTCACTTTCTCATGCCACTTTTGTTCACATATTTGCAAACATTCCGGTGACAAGGTTTTTATGGTAGTTATATGAAATACTGTGTGCTGTATATAGGATTGGGGAACTGCCCTCACAGAAACAATTACATGAGCCAGACAAGGATCTGGCTCTGATCTATACAAATAGGACAACACTGCATTCACACTCATTTAATTGGTGTGAATGTGACAAGAGGAAACTGAACATAAGGTCTTCAGACAGCCAATAAATTTGGCTTGTAACTTTCTCAGTCAAGGAGGAAACTAGCTATTTTTAAATCTCAAGTCCATGTACAATGTTTTTTCCCATGCAAAAAAAAAGGGGACAAAAAATGGTTTCAAATTACCTAAACTCCTCGGGCCTGTTTATTTCCTGATAGCTCTTACTCTCTAAACTGTTCCATTTCCCAGTCCTCCATCTCTCTGAGAAAAATCAAAGCCTTTGTGATTTTTGTCAAATCTCTTCCTGTTTCTTAAGCTTAGGTCACACTGTCAGGAAACTAAGTACAATTTATTCTATTTGTTTATTGTAATTCATTATTTAGATTAGAGTAGTACCTAGAGGCCTCAACTGAGATCAAAGCCCCATTAGGCTAGGCACTATACAAATACAGTGTATAATAAGATAGAACCTCTGCTTTACAATCTAAATAGACAAAAGGTGGCAGGAGTAGGAACTAGAACCCAGGTCTTCTCTAGCAGAGCACAGTGCTCTATTCACTAGACAATGCAGTGTTCTTTAGGTAACTGGCTACAAATGCAGATAGAGGTTAGGAAAAAGGGGAGGGAGAAGAATTGAGAACATGTTTAAGACATTTCAATGCTGCTTTTCAAAATTTCAAAAGCAGCTCTGACAAATAGCATTTTATGAATAACAAATACTCATAGTATCAGATGGGAGTAATTTACCATATGACCAACACTGAGCTACCCCACCCATGAGACACAGTCCCATCCACAGCCCCCCGGCATTGATCTATTTAAATGAAGCAATCCACCCCCCTTCGCCATGGCTGGCCATCTTCATCAGCTAATAGTGGCAGGGGATGGATAACTCATGCCAAAAATAGATCTACACTTGTCAAATTATGAGCTGCAGAATGTTCATTTCACTATGGTGCTAATCTACAAAGCTCTTACGGTCTTTCATAAGTTAAACACTTCCTCTGTCCTAAACGTATTACTTATCAGCTGAGATCTGCTGAGACGTTCAAGTCCTCTAGTTTAGTTCATGAGTCAGAGATGGAGGCAGATCACTTTGGTAAGAGCTAGGGTGACCAGACAGTAAGTGTGAAAAATTGGGACAGGAGATGAGGGGTCATAGGAACTTATATAAGAAAAAGATCCCAAAATCAGGACGGTCCCTATAAAATTGGGACATCTGGTCACCTGAACAAGAGCACTTTGGAACTTGCTCCGTCAGAATCTGGATTTACTGACCTTCAAGTCACATTACAAGTTTATTTATTCCCCTCAGCAAAGAGGGCTAAAGAAATGGGAATGTGACGTGGGAAAGTCCTAGTTTGAAAGTGAGATCTGGTAAGGTTTAGAGTGTCTATTCAGGGATCCAAATTTTACATTATGGATTTCTGTTATTAATATATCTGTAAATGTATCCAGTGCTCTGGATTGAGTATATTTAAATACATCAAAATAAATAAGTAAATTACAATAATTTGTTAGGGATAAAATCAGTTGCTGTTAGCCTTCAATGTATTATTTATGAAGTATTTAGAAGTGAAACCTTCATTTAAAGTGTGGCTGTTAGTGCTTTCTGTGGGCTAAACAGCACATTTGAAAAATGAGCACAGAAAAAACACAGTAATTTTCATAATATTCTTTTATTCAACATGAACTCCTAATTCAAGTGATGAATGAGGAGTTTTTGTAGTATTAAAAATCATTATGTGAAGTAATAACTGTGAATACAGACTAATATTTTTCTGCTCAATTCCCAGATCTGCAACAACCAGTCCATAAACCTGTAAGACTCCAAAATTCAGAAGACAGAACTTAATTCAGCATAGTAATTGAGCAAAAATATATTTGAAAGCTGTGATTTAACCCTTTCACCACTGAAGGTATATGCAAATTAAATCCTTTACTGAAACATTGTGATTTTTGGAGCTAATCTCTTTTTTACCTTGGCAGTCCACTGGCAAACTATCCACACTTCATTAATCAGCACAATTTATAATTATGTGTGCAGTTAAATTCCAAAGTATCCTTAAAGGAAGGTTTACCCAAATAAAAGTCCATGACCAAGTATTACAGAAATTGCTGAGTTACGAAGACCACTCATTAAAGATTGTCTGTCGCCCTAGAGTCCTACAGGAATCTTCTCTACTATTGGATGTCCACGTAATGTTAGATGTAAATATTGCCTCCAGCTATGGAGGGTAGAAGACTGCACCTCATCTTGTTGAAGTACTATTTGTGCACAGCGATGCTTATATATGTGAACCTCCAGGCTTGGTTATCTTTGGATAAATACTCTGAACCTTGGAAAAGCAGAATGCAGCAACCTTCCTTGAGTTACACAAAGGTCCATCTAACCCAGTATCTGTCTATCGACAGTGGCCAATGCCAGGAGCCCCAGAGGGAGTGAAGCTAACAGGCAATGATCAAGTGATATCTTTCCTGCCATCCATCTCCATCCTCTGGTGAACAGAGGCTAGGGACACCATTTTTTACCCTTCCTGGCCATTTATGGACTTAACCACCATGAATTTATCCAGTTCCCTTTTAAACATTGTTATAGTCCCAGCCTTCACAACCTCCTCAGGTATGGAGTTCCACAAGTTGACTGTGCGCTGTGTGAAGAACTTTCTTTTATTTGTTTTAAACCTGCTACCTATTCATTTCATTTGGTGACCCCTAATTCTTGTATTATGGGAATAAGTAAATAACTTTTCCTTATCCACTTTCTCCACATCACTCATGATTTTATATACCTCTATCATATCCCCCCTTAGTCTCCACTTTTCCAAGCTGAAAAGGCCTAGCCTCTTTAATCTTTCCTCGTATGGGACCCTCTCCAAACCCCTAATCATTTTAGTTGCCCTTTTCTGAACCTTTTCTAGTGCTAGAATATCTTTTTTGAGCTGAGGAGACCACATCTGTAGACAGTGTTCAAGATGTGGGCGTACCATGGATTTATATAAGGGCAATAATATATTCTCAGTCTTATTCTCTATCCCCTTTTTAATGATTCCTAACATCCTGTTTGCTTTTTTGACCGCCTCTGCACACTGCGTGGACCTCTTCAGAGAACTATCCACAATGACGCCAAGATATTTTTCCTGACTCGTTGTAGCTAAATTAGCCCCCATCATATTGTATGTATAGTTGGGGTTATTTTTTCCAATGTGCATTACTTTACATTTAGCCACATTAAATTTCATTTGCCATTTTGTTGCCCAATCACTTAGTTTTGTGAGATCTTTTTGAAGTTCTTCACAATCTGCTTTGGTCTTAACTATCTTGAGCAGTTTAGTATCATCTGCAAACTTTGCCATCTCATTGTTTACCCCTTTCTCCAATTCATTTATGAATAAATTGAATAGGATTGGTCCTAGGACTGATCCTTGGGGAACACCACTAGTTACTCCCTCCATTCTGAAAATTTACCATTAATTCCTACCCTTTGTTCCCCGTCTTTTAACCAGTTCTCAGTCCATAAAAGGACCTTCTCTTTTATCTCATGACAGCTTAATTTACATAAGAACCTTTGGTGACGGACTTTGTCAAAGGCTTTCTGGAAATCTAAGTACACTATGCCCACTGGATCCCCCTTGTCCACATGTTTGTTGACCCTTGCAAAGAACTCTAATAGATTAGTAAAACACGATTTCCCTTTACAGAAACCATGTTGATCATTGCTCAACAGTTTATGTTTTTCTATGTGTCTGAAAATTTTATTCTTAACTATTGTTTCGACTAATTCGCCCAGTACTGACGTTAGACTTACCGGTCTGTAATTGCCGGGATCACCTCTAGAGCCCTTTTTAAATATTGGCGTTACATTAGCTAAATTCCAGCCATTGGGTACCGAAGCCGATTTAAAGGACAGGTTACAAACCTTAGTTAATAGTTCCGCAACTTCGCATTTGAGTTCTTTCAGAACTCTTGGGTGAATACCATCTGGTCCCTGTGACTTGTTAATGTTGAGTTTATCAATTAATTCCAAAACCTCCTCTAGTGACTGTAGTGAAGCGTACTGCCCCACTCCCTGTGAGAACAGGGCTGTGGCAGGCCAGGGAGCCTGCGCAGCCCGGGAGCCAATTAGAAAAGGGTTTATGGGGAGCCAATCAGGGCCCAGATTGGAGGGAGCCAATCAGGGCCAGGCTCACTCATATATAAAGGCTGCTCAAGAAGGGAGCAGTCTGTCCCAGGCCTTTGACAGGGGAAGGTCAGTCTCCAAGGAGGAGACTAGCACCGCGGACAGCGCAGTGCTGCGCAGGCTCAGGGAGGCTAGAAGGCTCTAGCCCACAGCTGTCAGGCTATAGGCCCTGAAGGGAAGAGCCTAGCGGGTGCAAGGGGCCATAGGGGAAGCAGCCTCGGGGAACAGACAGAGCAGGGGAAAGAAAGAGGACAGCGAGACTGATGCCAGAGGGTTCCTGGGCTGGGACCCAGAGTAGAGGGAAGGCCTGGGTCCCCCCCTTCCTCCTTGCAGTACACCCAGCCCTTAGCCAGAGGGAGCAGCCATTATAGACTATGCCTGATCCCTGACAAGAGGGATTAGACTTTGGGGTGTGTGGTTGCACATGGTGGCTGGAGTGGAGGATGGCTGATCATCGATCCCCAGAAGGGGGTCCAGATGGACTAAGGGACACTGCCGGACGGCAGTGGCCTCGAAGAGGATGCCGCCGAGCAGGGAACAACGTGGGTCCAGCGACAGCAGCAGAGGGCAGAACAATGGACGGGACACCACCAGGAGGGGGCGCTCCACTGGAATCGAGCTAATTCCCAGAGTCACCAGCAGGAGGCGCTGCAGGTGGTGAGTCCCAATTCGTTTACACGACACTTCAATCTGTGACAGTTCCTCAGATTTGTCACCTACAAAAGCCAGCTCAGGTTTGGGACTCTCCCTAACATCCTCAGCCGTGAAGACTGAGGCAAAGAATGCATTTAGTTTCTCTGCAATGACTTTATCATCTTTAAGCGCTCCTCTTGTATTTCGATCATCAAGGGGCCCCACTGGTTGTTTAGCAGGCTTCCAGCTTCTGATGTATTTAAAAAATATTTTGTTATTACCTTTGGAGTTTTTGGCTAACCGTTCTTCAAACTCCTGTTTGGCTTTTATTATTACACTCTTGCACTTAAGCTGGCAGTGTTTGTGCTCCTTTCTATTTGCCTCACTAGGATTTGACTTCCACTTTTTAATGGGATGAATTCATACTTCTCATAAGGCTATTGTTGTAGTGTCTGGTAACTTAAGGTGTTAACCCTGGACTGATTCATTTTTGGAAGTCTATCTTCTCAGTCACACAGATTGCAAAGCCACTTTTTCCAGCTTATTGAAAGCTTAAATTCTGAAGAAACTGATAGGACTAAGAGAAAAATGCTGACATAACCAACTCTTTTAATGGTGACCCATAAAAAAATTCTTCATTATTCTTCTTTTTTATTGTTTTCAAACTCACCTGGTAATTTGTAGTGAGTCTACTGGTTTAAATTAATGACGTTTTACTGTATATTACTGTTTTTTCTCCCATAAACATTTTAATGATACTAAGTTTCTCTAAATAGCTGATCACATAATCAAAGTTCTATTTTGAATACATTCATATTAGTTGTTTTACAGCTGTCATTTATAGTGCTTCTACTTTATGAATTAAACAAAAACTGATGATAGCCGTGAGTTATGCACATCTGAAAAATCCTAATTTAAGGCTCGTCCCTGAAGCCCTCATGAGCATAACTCGCATTAAAGTTGTGAGATTTGCATGCAAAAGCACTGAGTGCAGTGTAGTCTGAAATATCATGTACTAACTGTATGAGGGTATCTCACTGCTGAAAAGGAACAATTTGGCTTGGTAAACTGGACACAGTGCAAAGAAGTAAAATCATTCCGAGAGAAAAAAGCATTGAGCATTGATGTTGTTTGAAATTTGGCCCCAAAGTTGCAAAGCCTATTCTTTCATGAATTTCACTTTGGATAATTCTTTTTCAAAAACCTGAATCCACTCTCACAGAATAAACAACCAAGAAAAACAAGTAAATTTGACTTTTCCCTTTGAGAGGTCAGGTTTATATATGCCGGACTTTTAAATATTATTTTTGTTTAGCCAGTATGTGTACACTACGTCACAGACATTTGGCTGAGGATTGCACAGCACAGCTAAGGAAGGAGGAGGTGGCTTGATGTCTTGCAGAGCATCCCAAAAGCGGTTAGAATCTAGATAAACTAATCTCCTCTGGAAGCTGGCTCACAGCCAACACCTCCACCATACATATATTATCTCCAGCTCTTGCGCATTTTGTCCTGAGCTTTGTCAGCCACATTGTTCCAATCAAACACCAATTTCTTGGTGGCTCATGGATGGAGATACAGTCACTGATGTATCTGAGTCCTCATCAGTTGATGGATTTGAAGATCAGGATCCAGACCTGGTATTAGACCTGCTCAAAATTTACATTAAAAAAATTAATTGAAATTTAGGAGGTTGTTGAAAATAATAATTTTGCAGAAGGTGTCCGCTTTCCTTAAAAAAAAATTGTCATTAGAAAACTGAAACCCCAAAAATTTCATTTGAAAGCGTTTTGGTTTCCCGCCAACTTCTGAAACATTTTCAGTTTTCAGGTTTTTAATTTTTGTTTTGTTTTTGTTTTTTATTAGAAGTCAAAAATTTTGATGGAAAATTTTGATGACAGTGATCCCCCACCTCCATTTTTGTTTTTTCTTTCAGGTTCAGATACAATACGCTACAGTAATCCAGTCAGTAAGTGATAAACATATAGATCAGAGTGTCCAGATCCTTGATATAGAAGAATCCCTTTTACCTGGTAGACCAGTTCTCCGTTCTATTAGATTTTTCCTTGTTCTCTTTTAACGCTTGGCTCATTTTTAGAGCAATATAGCTTTCCTTAATCTTTCCTCTCAAAAATCTTTTAGACATAAAATCTTTGGCCTAACCTTTTAAAATGCTGAACACCTGAAATTCCCACTGAATTTTGATTAATAGATTCTAAGGCCAGAAGGGAGCATCCAATCTGACCTCCTGTATAATACAGTCCATAGAACTTCCCCAAACTAATTCCTAGAGCAGATCTTTTAGAAAAATATCCAATCTTGATACAATTTTTTTCAGTGATGAAAAGCCATCATGACCCTAGGTAACTTGTTCCAATGGTTAATTGCTCGTACTGTTAAAATTTTACACCTTATTTCTAACTAGGGTGACCAGATCACCCAGGTCAAATATCGGGGCTGGGCAAGGGCAGAGGGGGAAAAAATGGCAGCAGAGCAAAAAAAAATAAAAACAAAATCCCCCACCCCCAATTCTTCCTCTCTCCGCAAGCACTGGAGGGAGGCCCAGGAGACTCAGGGATGCATGGGGCTGGGGTGAGTATGAGTCCAGCCTGGCCCCGAGCAGGCAGGATTCGGGTGTGGTACCTGGAGGAGAGTAGGGAGTGGCCTGCGGGGCCAGGCGGCAGCTGTTCTCCCACCTGGGCAGCAGGACTCGGGTGCAGCCGCTGTTGCAGCTCCCACTGCCGTGGGGGGAGGAAGCTGCCACTAGCCAAGTTCGGCGGCTGCAGCTCTGGCGCCCACGAACCCCCTGAGCCCGGGCCTGCTGCGGGGACCCAGCAGCGCATATGCTGCATACGCCCAGCCCTTGGCCAGTCGCGTCTGGGCTGGGTGCCCAGCTGGTGCAATCCCGTGGGTGGCCCCGGAGTAGGGGTAGCAGGTCCCAGCCCCCCTATCCCGCTCGGGTCCCGCAGGGGAATGAACAGGCTGGGCTGCCGATGCCTCCGCCGCAGGATTGCACCAGCTGGGCAGCCATCCCAGAAGTGACTGGCCAGGGGCTGGGTGCAGCGTGCGTGCTGCTGGGTCCCCGCAGCAGGCCCGAGCTCGGGGGGGTTGGGGCCCGGGTGCCAAACCCGCAGCCGCTGAGAGCCACGTGCTTGGCCACTTCCTCCCCCCCGCGGCAGCGGGAGCTGCAGCAGCGGCTGCTCCCGAGTCCGCTGCCCAGGTGGGGAGAACAGCTGCTGCCTGGCCCCGTGGGCCGCCCCCCTACTCTCCCTCCAGGTACCGCACCTGAGTCCTGCCTGCTCGGGGCCAGGCCAGACTCACACTCACCCCAGCACCACGCTCCCCTGAGTTTCCTGGGCAAAGCGTGCTTGGCAAGAGGCCGGGATTTGGGGAGGGAGCCAATGGGGCAATGAGGGGGCGGGGTTTGGGGCGGGCATTTGGAGAGGGATCCAATGGAGGAAGGAAGGGGCGGAGTCAGGGCCGGGGAGGGCGCGAGCCCTTCTGGGCTCTGGAGCCTTTGCTTGTTTGTCCAGTGTCCCAACCTAACATTGGTTGGGATGCGGGACAAACAAGCAAATATCGGGACAGTCCTGATAAAATCGAGATGTCTGGTCACCCTATTTCTAACTGAATTTATCTAGCTTCAGCTTCCAGGCATTGGTTCATGTTATATCTGTCTCTGCTAGATTGAAGAGTTCATTATTAAATATTTGTTCCCTGTGTAGATGCTTAGAGACTATAATTAAGTCATCCCTTAACCTTTTCTTTGTTAAGATAAATATATGGAATTATTTAAGCCTATTACCATAAGCCACGTTTTCTAATATTTTAATCATTCTCATGACTCTTCTCTGAATCCTCTCTAACTGATTGAGAAGAAGGAATTTGAACAGATTTCCCATTTCTTAGGTAAGTGCCCTAGCCAGTGGCATCTACATTTTGGATGTGAGTCCCTTTGTGGACCTGGGCCCCAGTGCTCACTGACTTTCGAAGGGACTGGAACATCTAACTAGAGTTGGTCAGGAATTTTTTGACAAAGAATTTTTTCACTGGAAAATGCCAATTTGTTTGAAATGAAACTACTAGTGGAAAAGTGTCAGTTTCAATGAAATTTTCTGAGGTCCAGGGTGGAATCTCGGGATGAGAGGAGCAGAAAGGGGAGATGGAGTCCCAACTCAGAATAGCCAATAGCCCAGTGATTAGCACATTCTTCTGAGATGTGGGAGGGTCAGGTTCAAAGTCCCTGCTCTGAATCAGGCTGAGCAGGGACTTATTACATATTTATTGAGCCAGAGAGATAATCAGGCAAAGTAGGAACTTGAGTGTCCCATGTCACAGATGTGTGCTGTAACTCCTGGGCTATTAGCAACTCTGAGGTGGCTCTTTCTCTCACACACACTTTTTTTTTGGGGGGTTATGAAAAAAGTTCTCATATCCTAACTTTCTTCTGATACGGATCAAAACCACATTCTGAAACCTCCACATTTTTCACAAACTGGAATTCTTGTTTTCTGGCAGCCATGCATCTAACTCCCTTAGGATCCTTTGAAAATCCCATCCGTACTCTGAAATAATTCCCTTGAGGCATCCACCTATACAGAGTATACTGTGAAAAAAAAATGCTTTCTGATATTGCTAAGTGTTTATAATGCAACAGAACAATAAGAACTATTTCTATTTGCTCAACTAGGGCTCTGTTTCACTACAGGACACTTATACAGTGACTCAAGATATACATAAAACATGTAACTAGAAATTAAAAGTCTGGGAAGATTTTTTTTTCTTTTGCTTTCAGAAAGAATAAAAACTTTAAAAAATATTTTGAAAGCTTGTAGAACGAAGGCTGGGGCTAGCTTAGCTGTCTAATTCATCCACTCACTCCTACTTTTAACATTTCTTCCATCTGCACATACTGGGTTCCTCATTAACACTAATATGATAGAGCAGCACACTGGTGGAATCACGAAACAATGAGGAAGTCATGCAAAAGATCTTATTCATTATTTATTTAATTAAAATGCATGAGAGACAAGATGGGTGAAATAATATCTTTGAAAGTTTGTCTCTTTCACCAACAGAAGTTTGGTCCAATAAAAAGATATTGCCTCACCCGCCTTGCGTCTCTGATATCCTGGGACCAACACAGCTACAACAACACTGCAAAAACATTAAAATTCAAGTAATTGTTTAGAATATATAAATCATAGTTATTTTCACCGAGTCCCTGTTTTCCAAGACAGGGCTACTTGAACTCCTTTTTTCAAACTGACAAAACCTACAAATATGCAGAAATGTAAATTATTATAAAACATGCACTTACAGTCGAAAACCAAAATATAATAAACAGAGCAAGCGAGTGTCTAAAGGGTCAGGTCCTGCAGTAAATTACTCAGAAAAGTTGATGTTTTTGTTGCCATGCAAATCTTTTATAAACACACACAATGTGTGTCATCAAAAGCAGGAAACCAAATATTCAGCCAAATCAAGTCAAAGGACTGACTTATTATGCAGTTCAGATACTTTATTAAACAACTTGTATTCTGCCTTTGGGGTCTACTCTTCTTTCATTCTGCAAACAAGTTCCATTAACATTAATAGGAGATATGTGTGCAATAAGGAGGAAATTAAGTCCTAATTATCAGTTCTTCAAATTGCCTTTTTAAAGGAAAATATGTCTTCAAGGGATGCTGAAAATACAAATACCTAACAAATAGTAATATAAGTATCTATTTGGATTTGGCTGGTATTTAGATGAAGGGGGAAAAATGTAGACGTTTTCAATGCTTTGTAAGAGCAATCAACCTTCTTTGGACAGTTCAGGCTAACAGACATACCAAATGCATAGTCTGACAAGACACAAGCATGTGCTGGTAATCCACATTGAACATTATGTGGTAATAATAAGCAGCCTCTACATCAGACACCTATAGAAAAGGACACAAGTGTAGTCTCCAGTAATAGCACTGATTCTTGACAGAGGCATTAGTAAGAGTACTAGAATCTCCTGAATGCAAAATACCCAAGTTCAGTGAGAGCACAGCATCTCTGAGCCAAGCCAACTCCACATTGCATGCATACCAGGCTTCCATGATTAATTTCCTGGAGCAGGTGAAGAAGGATCCAGAGAAGAATTCCTGCTCAGAATACTGAGCAACAATTCTGCAAAATCAGAAGTAGCAGCAAGGAGGAAATACCATGATGGCCCGTGGCTCAGTACTGAATGAGGAATATAGTCTCTAGGGAATGTCTCTTCAGACAAAGCCACTGGAGGGGAAATGCATTTGGGGAATGCATCTCTAAACAAAACCCTTGTTAAGCAAAATGCCAAACTTCATAGTTCTGTGAGCTCCTGAAATGAGTCTTTGAAAACTGCAAGCAAAGCTCCAAAGAGTACATCATGCCCTACATAGGTGAGCTGAAGCCTGCTATGCTCCATCCCAGGTAGGCCTAACAAGATTCCTTATAAAACTTGACTCAGTTGCTCTCTTTTGGTTCCTGATGGTTACTTTGCTATGATGTGCTCCAACTAAAATCCCTCAGAGAAAGAAATCTCCTGTTTTAGCTCTGCAATGAGGTGCAAAGGCAGATAGTTCTTGGATATCTACACTTGTTTCATCCTCTTTTTAAAAAACCACAACATTTTAATTTCAGACTGTAACTTGTTATTTATATGACAGCAAGTTCTTGGGAGTGCTTGATAGTATGAACCTTTCACAATAGTCATTGTCAGAGTTTCACTGAGGGCTGTAGAACCAAACTGCTTCCACTTCACTCATGGCCAGAAAAAAAGAAACACTAATTCCAAAGTGACTGATTCATAGGCAACATATGACTAAGACTAAACCCAGTCACTGATTAAATGGAATGATCTAATTAGATTTTCGCAGCTCCCACTAACCAGTAACCTTTTGCTGACATTTTTCTGAGTAACTTTTGAATACCTTTTGGAGCAATATATTATTGTATTTCAGGCCATACTGAACATTAATTATTTAGGATAGACAGCCCTACCAGCGAATAGTATTCAAGTAAAATAAGTAGGGTGGGCAAATAAATGGTACTGAATAGCATGTGTTCACTTTACAGATGAAACTATTTGATGGGTTTCATATGTCACATGGCATACCTTCTGTTCTGTGATCAGGTGAACATAACTCATGGTGTATTTGCAAATTGCACATTTAAAATTTGCTTTCTGTGAATATTCTCTATTATTTGGTTACAATTTCCTGCGTTTACACACACACACACACACACACACCTTGATAGTGAATGTATACTGAGATATTTATATTATTGGACCCCAAATGGGCATGAACGCAGTGAAGCAAATCCATAATTTGTTATTTGAACAAATATTGGCAAACATTCCAAGAGTTTGTTCAGCTTAGCTCTACCAGTACTAGTGCCTATGAGCTAGGTATATGGAGCTAAATTGTGTCAGGGTTTCTTTGTACCTCTACAATATTTTATTCAGAAAAGCACAGATTTCATGTTCTTGGTGAACTATTGCAGCCATGTTTTTCACATATGGGAAGAAATCTTTTGCAATCAATATCTTTTGCTAAAATTTCATGTCATTTGAGTGTTTGATTGAATTAGATTGTATTAATCGAGTAAAACTATAAACATGAAAACTAGCAATAAAATACGTAATTTATTAACAACATCTATTTGTCTAGGCAAACACATCCTAGAGAAATGGTCAGTTTACAGGAGAACCCTGAAGACAGCAGAAACAATGAATACATTTGAGTTTTAATGGCATGTACTTATCAAATACTCATGTTTTTGCCTCATATAAAACATTTATATACAATTATATTTGTAACCTGTGGAGGGTCTTAGCTCAGCATCTTGTTCTATTACTGATTCTGAACAATAATCACCACATAGCAGCTCTTGACATTTTTTTAAAATCAATAACATTATTGCAGTTGTTTATCAGGTGCACACAATTTACGACAGCAGCACAATAGCATGGCATTCTGTCTAAGAAGAAGCAGACAGAAATAGATGTACAGAGAGACAGTAAGTGTGTGTGTATATTGAAGGGATGGCAGACAATACATATTATTATATTATTACTCTAACACCTAGGAGTCCTAGTCGATGAACAGGACCCCCATTGTGCTTAAAGCTGTACACCGCAGAACAAAACAATGGTCCTTGCCCCAAAGAACTAACAATTTAAGTGGTACATAATCATATAGACCTGAATATAAAATTAAAATACAAAAAACCTCCAAAGAAAATAGTGTACAATAATTATTCATATGTGGACAATAACTGTAACAGAACCTCAAGTTTCTCCACTGTAGGGATGACCTATGCTTTACTGAACCAAATGCCTACAGAAGTAACATGGGGATTTTGCCATTATATAGCAATGGAAAGTTCTGTACCTGTCAAAAGAAATCAGAGAAATAAATGAATTTTTCTATTGAAACATTACTTTCAAAAACTACCAGGGCTGTGGACATTGATGGCTGCATGGAAAAAACTCCTTATATTATCTTTCATTTTGACTATTTCCCAGAAAACAAATACAAACTGACAAAATATAAACGTACATGCCCACCATATATCTATGAAAAAGCAGTATTAACTTCTATTAGCATCAGTTTGGTTCATTGTATGTTGCATTAAATAGTTTCCCTGCAATAGGTGATACTGGGCAATCAGATGGGTAATGTCTATAGAAAATATAGAATCTAGTTTCAAGGCTTTTTTTCCCAAAAATAAGACTGAATCCATTTTAATATCCAAGATTCAACAAGTAAATGGGTATGTTTGGAAGTGGCAAATCACCATATGGATAGTTCCCAACATAAGGTGTCTGCTCTAAATTGCACCAAGTTGCCCAGAGCTTCAAGAAGTCATTATGACAATTGTGGATTGCCTGGATTTAGCGATGCCCCCCAGCCAGGCATCCTCTCTTTATTATGGGAGTCAGGAGGAAAGATGACATAGAGCTGCTACACCAGGGGTCGGCAACCTTTCAGAAGCTGTGTGCCGAGTCTTCATTTATTCACTCTCATTTAAGGTTTTGCGTGCCGGTAATACATTTTAATTTTTTTAGAAGGTTTCTCTCTGTAAGTCTATATATTATATAACTAAACTAGTGTTGTATTGTAAAATAAACAGGGTTTTCAAAATGTTTAAGAAGCTTCATTTAAAATGAAATTAAAATGTTGATCTTACGCTGCCGGCCCGCTCAGCCCACTGCTGGTCTAGGGTTCTGTTCACCTAGGCCGGCAGTGGGCTAAGCGGGGCCTGCGGCCGGGACCCCGGCTGGCAAGGGTCCGTCAGCCAGAATCCCAGACCAGCAGTGGGCTGTGCGGGGCTGGCGGCTAGGTCGCAGAGGGCTGGGGGCAGAGGGCCGGAGTCAGGGCTGGGTGTTGGGTATGTGTGGGGGTGTAGGTGTCAGGACAGAGGGGACCCTGGGTATGGGTGAGGGTGCCAGAGTCAGGGCTAGGGTTGCGGGGGTGGGGATGAAGGAATCAAGCAGAGGGCTGGGTATGTATGAGGAAGGTACAGGGCTCAGGGCAGGGGCCTGGAGGGGGTGCGAGGCTCAGGGCAGAGGGCGTGGTGTGTGTGTATGGGGGGTCAGGGCTCAGGGGAGAGTGCTGGGTGACTGCCCCCCTAACAGCTCTCAACCCCGCTGCTCCTTGTCCCCTGAGTACCCCCTCCTGGGACCCCACCCCCTGTCTAAGCCTCCCTGTTCCTTGTCCCCAGACTGGACTCTACCTCCTACCTGTCCCCTGACTGCCCCAACTCTTATCCACAGCCCTCATAGACACATAGACTCATAGACTTTAGGGTCAGAAGGGACCAATATGATCATCTAGTCTGACCTCCTGCACAAAGCAGGCCACAGAACTCTACCCATCCACTTCTATAACAAACCCCTAACCTATGTCCGAGTTATTGAAGTCTTCAGATTGTGATTTGAAGACCTCAAGCTGCAGAGAATCCACAAGTGACCCATGCCCCACGCTGCAGAGGAAGGCAAAAAACCTCCAGGGCCTCTGCCAATCTGCCCTAGAGGAAAATTCCTTCCCGACCCCAAATATGGCGATCAGCTAAACCCTGAGCATGTGGGCAAGACTCACCAGCCAGCACTCAGGAAAGAATTCTCTGCAGTAAATCAGATCCCATCCCATCCAACATTCTATCACAGACCACTGGGCATACTTATCTGCTGATAATCAAAGATCAGTTGCCAAAATTAAGCTATCCCATCATACCATCCCTTCCATGAATTTATCAAGCTTAGTCTTAAAGCCAGATATGTCTTTTGCTCCTACTACTCCCCTTGGAAGGCTGTTCCAGAACTTCAGTCCTCTAATGGTTAGAAACCTTCGTCTAATTTCAAGTCTAAACTTCCTAGTGTCCAGTTTATACCCATTTGTTCTTGTGTCTACATTGGCACTAAGCTTAAATAATTCCTCTCCCTCCCTAATATTAAACCCTCTGATATATTTATAAAGAGCAAGCATATCCCCCCTCAGCCTTCTTTTGGCTAGGCTAAATAAGCCAAGCTCTTTGAGTCTCCTTTCATAAGGCAGGTTTTCCATTCCTCGGATCATCCTAGTGGCCCGTCTCTGAACCTGCTCAAGTTTGAATTCATCCTTCTTAAACATGGGAGACCAGAACTGCACACAGTATTCCAGATGAGGTCTTACCAGTGCCTTATATAACAGTACTAACACCTCCTTATCTTTGCTGGAAATACCTCGCCTGATGCATCCTAAAACCGCATTAGCTTTTTTAATGGCCATATCACATTGGCGGCTCATAGTCATCTTGTGATCAGCCAATACTCCAAGGTCCTTCTCCTCCTCTGTTGCTTCCAACTGATGTGTCCCCAATGTATATCTAAAATTCTTATTATTAATCCCTAAGTGCATGACTTTGCCCTTTTCACTATCAAATTTCATCCTATTACTATTACTCCAGTTTACAAGGTCATCCAAATCTTCCTGTATGATATCCTGGTCCTTCTCTGTTTTAGCAATACCCCCCAGCTTTGTGTCATCCACAAACTTTATTAGCACATTCCCGCTTTTTGTGCCAAGGTCAGTAATAAAAAGGTTAAATAAGATTGGTCCCAAAACTGATCCTTGAGGAACTCCACTAGTAACCTCTTTCCAGCCTGACAGTTCACCCTTCAGTACGACCCGTTGGAGTCTCCCCTTTAACCAGGTCCCCGGAGCGCGGACCCCGTGGCTTGCCATGCCAGGAGAGTGGGGCCATTTGCCCACCCCATGCACACGGCTATGCTTCTTCTCCCTGCCCCCGCGGGGGACGTGGAGGCAGAGGAGAGTGCGTCGGGCTGGGCAGGATTTTTAGTGGCATGCTGGAGTCCCGGCAGGCTCCAGTGTGCCATTAAAAATTGGCTCGCGTGCTGTCTTTGGCACCCGTGCGATAGGTTGCCGACCCCTGTGCTATACCATTTCTACATCACCCGGGGACTTCCATTACATGACGGAAATCTTCATGGAGTCATATAAGCTGATTTCTGGCCATTGTGCACACTGGAGCAGCACAAAGTACCCAAAGTGAACCAAACAGTAACAATTAGTGGCAGACTTGGGAGCTAATAATTGCTTAGTCATCCCCACTTCTGTCACTAAGTAGATTTAGGGTATGGCTACACTTGAAACTTCAAAGTGCTGCCGAAGTGAGAGTGTGGTCGCAGCGCCAGCGCTGGGAGAGAGCTCTTCCAGCGCTGCACGTACTCCACATCCTGATGGGGTTTAGCTTGCAGCGCTGGGAGCTGTGCTCCCAGCGCTGTGGCACTGTTTACACTGGCGCTTTACAGCACTGTATCTTGCAGCGCTCAGGGGGGTGTTTTTTTCTCACCTCTGAGCAAGAAAGTTGCAGCGCTGTAAAGCGCCAGTGTAGACAAGGCCTCAAAGTATATGCTACAAAGTTAGTTAGTTCTCATAAGAGAGACAAAGTGGCTGAGGCAATATTTTTTATTGGACCAACTTCTGTTGCTAAAAGAGACAAGCTTTCAAGAGGTTTGGTTCAGGTCACATAACACATTTATGGCTCCATAAACTGATTCCCTTTTACAGATGAGTAAACTGAGTTTGAAAGAAGTTAAGAGATTTACCTATGGTTACATGGCAAATCAGTGTCAGCACCAGGTTTAGAAAGACACAGTTCCTGAATCTCGGTTCTAGTCCATTACATCATTGTTCCTTCAAACAAAGTCTTAACCCCTCTATTTCTACTATTTTTTTCTGCCATCTCACCTCTGGTAGATTTCTGCAAGCATCCTGATAATGGAAAAATATGTCATTTAAAAAAAATAGTGATTTTATTATGTGATGCTTATTTCATCAAGTTCCAGTCCCAAATAAACTGGAACTCCACTCTGCAACTCCAGTTACAGTCTAATGTGCCAATGAAAAAATGGATTATTTATAGATTCCATTGTAGGGCAAATACTATCTGGCATAAACCCCCAAAAATATCCATGTGTGTATGGGTAGGTGGATGAGTATATATATATATGGGTGAAGAAAATGTGAGGGGGGAATATTTCAAAATTGTATTTATGGTAGGACCATGTATTTATTACACATTAAATCTGAACCCCTATTAACAATATTTTTCATGACGCAGCTTGTCCTATTATGTTCCCTATGTACCAAAAGAAAACCTAGAGATCAAGATTCAGTGTCAATTAAAGAGCAACTTTCTGCAGCATGCCCCTTTGGTTGATGTCAGGCAATGAAAGGTTACCAACTGGCATTAGAAGGAAAGAGAAGAATTTAATAAGCGGGAAATGTTGTTGATGTTTAGTTGTACAATAATCTCATTAAATATTGAATAATGTGGTTGCTATCTAAGGAAGTATAACGCACAAATATCTAATGAATGTCATCTTTTCAGAGAGCATCCTGTGGCACCTTATAGACTAACAGACGTTTTGGAGCATGAGCTTTTGTGGGTGAATACCCACCCATGAAAGCACATGCTCCAAAACGTCTGTTAGTCTATAAGGTGCCACAGGATTCTTTGCTGCTTTTACAGATCCAGACTAACACGGCTACCCCTCTGATACTATCTTTTCAGAACCTTTTCTTCTCCTAGCATGGAAAACATTAAATATCCACAAAGTATGATATAATCTATCTGACCATACCAAAACTGCATGGGTATTTCAGAGTGAGCCAGACTCAAGTTTTTAAAATTTGACTCTTTTTCAGTAATGTGAACACCACCTTAGGTTGTACTGGAAAAACATGACCCTGGCATGAGAGAAAGTAAAGACGAACAAAATTACAAAAACTAGACATTCTACAGACAGCTAGGCTTTGCTCAGTATGGTTCATGTTTAGATAAACAGGTAATACTGTGTGTGTTAATTCAGTTGCTTGTTAAAAAGGTATCAATTCATGTCGGAATCTTTAAATGTTATGCTTCCACCCACCCACCCACCTCACATATTCCAGACTTCTGTTCCCTGACTTAATGCAATTATTTCATGTGGTTTAACTATACATACGGCCATGCTAGATCTTAGATACATGCTAACAGCTGTAAACCAATAAATGACCATCTTGGAACTCAATCCATGCACTCTTAGATACATGTAAATCACAAACTGTAAGTAATCTTCAAAACAACTTAAAAATATTCTTAAATATCCTTAAAAAAGGATATTCCACCTGTGTTTTTACAGTTATGGACACCAAGGACTCAACTTGTTTTAGCCCTTTTACTGAGATCATTATCTTATCTGATAACCTGTGGGGTTTTTTCATATAGTGAGATTGGTCAAAGAAGTTATAAAACAATAATATCCAAACACCACACAAAATAGCAACAGGTTCTCACACTGAGAAGCAAATTTAATGTCAAATCACAGGAACAAGGTAACTGGTGTTTTGAGAAGTTCAGCCACCCCAAAGAGTATGTACCTTAGAGGCTGTGGGGAAAGGCAGTGCTGAGGAATCCTCCTAAGATGAGCTTCTTAAAAATGAATAATGGGTTTGATAATGACAACACCTATCGGTAGCATAGGAAGTAGGCTGAAGTCCTGAACTCCCACTCAGTATTATGTAGCGAGATACCATATCCATGTATTGGTCCAAAGTTTTATGTTGTGATCTATACTCAGTAAAGGCTGTTCTATCTCATTGATACAATTGTATGTGAAATGATGTTACAATTTGCCTACTACTACCCATGTTCATTGCTGAACACCTGATCAGTTGCAATACTGGGAGTATGTGTGTGTGTGTGTATGGGAGAAGGGGGTTACCTTGCAGCAAAGCACGAGGTGTTGCCATTCATAGGATACAAAATGGAAGGGACCAGTGGTCTAATCTCATATAACATGTCCTACGCTGCTTCATGAAGAACATGAAAGCAATAATGCAGCCTTTCTGTTCTCAAAGTTCTGTAAGTGACAGTAGAACTTCTGCTTCAGAGAGAGCCTTGCACACCCTAATATATCAGATTTACAAAACAAAAAGCCAGCAAATGTACCTTACTGCCAACAGCATGTCAAACATTTACAATTGGACACCTGCTGAATAGATATGTTTTATAACCAGTAGATTGAAATGGGTGTTCTATGAAATTACTCAGCCATGCAAATAAATGATTGAAATTACTTGCAGTCCCCAAAAAAACTTTGTGTATGTAGATTGCATAGTCATGAAAGAATACTCTCGGTATACTTTGAAAATGCTATCTTCTATACCAATACTAGGGCTGTTCAAAATGTTTCTATTGAAACCGAGTTTTTTTGGTAGAAAACTGGGTTTCTAACTAAGTGATTTTTTTCCACAAAAAGTATCTTGGTTTTTTCCACATAACATTTCATTTTTTTTTCTCAGAACACTGAATGCCTGAAAGCAGAAAAGTTTTAGGTTTCCAACACAAAACTGAAATATTTCTATTTGGATATACTGTCACAGTACCTCACAGAAGTGGAGTTTGGTTGCCTAGTATTCCCATTCTACTCTATAGGCCAGGGTCCCCTGCTGGACTTTATTTCCCAGGATGCCTGATGGCCAAGAGACTCCCAAGAAACACTGCCTCCCCTCACCAAAACTGTGATGCATCATGGGGAGATTCAGTGTGATCCGGAAGCCCACTCTATAGTACAGTGGGAGCATAGGGCACCTGAACTACAGCTCTCATGAAGCACCAAATTTACAAATTAAACTATTACATTTTTCAGTCTAACTGAAACTGGCTTCTGCCAGTAAAGTCTACTGAGGTCAGAATAGCCTAGTTATATAAAATTAATCATCTGAAATATTTGTGATACATATTAAAAAAAACAACAAAACATTTATTTTTCAGTGTTTAAGCAATACAAAGTATAACCCAACACAAAATGTGTCAAAAACTTGAAAATTGTACATCTAAGATTTACTGAATGATCAGATAGATGGTGTCATAAACAGATAGCTAAGGGTTAATGTCTCTTTCACCTGAAGCACCTGACCAGAGGACCAATCAGGAAACCGGATTTTTTCAACTCTGGGTGGAGGGAAGTGTGTGTCTGAGTCTTTTGTCTGCCTGCCTGCTTTCTCTGAGCTTTGGAGAAGCAGTTTCTACTTTCTAGTCTTCTGTTTCTAAGTGTAAGGACAAAGAGATCAGATAGTAAGTTATATGGTTTCTTTTCTTTGGTATTTGCATGAATATAAGTGCTGGAGTGCTTTGATTTGTATTCTTTTTGAATAAGGCTGTTTATTCAATATTCTTTTAAGCAATTGACCCTGTATTGTATCATCTAATACAGAGAGCCCATTGGTATGTATTTGTCTTTCTTTTTTATATAAAGCTTTCTTTTAAGACCTGTTGAAGTTTTTCTTTACTTCAGGGAAATTGAGTCTGTACTCACCAGGGAACTGGTGGGAGGAAGAAATCAGGGGAGATCTGTGTGTTGGATTGCTAGCCTGATTTTGCATTCCCTCTGGGGGAATAGGAAAGTACTTTTTGTTTCCAGGACTGGAAACAGAGAGGGGGAGTCACTCTGTGTAGTTTCACAGAGCTTGTGTCTATGTATCTCTCCAGGAGCACCTGGAGGGGGGAAGGGAAAAAGGATTATTTCCCTTTGTTGTGAGACTCAAGGGATTTGGGTCTTGGGGTCCCCAGGGAAGGTTTTTCAGGGGGACCAGAGTGCCCCAAAACACTCTAATTTTTTGGGTGGTGGCAGCAAGTACCAGGTCCAAGCTGGTAACTAAGCTTGGAGGTTTTCATGCTAACCCCCATATTTTGGACACTAAGGTCCAAATCTGGGACTAAGGTTATGATAGATGGATTGATCATTAAAAAAAAACAACACATCCTACATTGGCATGAAGAAAAGAATCAGCATAATCCCAGCCATATGGTATGGATTTCCCTAGTGATTATAGGATTAAAGAAGGTAGGCCAGATTCTCAGCAGGTGTGAACAAACATTGATTCTTTGAAGTCTTTGTCAGATATGCTGAAATTAGTGGAGCTCTGCTGATTTACACCAGCTCACTATCTGGCTGGGTAGTCTAAATTCACTCACACAACAATTTGTCACCTAATTAGTTACCACAGTGCACTTCTATCTATTTCTGCTATTTGTGTGCATCTTACTTGTCAAGCTCGCTTAATATTTTCAATAGCCAGGTGAATCTTTATTTAGATTAGAAAAGTTGTTTCTTCTGAAAGAGATGAAATGCAGGTATTTACATTAGAATCCAGCTCATGAAAAGAATTTCCAGATATGAAACAGTAGGTTGCAGCACAATAGCATTGCTTAGAACTGTTGCTCCTCCTGAGCTTTGAACTCATTGAATATTTTTGTGTGTAAGCTTCATGTTTCTCTGTCTGGAAATGGAACCCTTGAAAATTACAGCTGCTACTATGAAAATGCATGAGGAGTTTAGAATTTTGAGAGATTTCATTCATCTCCCTTTGACAAGACAGCAAGTTATTTATGAAATAAATACATGAGATGGTTATCTTTATGTTATGCATTCCCATGGTGATAGGGTTCTCATTTTATTTCAAGGTTTAAGAAATTCTTGCCTTTTAGAAGATTCCACACCTTGAATAAGAGAAAAATGTTCTATTTTCTTTCATCACCCTATATACCTCTGTATATTTTATTTATTAAATTTTGAAATAAAAAGGATGCACACACTTTGCCATTGGTATGGAAAGGGCTACAGACAATTTAATAGGACAGTTCCAATGCAAGAAAGGAGTGGGAGGAACAGAAATTGAAAGATCTCATGGGTGTTCTCTATGATCTTTCTCATAGTAGGAGCTAGGGGTAGGCTAGGGCAAAATCATCTACTGCAAAGAACCATGTTACCATAATATACATATTTACTATTGCGACATAGCAATGTAGAGGCTCCGATAGCATGGAGTCTAAGCTACAGAATGTCTCCACAGCTGATCTGTAGCTTAGAGGGTGGAACATTTCTTCCCTCATACCACAAGGTGAGTCTCCATCAAGTGTCTGGGCTAAGCGCTGATTTTCAAGATTTAGCCCAAAGAAGAAACAACTGAAATAATCACAGACACAGAGCAATTATGAAATCAATGAGCAATTCAGCAGGTCTGAGAAAGTACTCAAGTCTCCAGCCAGACTAAAAAGCCAACAGTACATTAAATACACATCCTTACAAAAACTAGGTAACTTGTCAAGCTAATTCAAACAGGTTGCTAATGTTGATTTAGCTGTCTCAATGGTGTTGAGAGATTATTTGCCTCACAAAGTAAAAGAATGCTGACGAGAACAAGGGAAGCATACATAACAAAGAGATGCATGTAAACCAAAAATAGCATATAAACTGAAGGCGAGAAGGGAGGGGAAGATGATTTTGTGGTTAAGTAACAGAACAGGGAATCAGGAATCCTAAATTCAATTCTTGGTTCTGCCACAGATTTTCTTTGTGACATTGACATCTAATCAATTTGTGCTTCAGTTCCCCATCTGCACAATGGGGACAGCTGTTCTCAGCCTGATAGAGCTGTCCCAAAAATAAATCACTAATGTTTTTGAGGATCACAGATACTTTAGTGATGAGGGCATAGAAGCAATTAGGCAGAGAGAATATAAGGAAGAAGAGATACATAAAAAGAATCACAGCAGTCCATTTAGTCTGTTTCTTAATAATATAATGTTGCAATGATTCACTCAAAAGGAGACTGCAATAAACTACTGCTGAAAAGCATGTTCTTTCCCAGTTAAAGGTTAAGCACAAGAACTTCCTTGTGTTCTAAGAGATGGACTGAGAGCCCTGAGAAGTTAGTATACTTTCAGAAAAGATTGCTGGGAATTTCTTTGTTCCAAAATATTAGAAATGCAAACCCATTCTCCAGGCAAAGTCACTTTTGCTTGTGAATGAGTAGTCAGTTCTTCATAGACAGATGTTTTGTTTCTTTTCTACATACTACATTCAAGCATTTCCTGTACAAGAGATCTTGGCCTTGTCATATTAAAGTATGACAGGAGCCATCGAGATAATACGAAGACTGTAGAAGCTTTATTTCCCTTTGAGTGTACTGTGAAAGAACCATGAAATCTCCTATTCGAGCCAGCTGTGAAGCTTCCAGAGGTTTCTTCTCCATCAAGTGCTGGGCTAAGATTAAACTAGGCAAAATGCCTGAAGAGATACTGAATAGGTTTGATACAAATTACACTGTCCTGCTGGTTTGAAAGTGCACATTACTAGAGTCATTAGCCATAATCATCCTCAATTACAAGCACTGTAAGCATGCATACAGCAAACTAATAAATGCAGCCATTGTTTGCATGCAATGCCCATAATTTACAAAGACATGGCCACACCTTCCAAAGCTTGAAACCAGGTTAGCTAATCTCCACCAAATATTCTGAATTATTTTTAACATCTTAAATTGATGCATCATTCTTTGCCCCTTGCCCCACCACTGATAAGACAGTCAGTGTTGTCATGCTGCATTACCCTACTACAGATGAAGAATGTGTTTTCATATTGCTACTATATTTCCATAGCGCCCTTCTCCCCCAAGCCCTTTCGTCTCCACTGGCAAAAGTGCAATTGACAAAGTCCTAAATCATGAGATACTGGAAATGAAGAAATATAAATACAATCTGCATCCTTTCTGAGTCATCTACTGCAATATTACAGCCCTCTGTTAAAGGGCTTTCCCTCCACCCTCCCACTTCCCTGGTTCTTGTCACACAGACAGCAAGCAGCAAAAGACTAGAAGTCCAAAGTGCAGACAATGCGATGTTTATTGGGTTTAATTTCCAGCAAGCATGATTCCAATTTCCCTAACTAGTCCCTGTTTGACCCCGGTTTATATAATAATATTCTCAGCTATACTTAACCAATCATTTTACTGAAATCTATCTAACCAATCCTAACATATTGCAACATTCTCTAACCAATTATATCCCACTACCCTAATGGATTTATACCTAGCAAAATTAATTATATGGCAGACAGAAACAATTAGAGAACCAGACAGATTAACAATAGAAAATTGGGGGCATAAAGATAAAACAATACAGAAATGAGGGTTTCACAACCACAACCACTGATAAGTGATTTCTTGCCAGACAGGATGCTATCAAACTAAGTTTTCTTTAACCATCTTAAGATCTGTTTCTTCATCTGGAGGTGATAGGCATTATCAGGACAGGACCGTATTCCTAACAGGCCAATACCACCTTATTTCAATGTGACTGGTTTGAAATGTGAGGATGTGACTGTAGGCTTCCCAGTTTATGGCTGCCCATGATGCTTAGCCAAAGACCACAGCCTAAGAAGTAGACCTCAGATTATCCTAGTGAGAGAAGGCCCATACACAGGCAGCCTTGTGATTTTGATTTTTTGTTTTATATCTCTATAACTAGCTAAGTTCTTAAAGTATAGGCCTTTGCAGGCACGCCTGCATACCTATATTCTAACACTCTCCTTCAAAGGCTTTAGTTTGTGCAGTAAGCCTGCAGCATGTATAACTTGTGCGCAGATGGAGAACAGAATCAGAGTAGTTTGTTTTTAATTGCATGTAATAGATAATACAGAAATAGTGGGTGCTATTACTATAATCTTTAAGTTGTTTCATACTACTTTCCCATATGAAATAACAGCTATGAGAAACGATCAGTTATGTTAATGTGAAGAATATAAAAAAACAACCCTTAGATGTCATGACATCTATTTTGATTGCATTAGGGAATGTAAACACATTTTTTGCACTATATTATATATCATTAGAGTAGGGAGCTACCAGGAGACCAGGACTGCCTGGAACTGGAGGTGGAGTTTAGGAGCTCAGGGAAACTGGGACTGGCTGGACAAGAAGAGAGAAACTGGGAGACGGGTAGGGGAAACTAAGATCAGATGAGGAGCTGGGGAAGACTAGTTCTAGATGGGCAAGAAGACTGGAACTGACAACTGCTGAAGGAGGACGGGGGACAGATCTGATGAGAAGCCAGATTGCAGAGGCAGAACTGGGACTGGAAAAGAGATTGGGACAAGGAGCCAGGGGAGTGTGGAATATTGAGACTGGATGAAGAGCACAAGGAGGAAGAATTGACTGGAAGCCAGTGAGACATCGATGGGTAGATGACTAGACCAGGGCTCAGCAACCTCTGGTACGTAGCTTGCCAGGGTAAGCACTCCAGCGGGCCGGGCCAGTTTATTTATCTGCCGCGTTGGTAGGTTCAGCCAATTGCGGCTCCCACTGGCTGCGGTTCACCACTCCAGGCAAATGGGGGAGGCGGGAAGACGCAGCCAGCACGTCCCTTGGCGCTTCCCGCCACCCCATTGGCCTGGGACGGCGAACTGTGGCCATTGGGAGTTGCGGTCCGCCAAACTTGCCGAAGCGGCAGATAAACAAACTGGCCTGGCCCGCCAGGGTGCTTAACCTGACAAGCTACGTACCAGAGGTTGCCGACCCCTGGACTAGACATCAGGGTTAGGGTGAGAGACAGATCAGATGAAGAGCTGGGAGGGGAGAAACTGAGACTGTTTAGGCAAGGAGACTGGGACTTTGAAAAAAAAAACCCAGAGGAATGCAGAATGGGACTGGCTAGATGAGGATAATGGGACTAAACAAAGAGCTGGGGTACAGACCGGACTGGCACAAGAACTCATTCAGTGCACAGAAACAATTTGCTCTGGGAATAAAACAGGGTTGTGTAGAGAAGGAGACTGATATCTGTAGAACTTCTTAATTTGTTCAAGAAGGGGAAGATGTGTAGTGAATGCGGCCGAGGATTGCAAAAGAGTTAGAATGGTCTCATAGTTAAAATGGTTGAATTAGTAGATACTTTTGACTTTAATCTCTCTATGCCTCAGTTACTCAACTACAAAATGGATACAATAATACACCTTCATTTCACAGAGGTATTGTGAAAGTAAATTCATTAATGCTGGTGAAGCACTCAGAGTGTGTGGTGATGAGTGCCACTGCAAAGCCTCTGAGGAAATTAATCATTCTGATTTCAGAGCAGAGTTTGAAGAATGTGCAGTAAATGAGAAATGGGGCCACACATTGACAACAAGAATAAAAGAAAATATTAACTGGTTGCTCATTAAGTTTGCACCATCCATCCTGTGCACTAAATGAGTCTGGGGTTCTGCAGGAAAAATTAATCATAATGCATATATACAGTGGGATGGAATTAATGTTGCACAAACAATCTTAATTCTGGAATTTCCTAAATTTGGAGAGCTTGACTTTGCAACTTTTTTGGGGGGATGTAGGATTGGAGAGAGGAGGAGGAGGAGTATCCATATATGGTATACAGTAGTCAATGATCAGGTAACTAGTGAACTAGATACTTGTCTTCTAGTAGCTTGGATTCCAATAATTGTCATGCCACACTTAGACAAGAAAATGTGTGACAGCACCCATCTAAAAAAAAATTATGATAATAAACCAAAGGCAGCTCAGCACAATTTGATACAGTTGTGAGACTTTCAAGTAACTGTTTTCAGTGAGTCTTGAGAACATATTAAAAAGGCTCTTTGCCATCAGCTTTGCTGTCCCTGAACTTAGTAAGTAGTTACTATAAACTGGAAGCATAGTCTCTAGATTCCTTAAGTATCAGAGGGGTAGCCGTGTTAGTCTGGATCTGTAAAAAGCAACAAAGAGTCCTGTGGCAACTTATAGACTAACAGACGTATTGGATCATAAGCTTTCGTTAGTGAAGTGGGTATTCACCCACGAAAGCTTATGCTCCAATACGTCTGTTAGTCTATAATAGGGGTTGGCAACCTTTCAGGAGTGATGTGCTGAGTCTTCATTTATTCACTCTAATTTAAGGTTTCGCGTGCCAGTCATACATTTTAACATTTTTAGAAGGTCTCTTTCTCTAAGTCTATAATATATAACTAAACTATTGTTGTATGTAAAGTAAATAATGTTTTTAAAATGTTTAAGCAGCTTTATTTAAAATTAAAATAAAATGCAGAGCCCCCGGACCGGTGGCCAAGACCAGGGCAGTGTTAGTGTCACTGAAAATTAGCTCACGTACCACCTTAGGCACTCGTGCCATAGGTTGCCTACCCCTGGTGTATAAGGTGCCACAGGACTCTAGATTCCTTAAGCATTCCATCATTGCGGAATGGATCTAAGTGCACTAATCATGTTACTTATTGCTTGATCAGAGTTAGGATTAGTTTGCCATCATGGAAAGGATGGCTGGGAAGATGCGTTGTAGTTACAAATGACTTCCTGGAGCTTTCTGAAAGCAAATAGCCTTTACATTGGATCAGAAACATGCCATTTTACTTTTGATTTTTTAGTTTTTGAAACACTGTTCTCCTCGCGCTTAGCACAACGTCCATTTTCCAGCATTCTCTCCTCACAATCTGTACATGGAACAATATATTTTTAAAAAATCAAGGCATTCCTGGATGGTCAGGGGAATGGTTCCTATGCCCACTGGGCCAAAACCTCAGTCCTTGTCCAGGCATAGAAGAGTTTAGCCAGAATAAGATTTGACCCACAATTCATAACCTATGCTGTAAATTCTTTAGCTCATGTTATCATCCAGACAACGTCTTCATTCCCCAGATGGGGTCAGGAAAAAGAGAAACAAGGATGCTAGTGCCACCTCAGGCATCAGCATGGGCCAAATCCTTCAGCTATTATTAGGGTAAAACATTTATCTGGTTAGATCAGTCTGGACATTCGTGCTATGATTACTGTTCAAGAGGAGACTTTTTATTTCAAAATATCTCAGTAGTAATGGACAACATGACCAGGTCAGATGTTTCTGATACGTTAGGGTTGGGTTTGTGAACTAACTCAAAGAGGCCATGAGAGTTTGGGATCCCAAGGAGTGCCTATGAGTGTGAACTTTCTCATCTTTGCTTCTCCATTTCTGTTTTGTTTCATGCTGAGAATGCTCTTCTTTATGCACGAATATGTATGGCTTGGTTGAGGAGAACACAGCCATGTGAGAAAAAAAAGAGTGACAAGTTTGAAGATTCTGAAATATCTTGTGGTGCTGAGTTACCTTTAGCCTTGTTGTTGATCATCTCAGTATAGGGAAATACTATAATAGGGGGAAAATTCTGCCCTGAAAAATGTCCATGTAGTCCCATTGACAACAGTAGTATTTGGGGGTCTTTATAGGCAGTGCCTGGGATGGATGGCTGCATGACTAAGGAGGACTAGAGAATCTGCACTTCAGCCATGTTGCCACACACCCTCTGCACACTGGTGTAGGGTGAACTACTGTATAGCTGGGCTCTGCACCACGCAGGAATGGACATATCCCGCAAAGACCTGTATCAGATTTCCCTTTGAGCAACAGAGCCGCACCAAAAGGATGTCCAAGGATACACAGGTAAGAACAGGAGTGTAACAAGGCCTAAGAAGGTCTTGTGCAATAATAGATTAGGGATTCCCTTCCCGATTCCAAAATTCATCCCCTTCTAATTCTCCCACTACCCCAATTCAGCTCCTTGTGGCCCCTACCTCCTGCCTAGTTCCCTCAGAATCCCAGGCTATCCCCCCACAACCACCAACTGTCCCACAGCCCCAATCTAGCCATCCATCTCCTACCTCCTCTCCAGTCCCTCAAGACCCCTAGATTCTTTCTAGCTCCCCTCCAGTTTCCTCATAGTCCCCATATAGACCTCCCACCTTCCCCCAAGACCCTCTCGCTCCCCTCCAGCCCCACTCTCCAGCTCTTCCTCAACTTCCCTCCAGCTTCCTCCAATCCATCCCTCAGCTCCTCCAGCTCTGTTTCAGGCTCCTACAAGCCCTCCCCCAGCTCCCACCATGGTCCCATCCAGCTCCAGTCCAACCCCCCCTTTCTTATCCACAGCTATGATTGAGACCTCACAAGCTCCACTCCAACTCCTTTTCCCACCCTCAACAGTTCCAATTGAGCCCCCCAGCTCCACCAGTTCTGCAACAAACCTCCTTCCCAGTTACTCCCCAATCCCATGTCCCATGCAAAGTGGCTGATGCTTTTACCTTGTAGTCCATTTCTGGCTGGAGGGGGGCATGTCTTCACCCTCCCCCTATGCCCTCATGCATTCCCCAGCACTGTGATTTCCCCATGTCTTCTCCACACGTCCTTGCCAACTGCTCATGTCTGGGGCCAGGGATCACTCCAGAAATACCCCCATCTCAGCCAGCTCCTGCCCCAAGAGCTTAGCAGGCCCTGCTCTCTCCTGATGGCTCCTCTGGTTGGGCCCTATAGTCTCATGGGCCCTGGCATGGCTACACAACTTTCACCATAGTAGCTAAGCCACTGGGTAGGGAATCACCTTTCATATATTTTGTTTACTGGGATGATGTGTGAGAGAAACCTATTCCTACATTATGGGTTATGGTTAAGACTACAATTTTATCACAGATGTCATGGAAATCACAGAATTCCTGACTTCCAAAGACCTCTGTGACGTGACGGTGGGGCCCCCCCTGAGTTCTGAGTTGCCATGTGTGGTGGAGGTACACTGCAGCTCCTGAGCAGTAGAGGTACCCTGCAGATTCCAGTCACTGGGGGGGGGCCCACAGCTCCTAGCTGCCTCAGGCAGCAGGGGTACCTCCACTGCCCTTGGCCACCATGGGCGGCAGGGGTACTCTGCAGCTCCCCGCTGCCACAGGTGGCAGAGGGTATCCTGGAGCATCCAGTTGCCATAGGTGGTGGTGTCTCTGACCCACCATGGGGAAGGGATGGCACTGCATGTCCTGGCCACTCCTCACCCCCGCAGCTCCTGGCCCTCTTGGGTGGTGGGACCTGCAGCTCTGAGTGAGTAGAGGGGACCCTGAACCTCCGAGCCCCTCAGAGCTCCCAGCTGGCCCCTGCAGCTGCCCAGCAGCTGCCCATTTTGTCATGGATATTTTTAGTAAAAGTCAGGAAGAAGGTCACAACATCTGTCTGTGACTTTTACTAAAAATACCTGTGACAAAATCTTAGCCTTCGCTATGGTCTGGCCTGTCATATACATCTGTAAATTCCACCAATGCTTCACTTACTGGTGCAGTCACTAGGAGCTGCATGTGCATATTTTAGAACAGAATTTGGCCCTATATTAAGGTCATCATGAAATGTCAACCTTTGCCAACTGTTTCCACATAGTGATATAGTATTCTCTATCCTATAAGAGGAAATAATTGCAGTTACATATGAATGGTTAGTTAGAATATTTTTCTGTGAATATTTGCCAAGAACATCATAAGAGCCTCCTGTCAAGCCCCTGAACCTAAAATGGCACCCAATCCTGGACTTGAATGGCAGCCACACAGCCCAATACAACACACAGGCCATCATTAGCTGGGAGTGATGTGGACACCGTGTGTATATCCCTAGGCACCAATTCCCCTGATATCTAAGAGCATGATGGGCCATCCACACTGCGAGTAGACAGAATGATAAATAGCTAACAGAAGAGACTTAACAGAACAAACTGTAAAACCAAACAAATAGCAACTTTCCAGAAAAAAAAACAACAACAACAATTATTTCATATTAAGGAAATCTGGAACTGGGTTGTGCAGATTATGATATCCTTGTGAAATCAGTAATTGTGATGAGTGAGCCACAAAAGGCCCTGCAGATCAGTTCAGTATGTTGAAAGCCTTCTCTGAAATACAGTACCATATACCCTTTGACTTTACAAAGTTGGACTGGAAATATTGCAAGAAAAGACTTTTACACAAGTTTCTGGTATTTCCTTCTTCCAGAAGTGCTGAAAATATTACGAGAACAACAGTATTTGGGTATTTCTGCTTCTGGATATAGAATCTGAAAGTATGGAAATGACTGGAATCTTTCTTCTTTTTTTAAAGTCTCACTCAATTTTTGAACTTTGGAATTGGGGCAAAGGTTGAGGTCTCTTCATATTTTATCTGAACTGCTTCTTCCATTCCCAATCAGTACCCAGCAAAGGAAAATGTATTCAGAATTCCTTATGAAAAGGTTCTATATAATTTAGCAGAGAATTGTTACCTTTCCATTCTTAAACTAGCCAATTCTACCACAGAAGTATAGGTCTCTATTAATACAGGAAGTCTTAAAATTGTACAGAACAGATATCATTCTCTATTACACAATAAGCATTCTTTAAAAGAATAATTTCTATAAAACATTGTCAATTTTATCCTCATTAAGTTCCACAGGACTTTTCCATAAAAGAATAGCAGGAAAACGTTTCCTAACGTGAAGTCTTTTACATTCTGTAGTAATGTCTCAAATGATGTCTTGGAAGCCCTGCCCTCATATTATTTGCCAATGGACAGGGTAAAATGCGGGAGAATTTACTGTATGTGTTGATTCTGCAATGACAGGCAGATGGGAATGATAACCTGAAAGGATTTTTCCTTATTTATTTTCAAATTCTGTTACTGGAAAGATAATATGACAAGAAGAGCTACTCCTCTTGTACAAGTAAAACTTTTAAATGAAGTTGAACATCTCCAAGACCTGTCCAGATGGGCAAATCAAACTAATCAGATAGCCATCAGCAGACACGTGTATGTAGGCGGTATAAAATTCATCCCGCCCACAGACAAAGTACCCAGTTAAATCCATCCAGTTACACCACTGTCTCTGCCAAAAAGGCCTCCACATCCTATAACCTTTAACTTGTGTTTCTCAGCAACAGCAAGCTTGTCTGCAAGTTGTCCTGAGGTTAATGTCAAACCCTCCTAATAACAGATTAGAAAAGAACACATTTTAAAAATACTGATATGATTTGGCATTATCAAGGAAAGAAGCAAGAAGTTAGAAATTTCACAGATTTTTCTGAGCTGAGCAAGTAACCCAGGAATAGTCATGCCAAGAGATTTTCCTTTCTACTCTGTGCTACAAAGAAAATGTATGACTATTATCTAACATCTGTTTACGTAGCCTATGAAGCCCAGTTTCATCTTCTGATGGTAGTTCAAAGGCAATCTCAGTGCAGGGGCCACAGTTCTACCTACCTAAATAATTAAATCCTGCTCATTACTGTTGTTATGGAACAAACTTTCACAGGAGATCTACCCAAATCTCAGACACTCCATAAATGCTTCTTCAAAACATATTGATTTAAATAAGCATCTCTACAAGCAACTATGTAGTAATGACAAGAAATCAATCACTACCACCTATCTAATGTGATGTAAAAATACAAGTCCGAAAGGAGAGGGAAGACTAGGCCTACTTTCTGGAGGCAATTTGGTTTTATCATTAATTACTGTAGCTGCTTAGCTACTGTGGCAATGACTGCTGTAGAAATTCCCTACATTAATAAGTGAAGAATCTATTGATATGGTGTCTTCTACATCATTGAGAGAGAGCAAAAGAAGTCTTCATGTTCACCCTTTAATACATGTTTAATATGCTTAGATAGCATAGCAGTGGGTATGATATAAGAAGAAGGAACTGAGACAAAGATGCCAGGCTTAATGCGACTGAAATGGGAAGGCACTGGGGGGCAAAATATACACCTACCACCCAGGGTCAAGGTGCAGGACTACAACACAGCCCCTTTTTTTTGTCACTAACACAGACTATGTACTGGAACAGTGGCAGTAGCTCTTCCATACAGGTCCATCCTTTGGTCTGTCCCATCACACCTGGCAGAGAGACCCCATTACAGTGTACAGGGTATGCAGAGGCCCCTTTAGGTGGTCACTCCATTACCAACTCACCTCTACAGTCCCAGTGCAGGGCTTAAATGGTCTGGATGATCTGGCACATATTCTCCACATCGGCTTGTATGTATGTTTATGATACATATTGTATAGATAACCATACCAACAGAGAGAGAGAGAGAGAGAGAGAGAGATATTTCTTTTTCTCTGCACGATTAGAGTTTTCAACTCATATTTTAGCCTCTTAAAAGTATCAACCTCCTTTACACCCCCCCCCAAAAATTGATTGCTAACTAACACCTAACCTGTCCTCAGGCAGTATACAATCTGAATAAATAAACTGATCTTTTCTTTAATAAGTCACATTTGTCACCTGAAAGAAACTGCTTCCACCTAAGACTTCTCATATTCATCAAGTCATTTAGATGTTCTGTCATCCTGAAAGGATTACCCTGCATTATAATTCAATGTCAGCATCTCCAGAGCTATAAAATGCTGTAAGAGAGAGATCTCTGCAAATCGTCTCTCTCTCTCTTTTTTTTTTTTTTTTTTTGGTCTCCTTGTCACACAGCATAGTCTCATTCAGTACTCAGGATTCTAGATCTGAAAAGCACCTGTCCAGCTAAGTGAAGCTCAAGGGACATGTGATCTGGTCATTTAAACAAATTAGGCATGCAGTTAGTCAGCTCGCAAAATTATAATAAAGTAGTCATGGTCACCAAGTTAATGTCCTTGTTTCCCTGCAGTTACAACCCAGTGATATATGAAAGACAATAGGTTTCAGAATGGTATCCTTGTTAGTCTGTATCAGCAAAAACAATGAAGAGTCCTTATGGCACCTTAGAAACTAACACATTTATTTGGGCATAAGCTTTCGTGGGCTAGAACGCACTTCATCAGATGCATGAAGTGGAAAATACAGGAGCAGGTATTTGTCTATATTTAGAACAGAAAATAGATATTGAATTTCAGAATACTGTAGCATCAGTAGTATCCAAATGGATGAGGTACAATGACTGGGGCTCAATCTGTATTTTGAATGGTCCTGATTCTGGGCAAGATTGTCACCTTCTGCATTGAAACCCATGAGAACAGTGCCAAATTAGAAGGGTTTCCTCTGAGTCTCTCCCACTTCGTTTAGACAGGGGGTAGATTTGCTTCTCTGTGGTAAGAGCTGTGATCAACAGAGTGTCCTATGAGTTGCAATCAATTTTGTTTCTCATATCTACTTCCTGCCAGAGTGGCTTCTATGGAGCTAAGATGCCAGTGACCCCTAGATTTCAGCAATACTAGAGCATTCACTGAACAAGAATCTCCACTGTAGAGAAGCATTGTTGTAATAATAACCTGGTGGCTGGCAGAAGAATGGTTATACCTCACTGGCCTCCCCATCATGCAATGTGGGGCCACCCACTACCCAACACATGGCTGTCTGATCCCTGTTTCATGTCCTATGTGCTGCTGAATAATACAAAACGACTTCTTGCTTTTAAAACTAAACTCTCTTATTAGGAGAATGATTTACAGAGATAGCTCCACTTTATGTAATGTTCTAGCCATGGATACACAAACTGATTTCCCAGTGCCTCTTCCAAAATCCTTCCTCCTGCAACCTGTGCTTCTTTCTCCAAGTTTCATGCAGGTTGCTGCAGTCTCCGTCCCTTGCATCTTCCTAGATTCCACCTCCCTCAGATAGCCCAGGTGAACTGAAGTGGGGCAGTACAATGGAGGCAGATGACCTGTCCCTTTTTCAGTGCTCAAAGATCAGTGCATGAAGACCCCCCTTTATATACAAATAATGGCAGGGTCTGATCTGTCCTTCTGCTCTCGCACTGATATCAATCAGAACTAACTCCATCTAAATCAATCTAGTTACACCAAGATCAGAATCAGGACCAATGTGTTTGGTCCAAAACAAACTATATTTTCCAACAAAAGTTTCAGGATCAAAGCTTGCACTGCATATATGACATGAACTGCATGCAGTGTATCACTGAATCATTTCTAAAGTTCTCTTTTTTTATTAGAAAAACTTTTCAAGTTAATCTCTACAAAGTTTCCTTTTTATTATTTATATATTGAGGGGATTTTATTAACTCATTTATAACATTTGAGAAACACTTCATTTGTTTGACTTGCTTGGTGCAAAGTTTACTTTCTAGTCTATTATTTATTGTTATTATTTTTAGTAATCCAAGGCATTATTTATTATTTAGTATTATTTTTAATAGTCAAAACATTTTAAAGTCCAAAGTATGAATATTTATTTTCTTCCTTGAAGAAACTGACTAGCAAAAATAACTCTTATTCTGATATTTTTCTTCCCAATAACAGAGAATTTTATATGAGAAGAGCTTTGCTTGATGGATTTTTTGTTTGTTTATTATGGGGTTTGGTTTTTTTTTTTTAAATTTTTCAGGGAAAAATCTGTGGGATTTTTTTTTCTTTTAGACTAGACTTTGGTTGTTAAAAAGTCTTGTCTTTTCAAACCTCATTGCCTGACACATCATGTTCTGATACCTCTCTCATCTTCCTGTACCAATCAGCATGATGCCTCAGACCAAGAAACTTGAAACAACACAATGTTAAAGAAAGACAATTGTCAAGGTAAGAAAAAGCACCGGAAAACAAAATCATATAAAAATGTGGGTTAAATGTAGATCACCTAATTTTTTTCCCTTTATTATTTGTTATTCACTGTTATTGTTCCACAAGAACTAAAAGTGCGCTAGCATCTCATACTATAAGTGAAAAGCTCAAGATATGAGGAGCTTATAATGGTGCAACAAGAGTAGGATGAGAAAGGGGCAGAAAACACGGGTCATGCATATAGTATTATGTGGCTATTTCCTGGTCCTGTACTAAGTACCATATCAAGCGTACGTGTATGGAGCCCCATTGCCTGAATTGAACAGCTCATAATAGTATTGGGCTTGTGGTGAAGGGGATGGGCCAATAGACTGGGCACTAGTCTGAGACTTGGGTTCAATTTTCTGCTCCTCCACAGAATCCCTGTGTGACTTCTGGTAAGTCACTTAGCCTGTCTGTGCCTCAGTTCCCCATCTGTAAAATGGGCATGGTTAGGATAAATACATTAAAGATTGTGAGGTGTTGCAGTAATTGGGGCCATAGAAGTACCTAAGATAAATAAAAGCAGCAAAGAATCCTGTGGCACCTTATAGACTAACAGACGTTTTGGAGCATGAGCTTTCGTGGGTGAATACCCACTTCTTCAGATGCATGTGGTGGAAATATCCAGGGGCAGGTATATGCATTGCTGGCATATGATGGCGTATATTACATTGGTGGATGTGCAGGTGAATGAACCAGTGATGGTGTGGCTGATCTGCTTAGGTCCTGTGATGGTGTCGCTGGTGTAGATATGTGGGCAGAGTTGGCATCGAGGTTTGTTGCATGGATTGGTTCCTGAGCTAGAGTTATTATGGTGTGGTGTGCAGTTGCAAGACAAACCCAAGAAAGAAACCAACAGGACTCCACTGGCCATCACATACAGCCCCCAGCTAAAACCCCTCCAACGCATCATCAAGGATCTACAACCCATCCTGGACAATGATCCCACACTTTCACAGGCCTTGGGTGGCAGGTCAGTCCTTGCCCACAGACAACCTGCCAATCTGAAACATATTCTCACCAGTAACTGCACACCGCACCATAATAACTCTAGCTCAGGAACCAATCCATGCAACAAACCTCGATGCCAACTCTGCCCACATATCTACACCAGCGACACCATCACAGGACCTAACCAGATCAGCCACACCATCACTGGTTCATTCACCTGCACATCCACCAATGTAATATACGCCATCATATGCCAGCAATGCCCCTCTGCTATGTACATCGGCCAAACTGGACAGTCTCTACGGAAAAGGATAAATGGACACAAATCAGACATTAGGAATGGCAATATACAAAAACTTGTAGGAGAGCACTTCAACCTCCCTGGCCACACTATAGCAGACCTTAAGGTGGCCATCCTGCAGCAAAAAAACTTGAGGACCAGACTTCAAAGAGAAACTGCTGAGCTTCAGTTCATCTGCAAATTTGACACCATCAGCTCAGGATTGAACAAAGACTGTGAATGGCTTGCCAACTACAGAACCAGTTTCTCCTCTCTTGGTTTTCACACCTCAACTACTAGAACAGGGCCTCATCCTCCCTGATTGAACTGACCTCGTTATCTCTAGCTTGCTTGCTAGCATATATATACTTGCCCCTGGATATTTCCACCACATGCATCTGAAGAAGTGGGTATTCACCCACGAAAGCTCATGCTCCAAAACGTTTGTTAGTCTATAAGGTGCCACAGGATTCTTTGCTGCTTTTACAGATCCAGACTAACACGGCTACCCCTCTGATACTAAGATAAATAGTATACTTTTCTACAAAAATATGTATATAAAATAGACACCTGTCTCAGGTAGGATTAAATTGTGGCTTTGCAACAAGCCTTGAGCAATGTGTGTAACAGATTTCCCTTCATTCAAGCCCTAATCACTTGTCTTTGTGTGCTGTGAAAGTGATGCTGGCATATACATTATGGGTGGGGCGTGAGTTGGAGCTAAGACTCTGTGCAGTCTCTGCCCCATCAGTACCTTTTAAGAGGCTCATTATGTTATGCAGAGGGCAGAGGCTGTTGTGGTAGGCCATTGGAACACACTGAATGAAACAGATCTCTATTAAGCACCTTGACTTTGAGTGACTGGTGACCAGAGGGGAAGTTGTGCTGGGGAGATGTTACTCCTGACTCCTACTTACTATCTGAGAGATGGTTAGTGAGTGCAGGGTAATAAGGATGGGCCTTAGGTTCCTTTACTCCCCTGAATGGACCTTAGGCAAGGTGCAATCTAGCCCATAATAAAGTGCTATTTCATGTGGAGGAGGGGAATGTTAAAGCTCCAGCTTCTGGACTCAAATGATTATGGGGAATGCTTAGCTTTCATTTAAAAATAAAAGTAAATTCCTACCCCCTATGTTTATGGAGAAAAGCTTGACAACATAAGCGGAGTGTAATCAAGAGGCTCAGAAACAAAGACAGATAAAAAAAAAAAAAACCACCAAAAAACAAATTTAGTTTAAAAAATCCTGCCATTTAAAAACCTTGTGGTTTTTAGAGTCCTGACTTGTTTTTTTGAATGGTTGGTGTTGGCAGTAACGTGAAATATTATTACTTCCCCACTTCTTGTGCATGTCTTGGTATAAGTGTGTTTTTTGGAGGTACTTGAATGAGTGGAAGCACTGACCTAGCAAAATAGGGAGGAAGAGCATTCCACCCACAGAGGGAAGCATACAGACAGGCACAGAGACCATTCCTTGGCAATTAACAGCTACAACTGGTGATTAGAGCTCATTGGAAGTTTTCAGATGGAAAGGTTTTCTGTTATGAAATGCTGTTTTCCTAGAGTCAACATGTTTGGTGGTAACATTTAGAGGGGGAAATAGCAGAGGAGCATTCTGAGAAGGTCTAAACATTTTGACCTTTTGATTTTCCATTCCATTCATTTTTTATTTCATTTTCTAAAATCGAATATAAAATGTAAAAAGTCAAAATCAGAATGAAATGTTTCATTTTATTAAACAAAATCTTCCCTATGTGTGTGGTGGGGGTAGTTGTTGCTGTTGTTTTTAATTTCATATCATGGGAAATTCTGACCTTTTTTTATTCAGTTTCAGAACAAACATTTTTGAAATCACAGAATTTCCCACAAAATGGAAAATTGGATTTCCACGTAGCTAAATGAGTAATAAATAATTGTTTCTTGAAGTACAATGCTGTCTTGCAGAACAATATTACCTGTGCACCCAATTCCAAATGCATACTTCCCCCTCAGAAGCAGCTGCATAATGCCAATTTGATTGTTATACCCCCTTGGTTAAGGCTTAGGAGCGACAAGTGACCCATAATACCAAAGGATGCCCAATTTGGTTCTGACATAGAAATAACGTTCACAGAAACAACATTGAATGACGCACCACTAAGTATCGTACAACTATTTAGTAAGCCATGAAAGACATTTTCAAAGTTTTATGTGGCCAAAGATAAGATTTCTTCTTAAAGCTATCCTAGACCACATATTATCCATTGTGACCGAGGTCAGGCAACCTCCCACAGCTTCACCAAGTACTTTTATTTTTTCATGGCCCAGTTGAATGCTGAGACCTATCTGTCTTCCTGTTGGGGGTCCAGGCTATGTGGCTCCCATGTGTAACAGGTAGCAAAAGAGAGAGGTCAGTTCCAAGGAGGGAAGTGCAGTGTATTGAAATGAGGAACTCTGTTGCATTGCCTTATTTTCTGGGCAACTCAACAATGTTCTTTTGCAAGGTTTGTTTGTTGACCTTTCTTCTGGACAGGTCAATCCACAGATCAGTCAGCATCCGTGGCTTGAAAGTTTTGGGTATTTTTGGCTGGCTACAGCCCATTCTGAGAGCCAGATCATCTTCAGAAGCAGATTGTTTTGAAATTGGTAATGGAGGAATGTGTATCTCTGATTAGCATCTATCTATTGGACTCCTTTTTCTGTTACACTTTTTCATTCTTTATGACAGACAGAATATATTTTGGCTTGGCAGAATTTGATTTTTTTTTATAATTTCTATGGAAAATATCACTGTTAATTTTAAGTTTTTTTCTATTTTTAGCTATTTAAATTTTTACACGTACAAAATTATGGGGTTAAGCTTTTTTTCCATTTTTTATTTATTTAAATGTTCACTGTTGTGGGACATTGTAAGAGTGAGTCATAAAATAATTGTTTAATGACAGAAGACACTTACATTAAAAAACTTAAAGCTTTAGAATTGTTAAAATTTAAATTGCCGAGATCCTGTCAATATATACAAAGTACATATCCTAAATCAAACTCTAATTAGTTCTCAAGCAACAATGTTCTTACTTTGCATATCTGTAAATTTAAATGATCATCAATAGAAATATTTTTTCATCAGTTTGTGTGTATGGTGAAATTGATGTTTACCAACATTTACTTAGGGCATTTCTACACTAGAAAATTAAGTCAACCTAACTTAGGTTGGTATACAGCTACTGCAGTAATTGCATTGCTTGTGCATGTCTACATGTTGCTCTTTGTGTTGGCAGTGCACGCCCTCAACAGGAGCACTTGTATTGATTGTACTGTCAGTGTGGGACATTGTGGGATGGCTTATGCAAGCCAGTAACAGTTGATGTAATTCGCAAAGCAGTGTCTACACTGATACTGCGTCAACCTAACTAAATCAACATTGACTCAATGCCTCTCATTATCAAGTTGTCATAGTGGGGCAGTTGCATTGACAGGAGTGAAAGTTTAATGTAGATTTTCCATAGATAGATCAATGTAAGCTGCCTTTCATCAACCTTCCTCTGTAGTGTAGACCAAACCATATAAAAATATGTTTTCCAAGCTTAGGTATATTCTCTTCTAGCTGTACTCAAATACTCTAATTAATGCCAACAGAAATCCCATGTGGGTAAAGAAGCTAGTACATCCCTGTTGTCCGTTTGTACTGTAGAGGTAATACACAGCCAAACTATAAAGTACTATAGATACTGATATAGTGTATCTAAGCAAAACCCTTCACAAATAGATGTTGTCATGTTTAGCCCTTGAAAAGACCAGCTATAAAAGAATGCTTTGGCAAGCCATTCCCAGCAGTTTCTTTACTGCTGCGATGTGGTTGCAGAAGTACGCTAACAGGCAAAACCATCGAGGAATGGCTCATTACACTAGAAGGTCAGATGTAAATTGATATTGGATTATATCTTTGAAAAATATTCTTGAGATAATATATACTTCTTTGACATCAGTAGTTTTACATCTCCTTCAACTCATTTTGACAGTTCTGAATATCACTATTGAGCAGATCATCATTAGATAATGCTCTTTGCAAAAGTCTGAAATATATCTCAGCATTCTTCTTCAGTGCACTGCATTAACTTCCTTTTACATTAAAGAGGTTGCATATGCTTATGGAAAATTCAGATACTTCCAAAACTGGGTTTTATCCATCATAGCTGACAAATCAGCCATTAGTTTTAGTACGAATGGATCACTCCCGATATTTATTTTTAATATTTAGTAGGGACCTGATTCAAGTTAGACTTCCGTGGACATTAGATCAAGACCTTTGTAATCTGATTTTTTTGCCATGTGCATTAATACTAATCACACTAAGGATTCTTTTTGTTTTCATTTAATAAATCTGAGTTTCTTAAAAAATGGCTATTTTGAAAATGTATTGAAAATCTTTTGAACACAGTAGTAACTGAATAAATGTATTGCTGATAAAGATTCTGAATATATTAAGCCTGGTTTGAGACTTATTTGCTAATTGTTACACAGATTTAACAAAATACATTTCTCACATATTGGGAACATTATGTGGGATGAGGCTGAAAGTTTTGTTTCAAGGCATGTGAATAATTGATATATTATTTGTATTTATTTGAAATATATTTATTTGAATCCTTGAAGCACACTGGAAACATTTAAAATACAAAAATTAGTACATATTAAATCAGCCCTAAAACTACAGACCTCCTGAGAAAGAGTCTCCCAGTTCAAAAACAAACTTGCTTTTCCTGAACCCCTCCACCCCCAACCCTCAGTCTCTAAGTCAAGTCTAGGCGGAATGGTGTGTCCTACAGCAAGTTCTGAAGGGCAATCTAACCTGCGTGCGGGGGAAGTGAATTCCACATCCAAGGACCCCTTTGAGCTTCTTGTATAGAATACAATGCTCACAAAAATTCTAAAGCTGCATTGTGAAGTATGCACAGTATCCGAGTGTCATGCCTTTTTGACTTATACCAACCTGCATGGGTGTAACTGAGGACAGAATTTGGCCCTTTCTCTGGTGGATGATGAAAAGAGCATAAGATATCCGTTATCCATGAGCTTACTAGTTGATTCATGTTGTTTAATGAACAGTCAGTCTCCTAAACTCTCTGAGGCAGGGACCATCTTTCATTTTGCATTTGCACAGCACAATAAGGTCCATCTCCAGGGGCTACTAAATAGTACTGCAATAATAGTAATAATTAATAAACCATTTGCTTCTATGAGTTGATTAAGGAAGGGGACCCTGGCTTTGCATGTATAACAGAAATGTAGTGGACCCAAAACTGGCCCAGCTGAGTCTGGTCAGGTACCTTGTTTAGCATGAATCAAGGAGGAGGGCCCCCTCTTTTGGTACTCCCTGGTTGCTGTATCACAAATACCTGACCTCAAATGCAGGTCTCCCATCCCACTAGACCATCTCCACCCATAATTTGAGTCAAGGATGGGATAAAAAAGGCATTAGTTTTAGTATACAGGCCCTGCAGACTACTTGCTACTCATATCCATTAGTTTACTAGGTTCTACTTCAACTGTTACTCTTCTGTGGAAAGCCTGTCAACATTTCATTGAACCCCTCTGCTCCATGGGTAGCAGTGGTGAAAAAATGTGTGTAAGGCATGGAATGGAAAACAACAATTAAGATGTTTTAATAACATTTCATAAACCAAGAATATGCCCTCACTTGGAATTCATTATTTAGTTATCACTGACCCATCGCAACAGAGGCATAGCAGAAATAGAAGCTCAAAGAAGGAACACAAATAAATAAAGGTGTAGAAAAGGTTGCATAGGAAGAGAGACTGAAAAGATTGAGATGATTTAGGTTAAAGAGACTAGAGGCAGGGGGCATGGTGGAGACTTACAACCTAGTGATTAATACAGAAAATGTCAGTTTACTTCTACTTTTCCTCTCTCATAATACAAGGACAAGAGAATATTCAATAGAAATGGAAAGATAGTAAGTGCAAAATGCTTTAATCCAGAGCACAAATTAACTTGTGGTACTTGTTGCCATTATGTATAATCAAAAAAAGGATTAGACATTTATATGAATAAGTAGAAAACCCTTAGTTACATTAGATATGGAAGCAAAATGAGAGGGCAGTTATATAAACCCTCGTGCTTCAGGGCCTTAGATAACTTTTGAAGACAGGAGTTATAAAGAAATTTCCCCTATCCACAGCTTATTCTGTAACTGTTCATGATGTGGCTTCTTGTACCTTCATTTGGAGCACCTAGTACTAGCCACTTTCAAACACAGGGTGCTGGACTTGATAAACTACTTGTGTGATTATTTATGGCAACTCCCTGTATTCCTGGCTTGAGCCAACATACTTCTTGGCAACAATGATGGCAACAGTAATGGAGACACCAAGATTGGTTGTCCTTGATGACTTGTGTGTTCATGTGAATGACGACTCTTGTCATTTGGCTGAAGATCTCATGACAAGCATGGCATGAATAAGTTTATCCCAGATGCTTTCTGGCTCTCTGCATAAAGCTGTCCCACTGTGGATGTAATTTATTTGCTGCAATTAGAGATAAGAGGATAAGTGTGAAACACCAGCAATAATCCACGAAATACACAAGTTGCTTCCACTCCATCTACCTCCATATGTCAAATAAATAAATCTGCTGATAATTTCAGAAAAATTTGCCATTTGTGAAATGGGCCCTTCCTTTCTGAGGGAGAAGGAACAAAGTGTCATCTTTCTTCAACCTTGCCCAATGCTGTGGAATAATTTCAGTAAATGAGCTCCTGGGGTGGAGGAGGCCCTAATGGGGACAGAGGATGACAGCTTTCTCAAAAGTACATAATTTTGAAAGGTATCCCACATTTTAGTCCCAAGCTTACCTACATTCCACCCAAATTTGGTGTCCTCCATTTTTTATTGTTGAAAATTATTGGCATGAGGAATAATCGTGAAGCTAAGGTGATATCAAAGGATGCATCTCATGTAATGTTGTGTTTCCTGAATGAATGATTTACATCCCTCACTTTGGTGCTTTGTCACACATTATACCCCGACTGGTCTTTGATAGGTTGAGAGGTACAAGGAGGAGAGAAAAGGAAAGAGCCATGGCTCCCTTCCCTCCTCTACCCCCCACACCCTGGTCAGCAGAACTAGGTAGGCATACAGGGTAAGTGTGCGGTGGTCTCTAGAAGGGTGCAGAATCAGATTCATTCTCTCTATATGCCTGACAGCTCAGGGAAGAAAAATTCTAAGCTTCCACTGGGGCATTTTAACTCTGCCCTAATCCCAAGAATGGCACACCTGAAGGGCACAAAGGTAATGAGATGATTGCTCTGAAATAAACAGATGTGCTTTCCATTTGTAATGGCCACAGCCAACTATATTCACACAAGGACAACCCTATTTCATTGTCAGCAATGATAAGTGAAACATTTTTGGTCTGCACTAATGATAGTAGCCACAGACTATCAAATTTATTTTCATTGAGCTTTGTCTGTGATGGTCTGATGTGTGTAATTGAAAGTTTGCCCATCCTTTCATTATAGGAAGACCAGCATCATCAATCAGTGCCAGAAGCAGGAAGGCACTGCCATACATCGTGTCATTTAGCACATGCACATCATTCACAGAGATCAATTATTATAATATTTATTTTAAACCTCACAGGTTGGAACCAAGAAAGTAAGACATCCATCTTTATCAGTAACATACCTTTAATTCCTAACATTGTTAACAGCAAATTTGGTGGTATAGCCAGCCACACACAGAATTTTGTCCAAGTAATAATTTTTAATTTCATTTAGACACATCCCAATTTCTCTTCATCGTTCCTCTTTAAGAATTCAATAAATTCTTGTTTTATGAATCCAGTCAATAAGTCCTTGCTGAATAAATTGTAATAACTGCAAGCTGTTGTTGAGTGAGAAGTGACTGTGCTAGTCCCCCACTGAAGCCGGTGGGGGAAACAAAGCACGTTTAGCGGGAATTCACTCCCCCCTCCCCCATTTGGAATCTGAGACTCGCTATAGCAATACAGGAACCATGAAGAAAAATAAGGAACTGGTTCAAATACTGGCTAAAGTTTGAAGTGATTTTCTGATCAATGCATTTTCTTTCATCTACTTAATATTCTCCCTCCAAGGCCACTCCACCCTCTTCCCTCTACCTCCCATCAGGGAGCCTGCTGCTAGCTTTGATGTTAATAATTTACTCAAATTGACAACAGATATAATCACTTTTTAAGTGTTATCAGGAATAACTGCTGTGAAGAATTGCACTATGAGAGATAGGGATTGGGGGTGTTGAGGGAGCGGAGGGGACTCATTATAAATGCACAGTTTCCACATCCATACCACAGGATTAAGTGAAAGATTCTCTGTTCTGTTTTTCTATATTAAAAGATAGTGATACAGGGATGAAAGCATATATCACCCTACTGAGAAAACTGATAGCACATTAATTTAAAAATGAAATCTCATAACTCTCAAATGGACAAGGAGAAATGGACTAAAAAATAAAAAAGCATCAGTGGGTCCTACTGAAAACAGAATTTAACCAAAATAAAGGCAAATTAAAACAAGAAGGAATGTTTTCTTTAAAAAAAATTCACAGCTAACTCATGCTGGCTGTTATGCTGCCCTAAAGTGTTATGAAGAATGACTATTGAGCCTCTTCCCTCTATGGAGCCTGGCTAAAAGCTGCTCACGATTGCTGGGATTGCTCCCAAATTGCCCTTTCCTCAGGAGCACTTTAGACAAAAGGGATGGAGACTAGGCAGAACCATGGATCCACCCTCCCAGAGCTGGTTATCCACGCAGGATGGAGAAGGGCCAGGAGGAGGGAGTCAGCAGCAACTTAAAGGGATATTGCATAGTGTTTCCCTTCTTTAACCACCCTGCCCCCCACAACATACCTGCTGGTGCTTCCCCAGGATAGGTGGCTCTCTGTACCATCTCTTATTACAGGCTCTAGCTCCATTCCACAGACTAGCTCTAACAGAGAGTAAGTTCCTTCAACAAGACCAAATGCAATAAGTGACATTAAAATAGTAATCTCTGCCAACAGTTACTACAGACCCCTCTTTATCTAAGTCCAGGGAAAAGCTCAGGCACTTAGACACCACAACTGGGTATCAGATGGCAAATGCTGATTTTGTAGATCACACCTGTGTGTGTCAGCCTTGAAAAATGGTCATGAAAACTCACCAGCCAAGGTGCAAAAATCTGCTCACACAACCCTTGTTATGATGGCTGATGATAATGAATAAACCTATGACATTTTATGTGCCTGTCAAGAAAAGCGAGTTCTGCCCCAAATAAGTAGGATTGTATCAAGTTGGGCTATATAATAATCATACATATGGTATGTGTGACTGGTCCTCCGAAGCCACGGGACCGGCGGACCCTCCGCAGGCAAACTGCCGGAGGCAGCCTGCCTGCCACCCTCATGGTGCCAGCAGAGTGCCCCCACGGCTTGCCGCCTCAAACACGCGCTTGGCGTGCTGGAGCCTGGAGCTGCTTCTGCCTACATGCTAATAAGTTTATCAGACATCACCCCAACCCCAGCCTCAGGAACTGGTAAGTGTTAGTCCTTGAAAACCCACAACTGGGCTTTCTCTGTGGTTACAAGTGTCTTAGATTCAAAACCAGAACCCAGCCTGGGCAGATCCACCTGTTTTTTAAAATAAAACTCAGGCTTTTGATCTCTAACCCCCAAGAACAGGTAATCAGCAGCCCATCATCTTCTCCTCCCGCCATAGCTTCAAAGAGCTGAGTTTGTTCCATAGCCAAGATAGGAACTTTGCATTAATCTCTCCCTAGGTATACCCCAGGAAATCATTTCACGCTTACTGTCCCCAAAAATCCACTCTTATCTGGCACAATTTCAATGTAGTCCTTTGAACTCCCAGGTTTCATATCACATCTCCTCCTCCATGGGACCATAATAATATATAAACGGAGCATTTAATGCAATAGGATTTTTAAAGGATAATTTGCCATACATGTCACAGTGTGTTTGTGTGTATATATATATATATATTTATAAGTTATTGATATTTTGCTGAAATGGAATGTTCCCAGTGGAAAAGCAAATAGTTGTTCCCCTGTTTGTGGAAAGTTTTTGTAATTTTATTTGCAGTTTTGTTCTTCAGCTCCCCAGGGTATAGGTCAATACTTAGGCCCACCTAATAAATTATCCATACCTGAGGGAAGATAATACGTCCACCAGCATGGCTTATTAATGATCTTGAACATTGTGCATTGCCTTCCTTAGCTTATCTAGACAAATGAATGAGGAAAAAATGTTTTCTGTGTGTCTCATGCTAAAAGGCTTGAACATGTCTCAGAATACAGTTCAGCTTTTAATTCAGATTTTGGGCTCTTTCTGACCCAGACATCTCTACATTTTCTCTCTCCTTATTTCCCTAATCTACTTCTTAACACCACTGATATTGATAGAGAATAATAATGATATTTACAAACACTGGTCAACCCTGAAATCCTTAATCCAGTTTGCTTAAGTAAGGGCTGATTGAATATGGAGAACAAGATCATTGCTTGACCTTTATGGTCCCATACTTTCCAAATGAGCTACTGGGATTGCATATGGCAGCATGGGCAGGAGAACATCTTATGGTTGGCTCCTAATTCCCTTCTGTAGCAAAGTGAAGACTCACCAGTGTAGTGCCTCCTGCTGGTTCCCTCAGGAATTAGCTCAACTCCCATTCCAGAGTGCCTCCTTCTGGCAAGTGTCTTGCCCGCCTTAGGCCTCATATCCATCCCAGAAGTAAGTGATCCTTTCCTCAGGGTTCTGCCTTCAGCAGTATCCCTTTACTCTGAGTCTCCCCTCCCAGGGGAACCCTCAACCCTCTATGCCCACCTTGCCTCAGTTGCTACTGCCAGTCATCATCTATCCCCCTTTCCCTGGAGCAGACTGCAGTCTATAATGACCACTCATCATTGGCAAGGGGGTAGGACTTGCTGCCTTTGCCTATCCTCATGCTGCCCCTCTGCAGCCCCAGTACCTTTCATAGGACTTCAACAAGGCCTGCAGCCTGACAGTTTACCAAACTGGAGCTCCTCAGCTCCCTTTGCCCTTCCCCAACACTTCTCCGCTTCAGGTATCTTGCTCCCAGGCAGCTAGCCCTTCCAATTTCAACACTAGAGTGAGACTCCTTTGTCTCCTGGCCCCACAGTCCGTTTATGCAGGCCAACTGTGGCCTAATTAAGTCAGCCACACCTGGGGCCAACTAACTCACCTCGCCAGCCTTCCTCAGCTGCTCTTAATTCCTTTTACCTTGGAGTGGGGCTGCCATCCCACTACACTCTCCCAAGGAAGTAGGCAGGAATTGGTTGGGCGGGTATGGAGAACAAGCAGTGCCTTGACTCTGCCCCTCAACATAGCATCTAGTGCTGCTGAACTAGCACAGACGGGGATATAATCTGCTAATAGAACATCTGGAGCAAGCAGGGAGCCAGGGAGACCTGTAACAGAGTCAAAATTCCCTCCCTTGTCTATTCATGGGGCAGCTTGGTCAGATACTGCCTTCTACTCAAAGCAGAGTGTGAAGAGCCAGGAGAATTCTAGGTCAGGACTTCAGGATTTTGCACCTTAGCTTTAGAAGAAATAGTTATTAGCAGACGTACTGGGTAAAGCTAGATTAAAGGGAGATTTCAGAGCCAAATCTCACATGAAATGTTAGTTATGCTGGATTTGTCATACCTTTCTAGAAACCCTGAAAACTGATGAAGACTAACTTCTCTGGCACTTTAAACCCAGGGTTACAGTCCCAGAGTGTGGCACACCTCTGTATAGCCAGCAGTAATTTGAGAAGTTATCTTTGACATTTAAAGCCTGCATTCCAATAAGAAAGTTCAGTTTTCATGTAGTTATGCTAAATGAGAAGGAACTTAATACTCTTGGAGTCTTAGAACTGACTTGGATTTTAATACTCATAAAGTAATTGCCTTAGAGATGAATGCTCTCTAACAACATTCTGAACAGCTGGGGCAGCACTCACCTGTGCACTGTGGTCCTTTCAACTTTCCAGAGTAATATATTAGAACAAAGAGGGCTGCTTATATCAAATGGTCTAATAATCCAATACACCAAGAATCCCAGAAAAAAACCCTATAAACCAACAGGAGTCCTTGAACTGTTATTAAACTCTCAAAACTGAAGGATTTGTTGACACTATGCCCTTTCAATCTGAAACATCCCAGACACAGTGAGGGAAATTCCAGATGACTGCGCACAAAATTTAGTCCCAGCTGTGACTAGTTCAAAATAAAAAAAAAAAGGAAAAAATTCAGTTGCTATACAAATATGATCATCTCTATTTGAGTTCCAATATCAATACAGCTTCCATTTTTTTTGGTCACAGGAGGTGACAGGTATCAAAACATGGGCTATTGCCCACTTCTTTGTTGTTGGAACACCTGTTTTTTCATTCTCTCAGTCACTTCTTCCATGCTGATGCATGCCATCATTGCACCTGATTTCCATCTAAGGGGGCAAGTCACAGCTGTGGCATTCTGTCTGTGATTGACATCAAAATTGTCCCATAAGTCATCTGGAAAATGGTTCTGAAAAGTGATACTCGGTGCTCCCCTAGTGCAGGGAAGAAAGCATCATCTCTCTATCCTAGGAAACAGTGTAGCAAAACAATCAGTGTTTCATTAGCAAAGAGTGAAGCTGAACGAACGTTAAGTTGAACAAGTGGAACTTTATTAAACTCTTTGCAGTGCTCTGTCCATGTGGCTTATTGCTACCAGCCAAGCTCCACCTGTTCCTCCGATGTCATGTTAACAACAGTCCCTCCAGAGAACACAGGACCCAGTTCTGTTGATCATATTACATATTCCCTATTTTACCAACATTTTAATATAAACATTGAAAACAAATAGTGGACACTTAGATCCCCACCCCCATGTCCCTTCGGCCAAGGGTTGTATAATAACCTTAGTCCCAGTTTTGGACCTTAGCGTCCAAAATATGGGGGTTAGCATGAAAACCTCCAAGCTTAGCCACCAGCCTGGACCTGGTACCTGCTGCCACCACCCAAAAATTAGAGTGTTTTGGGGCACTCTGGTCCCTCTGAAAAACCTTCCCTGGGGACCCCAAGACCCAAATCCCTTGAGTCTCACAACAAAGGGAAATAATCCTTTTTCCCTTCCCCCCTCCAGGTGCTCCTGGAGAGATACACAGACACAAGCTCTGTGAATCCAAACAGAGTGAATCTCCCTCTCTGTTCCCACTCCTGGAAACAAAAAGTACTTTCCTATTCCCCCAGAGGGAATGCAAAATTATGCTAGCAATCCAACACACAGATCTCCCCTTGACTTCTTCCTCCCACCAATTCCCTGGTGAGTACAGACTCAATTTCCCTGAAGTAAAGAAAAACTCCAACAGGTCTTAAAAGAAAGCTTTATATAAAAAGAAAGAAAAATACATCCAAATGTGCTCTCTGTATTAAGATGATACAACACAGGGTCAATTGCTTAAAAGAATTTTGAATAAACAGCCTTATTCAAAAAGAAGACAAATCAAAGCACTCCAGCACTTATATTCATGCAAATACCAAAGAAAAGAAACCATAGAACTTACTATCTGATCTCTTTGTCCTTACACTTAGAAACAGAAGATTAGAAAGTAGAACTACTTCTCCAAAGCTCAGAGAGAGCAGGCAGGCAGAAAACAAAGACTCAGAGACTAAATTCCCTCCACCCAAAGTTGAAAAATCCGGTTTCCTGATTGGTCCTCTGGTCAGGTGCTTCAGGTGAAAGAGACATTAACCCTTAGCTATCTGTTTATGACATTGCTAGCACATAGCTGTTTTGGAGTCTCATCCTTACCAGAGACTCAGCTGGTTACATAGTCTTTGAGATACTTTGGTGTCTTTGACTCAGGAGTGACGTCTCTCTGTCAACTGCCTCCAAATCTAGTAAACTCTCTGTTCAGTCTTCACCCTCCCTGGAGGAGCTGTCCTGTAGATCAGGGTTTCTCAATAACCAGTCCATGGACTGGTGCCAGTCCCTGAGATCTCCCTGACACAATTTAGGAAGGCAGCAAGCCAGTCACTGGTTTCAAAAAAGGTTGAGAAACACTTTTCTAGATGCAGTGTTGTGTGGGTTCCATGCTTTGCTCAGAGATGGCTAATAAGTATGTGGTGGGGGAGATATACCTATCTCATAGAGCTGGAAGGGACCCTGGGGGCTGGACTTAATGACCTTTCAGGGTCCCTTCCAGCTCTATGAGATAGGTATATCTCCCCCACCACACACTTATCAGCCATCTCTGAGCAAAGCATGGAACCCACACAACACTGCACTGTTCTAGATGATTCTCTGCCTCTCTGTGAGGAACTCTACTGGCTCTCTCTGGGTGTTGTGTCTGCTAGCTCATCAGGTCTCCTGTTCTTTCATATGAACTGGATGCCATTACACCCATCATGACTCCTTTAGTTCACTTTTTCTGGTGTCTCTCTCTAATGGCTGGATCCTCACAGGAGTGCCTTTTTCTAGGGCTGGTAGGTTCTTGGTTGACCTGTGGTACTGTACTGCCTTCTATCTCTGGCCAACTCCCCTTGGCAGTGTCCCCATCCCTTAGGCTACAACAGGTCTCTTTATTGCTAACAGGGTTTGATTTTTCATCCCGTCAGTGCCTGCACTGGTAATTTTTGCACCCTTCTGATAGGATATTCCTGTGTGCCAAAAATGCTAACAAGCAGTCTGAACCAGAAGACACAGCCTCATGTAACAGTCTTAGCTTTATTCACACCTTCCCATTTCTCTGTGGGTATGTTGGGAAGGTGGTGTGGTGGTCAACCTCTCATCTGCACGCAAATTCCTTAAATTCTTCCAAGGCAAATTGGGGTCTGTTGTCAGTGAGTATAGTGTCCAGAATGCCATATCTCACAAAGTTGGCCTTGAGTTTGCCAGTCACTGGCCTGCTTTTAGACTCCCAAAATTTGAACAGTAGTATACTGTAATCACATACTGCTTTTCGTTGAAGGTAAACAAGGCCACTCCCACCTTTTCCCTTGGCCAATTGGGTCATTCATGTGGAAAGTTTTTTCTTCTAGCAGTTATCACACAACCAGTCGTCACACTCAGCTCAGACAGTTATCAATGTCTTGGTGTGAGGAATATTTTTTTGCATGATATTCTTATGTAATGAGAAAGGGACAACACACCTCTGTCCTCAAAATATGATTCTCCATGCTCAGCTCATCCTTAATTTGAAAGAGTGTGTCAGGGTTCCTTCCCCGCTCTGAACTCTAGGGTACAGATGTGGGGACCCGCATGAAAACCCCCTAAGTTTATTTCTACTAGCTTACGTTAAAACCTGGTATGCTGCCACCACCAAGTGATTTACAAGAAACAGGGAAAGGACCACTTGGAGTTCCTCTTCCCACAAAATATCGCCCCAAGCCCTTACACCCCCTTTCCTAGGGAGGCTTGAGAATAATATCCTAACCAATTGGTTACAAAGTGATCAACGACCCAAACCCCTGGGTCTTTGGACAATGGAAAAATCAGTCAGGTTCTTAAAAGAAGGATTTTATTAAAAGAAAATGTAAAAATCATCTCTGTAAAATCAGGATGGAAATAACTTTACAAGGTAATCAGATTCCGAGAGCCCAGAGGAACCCCCTCTAGCCTTAGTTTCAAAGTTACAACAAAACAGGGATACCTCTCTCTAGCAAAGATAAAATTCACAAGTTGAGAAAACAAAGATAAACTAATATGCCTTGACTGACTGTTACTTACAAGTTTGAAATATGAGAGACTTGTTTAGAAAGATTTGGAGAACATGGATTGATCTCCAGTCCCTCTTAGTCCCAAGAGCTAACACAACCAAAACAAAGATCACAAACAAAAGCCTCCCTGACCCTTCCCAAATTTGAAAGTATCTTGTCCCTTTATTGGTCCTTTGGGTCATGTGTCAGCCAGGTTACCTGAGCTTCTACCCTTTACAGGTAAAAGGATTTTGGTGCCTCTGGCCAGGTGGGATTTTATAGTATTGTATACAGGAGGGTTGTTACCCTTCTTTTTATAGTTATGACAGAGTGGGTTCTGCTTCTTCTGGTACCTGGCTTTTGTCTTTGGTCACCCTGATCACACTCTCTTGACTGTAGCTGAGTGTCTTTTTCCAGAACCTCTTTGATTTCCATCAGTTTCACTGTTGAACGAATCCATTAACATGCTACACAATGTCCTTATCCCTTTTCCCTAACTTGCTGATGCTGGTAATATATGTGCTATGCAGAGTGCCAGCTAACTAATTGTCCTGGACAATATCTCATCTCTACCTGGTAGCACTGAAGGCACAATTTTTTTGGAGCACTAAGAAGGGCTTTTGCCATGACTGTCTCTAGGGGTTTGTGGTCTGATTGTACGATTATTGGGTGACCATAGGTCGTCTGATGGAATCGTTCCACTCCAAATATTGCAGCCAGAAGCTCTTTTTCTATTTGGTTATACCCCTGTTTGGTCTCAGACAGGGCTCGGCTGGCATGAGTGACTGGTTGCTCCTTCAGAAGAGCTACACCCAAGCCTTTCTCTGATGCATCACACTGGTGTGTCAGTGGCTCTCCTGGCTGGTAATATTTCAGGACAGGCTCATCTTTGTTTCAATGTGTCAAATCCTTGCTGTTGGGGCCTACCCAGTTTCACTCAACATTCTCCCTTGTGAAGTGATGTATAGATTCCACCTGCTGCAACCAGGTGTGAACAGACGATTTATTTCTATGAAGCACATGTGCACTGGAGCTGCTATGTCTGACTACCTTGCTCTTGTTGAGAATATGCTTTCAGTCCCTCTGCTATGAGCAGATGTCCAATGTATGTCACCTTACACTGTTTGAGTCTCATTTTTTCTGGGTTCAGTTTTCTATCCTTGTATCTTCAATATTGTAGGAAAGCTGGTCATTTTCTGTTATGGTCTTGTAAAGCTTCTGTATTATTGTTCCCTTCACTTACAATGAAGATATCATCTGCAATTATTTTTGCCCCAGGCAGTCCTTCCAGAACGTCTGTGAGTTTTCTCTGGAACATCCCTAATGCTGGGCTTATGCCCTTCAGCATGCACAACCATCTGTATTGACCAAATGGTATTGCAGAGTCAGTTAGCCTAGTGGACTGTTTATTCAGGCTGATGTACCAAAACTTCTTGTTCTCATCAGAGACCATAAAGATCCTGGCTTTGGAAAGTTCCGGCAAAATGTAGCAAATTGTAGGCAATAGATAGTGACATCTTTGCAATACCCAGTTCAGTGGTTTTGAGGATCTATGCAGATGTATTATATGCCTGATAGTTTCTTTACCACCACCATGCAGCTTTCTCAGGCTGAACTAGTCTCTACAGGTGCTATGATGCCCTGGCTATGTGATGTTCAAGTTCCTTGCATGCTGGATAATGTAGTGCCACTGGAATTGTCCACTGTAGTAAGGATACAGGATCCACTGTGGGGATCTACTTCCAGGCAGTTTCCTTTGAGGCACCTGTCCTCTTTGAAAACAACCACCTGTATTTTCAAATATATCTTGTGACCATTCCTACTCATGGGTGTGGCATCTCTTTGTGTCAGGAGATGTCATCACACCGATCTGCTCGACGACAGGCAGGGTTGCCAGCTTCCCTCTCAGTCATCCCTCAAAAGTGCTTGTCTTGCACTGTTATTCTCTCCTGGCAGGAGATGCCAGCTTTAAAGAGTCCATATATGCAGTTGGATGAATACTGTGGAGCGGGGAGGGGAAATATTCACAAATCATTCACCAATTGTCGGGCGGGGGGGAAATCTATGAATAAAATATATTTTATGTATATTATTGATCTATAGAGCTGGTCAAATGATGTAAAAAGTATTTATGTAAGTTTCAATAACAGAGCAAAAGTACATCAAATAAAACTATTTCTGAATAATATTTAACCAGATCTGCTCAAAATATTATTGCTCATCTGAATTATCCAAAGCTCTTGGGTCTGTGAAATTGGTCTGCAAATTGTTCAAGAATGTGATTCTTTACAAGATTTCTGGAATTTCTGCCTTTAGTCAGACTAGAAATACCATTAAAATAGACTTTCAATGAATATTTTGGCATTTTTTATATTGGCAGGATCCCAAAAGTACAGACAGAAAAGACAAAAAACCTGAGAGATTAATAAATCAGATTTTCAGTAGGTTTTACAATAGATATTGAGGGCCGGATTTGTAATTACAAATGCAACAGCTGCACACAAAGTTGGTGCATAAGGAAATATGCCTTTATGCATAGACCATCATTTGAGAATACAAACTGTTAATTACAGTAACATACAGGTAGGCAGACTCACAAAAGCATGCTCTGCATATACAATATGAATTTTGCTGGCATGTATATTGTATTCACATTGGAAAATTTGGCTGTCATATAAATATAAAGGGAAGAGTAACAACCTTTATGTATGCAGTAACAGTAAATCCCTCCTGGCCAGAGGTACAGAATCACTTACCTGTAAGGGGTTAATCAGTTCAATTAACCTAGTTGGCACCTGACCAGAAGGACCAATGGGGAAAGAAGATACTTTCAAATCTGGGGTGGGGAGGGAAGTTTTGTTTGTGCTCTTTGTTTTTGTTCACTCTTGGGACAAAGAGAGAGACCAAGCAGGTAACCCAGCTCCTACTGAAATGATACATCTAAAATTACAGAAATTGTAAGTAATAGCAACGAAATGTGTTAGCGTGTGAATTTTCCCTATGTTAAGAGAGAGGTGTATTCCTATTTTGTAAATTTGGAGCTGAGCCCAGCGGGGAATCCACTGTGTTTCAAATCTTTTTATTGCCCTGCAAAATTACCTTCCATCCTGATTTTACAGAGGTTCTTCTTTTACTTTTTCTTTATAATAAAGTTCTTCTTTTAAGAACCTGATTGGATTTTAGTGTCCTAAAAATCTCAAGGGTCTGGTCTGTGTTCACCTCGTTAACCTATTGGTTGGGATATTATTCTCAAGCCTCCACAGGAAAGGGGGTGAAGAGGCTTTGGGGAATATTTTTTGGGGGGGATAGGGCTCCAAATAGCCCCTCCCTGAATGTTTGTTTAAAACACTTGGTGGTGGCAGCAATACTGTCCAAAGATAAGGAAAGGAATTTGTGCCTTGGGGAAATTTTTAACCTAAGCTGGCAGAATATAAGCTTAAGGGGTCTTTGATGTGGGTCCCCACATCTGTATGCCAGAGTTCAGAGTGGGGAGGGAACCTTGACAGGCTGGCTATTTTTTATTTTTTTGGGAATGGAGCAGTGAAGTTTTTTTTTTTTCCTCCCAGGAGATATGTGGGATCCAAATTTCAACAAATTTAGAATAGTTCAATTCTTAGGTCAAAACTTTTCTGCTGTCTGTTTAAATGACTTCTTTTTCAGAACAACCCTTGGATATGAAGTACTGTACATGAATTTAAAAAAAATGTTTTTCAACTGCTGCCAAATCTTTGTCCATTTCAATTTTACTAAGTCTTTTCACTAAAACTTATTTGTGTGTAGAAATGTTTAACTGTTGATTGAATGCAAGTGAAAATAGTATATGAAATGTTTAAAAGAAGACTTTCCCATGAAATGCTGTGGAATTTTAAACATCACCAGTAATGCCTCTCTTATATTGCTCTTTTCTTGGTAGAGCTCAAAGTGCTTTACAAAGAAGGTCAGTATCATTATCCCCATTTTACAGATTGGAAAAATGAGGCACAGAGAAGGGAAGTGACGTGACCAAGGTCACCCAGCAGGCCAGTGGCAAAACCAGGAATAGCTCCTAGGACTCCTGAGGCCCAGGCCAATGAGCTATCTGCTAGGCCATGCTGTCTGACCAACATTCTTTATTTCACTAACTTTTACTGAAAGTCAGCATGCTTTAAAATAACATAAATATAATATATGGAGATATACCTATCTCATAGGACTGGAAGGTCATGGAGTCCAGCCCCCTGCCTTTGCTAGTAGAACTAAGTGCTGATTTTGCCTCAGATCCTTAAGTAGCCCCCTCAAGAATTGAATTTGCAACCCTGGATTTAGCAGGCCAATCCTCAAACCACTGAGATATCCCTCCCTTCTTTATTTTTTATAGGTGTTATTGAAAATAACCAAGCAATAAGGGATGATTCACCCCCTATTCTGAAGTTCCATTCAGTGTGGGGGGACAGGCAAGAATCAACAGAGACCCAGTCACAGTTTGCTGATCTTGCACTGCTCGCCCCTGATGTGACAATGTGCTAGTGGAGGATACACGTAAAGGAACTCAACTCTATGCAACCCTTCCTCTCCCATGAAGGCAACCGCCTCTCCCTTATGCCAGAGTTGGAAGGGCAAGTAACTGTTGCATGAGGCAGCTCCACTATCTCCATTAGATTTACACTAGTGAACAGTTCTTCTATGAATGGGAAATTCTTTACTGGCCACCTCCAGTCAGAGTAAGGACACTTTTCACCCTGAGAAACAAAAAAAGGATATGGCCCAAAGCATATGGCCCTAGAAATATGAGCTCTCTCTCCGTGGATCTTTGATTATTGGCTAAAATAATCAGACAACGTTTTTTTATTATTTTTTTTTAAATGTGGTACAAATGACATACTTCTCAGACAATTTTATTGTAGCCCTTCCGCCAGGTGGAGTCAGCAGCAACAAGGACCCTGTACAATATATAGGGGTTCCTCATAATACAAAACAGAACTAGTTTGAGCCCTCACCCCTAAACTGGGTGAACTGAGCACCACCTGTGGGTGCCTCTAAGAGGCAATCCTTCCCCTACTCTCAAACACTGGGTCTGTGTATAACACAAGATACTTTTTTAATAAAATGGGAGCGGAACCCACCGTTAATTTTGGGAAAAGGCCACAACCATAATTTGAAATTATGCAACCACAAGCAAACACTCTTCTGGCAGTACATTGGACAGTGTCCTTTGCCTCAGTTTCCCACCTGGCAGTGTGAAAGTCCAATAAATGAAAGTCTCTCTAGGATGCCATTACCCTTTCCCTCCACTGCACCTTACTCACTACAAGTTGTCCTCGGTCAGTGAAGATCCAGAGTTCAGAGGTGTTTTCACATGGGTTCCCCCCCAACGCCTGAAAAGGTATCAAGCTCACTGCTGCTGCTTCTATCTTTGCCATCACTTACAGCTGTCCTCTGCCGCAACTCACAATTACCATCGTTATCTCTGCCCTCACGGGCAGCTTACTGATGCTTTTATCTCTGCTGCTGCTGCTAGCTGTTCACGGCCACTTTTGTGATGGCGTGTTCTGAGGTTTCACCACTAAGCCCCGCTCTTAGTGATTTAACTGGGTAACAGAAAACCTCTGTGCTGCTGCTGCTTCATTGTCTCTCACTGCAGCACTGACACCACACCAGGCATAAGGCTGGGCCCTTAGATCTGCTCATCAGTAATTTCAGCTCTAGTAATCACTGACCAGGGGGAAAAAAACAACCTTGCAATTGAATCCAATCATCTCTGTCTTTAACCACTGGAGAAGAGAGTGTCACATGATGTCTAGGACTCTTTAGGCAGAGTTCAAACTATCAGCCAGGAACACCCATCCCCGACCCTGCTCTCACTTTCACTGGGATTTGGCATCCCTACCCTGCTTAGCAAGCCAGGGTCAGAGAGTGACCCCCTCCATCAGGCATGCTAAGCATAGTGCCGCTGCCCATTACTCGTGCAATAAGGATAACAACATTTCATCACCCCTGCATTAAAAAAGTAAAGTGAATTGTAAGCGAAAACCATCCAAAATGATCTCTTTGGCAAAATAGCTCTGTGTTGAAAGCCAAGGCAGAATAGGTGTGTCCATGCAAATAATAGGATTAGAAGGGACTGACATGGAGAGTTCGTTATGTCTAAACCAGTGGTTCTCAACCTATTTATCATTGTGGATCGCATATGTGAGCAATCCACATAGTTGACCCTATGCCCAATGCCTCCTGCCCATAGACCTGTTCATAGAGTGGGGCCAGGAGCAGAGCCCTGGGTGGGGCACTGGGTGGGACTGGGCAGCAGTCCTGACTCTGGACCTGGCTGCACAGCTGGGTGGCAGCCCAAACCCTGACCCTACGGGGCCAGCCGGCAGCCCTGATGTTGACCCCAGACCCTTCAGGGCCAGCTGGCCACCAGCCCCTGACACCTGCTGTGCAGAGCTGTCCAGCAGCCCCGGACTTCCACCACACAGGGCTGGGCAGCAGTCCTGGACACTCACTGTGCAGGGCCAGGTGACTTCCCCGAATCCCGGACCCTGCAGGGCCAGCTGGCAGCCCCAGACCCCACTGGGATGGCCAGCAGCCCCAATCCTGACCCCAAGCCGGACAGCCAGGAACCTGGACCCCGCCATGCAGCCCAGCTGTGCACAGTGGGCTGCAGCTGTGTGATAATTAGTTCTTGGGTTGAGAACTGCTGGTCTAATCCATCCAAGACAGATGGAGATCCAGCCTCTTTTTGTAAACCTCCAGTGAAGAAGCTTCCACAACCTCTGTCCATTGTTCTACTGTTCTAACGGTTAGCAAGTTTCTCATGCCACCTTAGAGACGAACACATTTATTTGGGCATAAGCTTTCATGGGCTAGAACCCACTTCATCAGATGCATGAAGTGGAAAATTTTCCACGAAAAGCTTATGCTCAAATGAATTTGTTAGTCTTTAAGGTGCCACAAGAATTCCACATTGTTTTTGCTAACAAAACAATGTCTTTGATACAGACTAACATGGCTTCCACTCTGAAACAAGTTTCTCATGATATTTAATCTAGATCTGCTATGCTGTAGTTTCAACCCATTGCCTCTTGTCCTGCCCTCTGTGACAAAAAGAACAACTTTTCTCCATCTTTTTATAGCAGCCTTTCAAGTATCTGAAGACCTCTATCAAAGCCCCCTTTAATCTTCTCTTTCCCAAACTAAACATATCCAGTTCCTTCAGTCTTTGCTCATATGACTTGCATTCCATCCCTTTGATCATCTTTGTCACTCATCTCTGGATCATTTCTAGTTTCCCTGTATCCCCTTTCTATACATTGGTGACCAAAATTGGACACAGTACTCCAGCTGAAGCATAACCAGTACCAAGTAGAGCGGTACTGTCATCTCCCATGACTTACATGTTTTGCCTTTGCTAATCCAACCTAAAATCGCATTTGCTTTTTTTGCAACAGCATCACAGTGCTGATTCCTGTTGAGGTTGTGATCCACTACAACTCCTAGATCCTTCTCAGCAGTGCTGCTGCCAATGCAGTTTCCCCACATTTTGTATTTGTGCATTTAGTTTTTCTTCCCTTAATGCAGCACCTTACATTTGTCTTTGCTGAATTTTATTTTGTTGTCAGAAGCTTTGTGTTATCAGTATGCTCTCTATACCTACATACAGGTCATTGATAAATATGTTAAACAACACCGGACTCAGAACAGAGCCTGTGGAACCCTACTTGAGATCTCCCTCCAGTCTGACTTCATTCCATTAATACTCTTTGTTTGCGGGTGTTTAACCAATTATGTATAGACTTAATGGTAGTTCCGCAAAGCCCAAATTTCTCTAGCTTACTTATAAGAATGTCATGTGGGAATGTGTCAAAAGCCTTGTGGAAGTTGAGGTACATTATGTTAACCACATTCCCCCTATCCACCAAATCACATACCCTGTCAAAGAAGGAAATCAAGCTGGTTTGGCATGATTTGTTCTTGGTAAATCTATGCTGGCTGCTAGTGATTACATCTTCATCCTATTAGAAATGTGCATTCCACTCATGAAATAACATCTCTGATCAGATGAATGATTGTGTAATGGGGTTCACTGTTCATCACTGGAACACCTCCCAGTTGTCTCAATCTAACCCTCTAGGACTCTGGGTAGTCTTCTTCTTTGTGACTCAGTCCTCCAGCCAGATCACTTTAGTTCTTCCCTTCTGAGGGTCTGTCAATGTATCTCTGGACAAACTGTCCCTCTGTCATTCCAGGGAGTCCTCCATTCTACATCCAAGGCTGTGCCACTTCCCCAGTAGCTGGTAGGGGAACCTGGGCCTACCATCTACTCTGGGTTCCAGCCCAGCAACCCTATGCTCTACAGCTATGGTCTACTTACTTCAAGACCTGGTTGCTACTTCCCTGGGCTCTGTCCTTCTTCCATCCCCTGGGACCTCTCTGGGTTTGCCACTTGCCCGAGCTTCTCTGCTCTCCATGGCTTATTCCCCTTTGGCTTCTTACCTAACCCAGTAATCTCTAACTCCTGTCAGAGAGTGACTACAGACTATTCCTCTTCTGTTTTCAGCTTCTAAGCTTTATAGTAGAGCTGCTTCTTCCTGCCCAGATGAACTTCATCCTTAATAAAGCGTTGTTGATCCCTGGCTCTCCTCCAGGTGCAGCCTATGCAGTTAATTGGCCCATCTAGCCTACTTTAACCCCTTCAGGACTGGTGTGCGGTGAACATCCCATCACACCCAGTGTTTTAAACTTTCATTATAATAGCTAATAAAGTGCTTTTCTCCAGCGGCAGGTACAATAATAATTTGCAATCTAATAAAGATACTATAATAGACTATAGCACTAATGATTTCCCACTTGGATATTATGTTTCTACAGATGAGCTTGGCCTCTGCCGGCAGAAAGTTTTTACAGCATTAGACAGACTCGTGCCTTAAAAGACTTGAAGTACTATAATATGAAAGAAACAAAATTTCAGTTGAAGTTAGACAAAACGTCATCTTGTGTGGTGGTGATTTTAGTTTTGTAGATTTCAGTGCTTGTTTGTTATGAGGAAGAACTCCCGCCCCTTACTAAACTAGCTGTAACTTTCAGCAGCTGCTTAAGCCATGTGGAAACCTGAGGCTGAATATACACATAGGAGGGGGCTTGCTGAAGCTTCTTTTCTGGCTCCTTCATCAGCTGTAGTGAACTGATCATGTACACAAGATGTCTTATGAAGTGATATTCTTTGGTTCTCCAATGAAGTGAATTCCCTCAGTGACTTTCAGCACTGTACCGCCAGACTGGCAGCGTGCCATCAAGAAAACTGACATTTGGTTCCCCTGGGTCCACTGAACAGTGCTACTGCAAGATAGCTTTTGGAGCTAAAGGAATGGAAAAGGGGGCAGCAAGCTAGCACTGAGAGAGTGAGAGACATACTGATGTTTTCCTTTTAAATAACAGGAATGGTTGCCCTTTTAGAATGATGTTATTAAAAATCTTTTATTATAAGGAGCTTTTGAATGCAAGGAACAATGAGGCTATTTACTATCATTCAGTGTTCTGCTTATGCTCCAGTCATACAGAATTTAAAGGGACAGACTAGGTATTTGCTTTCAGAACAAGTTATAACTTGAGCTCACTATCCTGAGGTCATAATTGGATATGAGCAAGAACTGGAACCCCGGATCTAAAGCACCCACCCTAAACTTAGAGAGTTTTGCTAGGAATTTTATAGTGTGAGTCTTGGATATCAATGTCCTGATCTGGATCCAAACATCACAATTTAGGCCCATCTCTGTTTGAGTGAAATTCACCCCAGTGTTGAGGACTAACAAAGGCCTGTTCCTCATTTAGGCGATCAAATTAGAACTTAAGCGGGACTTAAAAGGTGTACAGGCTTTGTGCTGACCCTTTGCACAGGGGTGCACTTCACCCCTTAAGTATAAATTAGAAAGACATAGGGACAGATCTTCAGCTGGTTAACCGGGTAAAGCAACAGCAGCGGATCTGGCCCAGAGAAATACAGTTACAACCAAATTATTTTTGTGTATGTAACTTTTGACACCTTTGATACTTGGGCTGCACCATACTGTTAATTTCCACTCACTGTGGACAAATAATCTATTTCTCAGCTATGTTTTATACATAACAATAATAAAACAGCCTGTGTGAAATGCGATTATGTGCCTGCCCAAACAGCTGCACAACTGACCTTTTTCTCAAGCTGCTGTAGAAATCCCTGTTTGTGACAAACAAGTCCACAGATGTAGCCTCCTTCCTGTGTCTGTCTTCCCTGTTTCTTTTGTTCTGTAACACCCCAGAAAGGATTGCTCAGTGAACTTCCCACATCTGCTTCCAAATACTGCGCTTCAAAGAACAGAGCAGGAGGCAGTGAGGAGAAGATTCTTCTAGAATGAGGACAGCACCAAGAACATGAGTGCTCATCAGTGATTCTGAAGCTCGCTCTTTTCTCAGAGACATGCAAGTGGATGGTTGTCCACTGAAGTAGAGATGGGGAGAAAGCAAGAGAGAAAATGAAAATCAAATCTACTTCTCTGCACACGTATTAAAGGGATCTACTCATCTTTTGTTACTAGTTACACAACCCAAGAGTTGTATTAGATCCTCAGCTGTTTCTAGATGTTTATAGATCAATGACTGCTAAAATGCCTTTATTTTAATTTCAAGGTGGTTGCAATTATTTTCCCCTTTGATGTGGACATTCCTAGAGATATCTATGTCTTTATGACATTTAGATTGGATTACTGGAGTGTGCTTGGGGCTACATCATTAAAACACTCAGAAACTTCATATAATTCAGGGGCTAAACTTTCTTTTTGTTTCAATCCAGTAATTGTGGTCATCTGAAGCACGCACACTAAAGAAGTTTGTTTAGGGCCTGGAGGCAGAGTGTTCTTACTGGAAAGTCCCTGATTCTGGGACATTCACCACATTCGTCCAGAAGAGTCCAAGTTCATTGACCTGGGAGTTTTACCACCTTGGTCCAATAAATTATCAGAGATTGCTGCAAGGATTATTTGTTCTCTCAGGCTTCATCTGAGTGGGCTGTCTAAGATTTTGGGGTTTCTTGGTTTAATGGGGAAGTTAGTATGGTTTTATTAGCTAAAATTGGGTTAAAAGATATTAAGCCCCCATTGCGCCTATTGCCAGTCTGATGAGCACTAGGAAGGAACTCCAGAGAATGGAGGAACCTCCCAAAAGCAGGTTTGTTAGATGTATTATCATTATTTAATAGTTATAGTAAAGTAGCACCCAGAGTCCCCAGTCAGGTTTGGTACCCTATTGCACTGGGTGCTGTGAAAACATACTAAAACTGGATCCCTGCCTCCAAAAGTTACAATCTAACTGCTCCCATTGTGGAGTTCTGAGTACTATATCACACCCCACTTCTTATTACATACATAAACCTCTTGGTCGAAAACCACCTGAATGTGCTCATTTTCAAGGTACATGGCAGGTGGTTGGGAAGTGTTAGAAGAGATCTTTGTCTCTATGTTAAATTAGCCAGTAGATGGTGATCAAGAGAATGTAACATACTTCCTTGATTTTGTACCAAAAACTGTGGTTTGTGCTCTGCGTCTGGCTTCTTCTGTGGAGTTCTTTAAAGGGAGCTCTCAACAGGGTGGACAGCTAGGGGGTAAATTTTGTATGTTGATTGGTTTGTGGATATAGTTTCATGAGTGGTGCTTGTATATATGGGGGGAATATGCTGATGTTTTTGTTTTGTCAGCCTGGACCAATCAACACGGGAGGTCCACTTCCTAGACACCACAGTACAAATAAGTGACAGTCACGTTAACACCACCCCATACTGAAAACCCACCGACCACTATGCCTACCTTCATGCCTCCAGCTTCCATCCTGGACACACCACATGATCCATCATCTACAGCCAAGCACTGAGGTACAACCACATTTGCTCCAACCGCTCAGACAGAGACCAACACCTACAAGATCTTCATCAAGCATTCTCAAAACTATGATACCCACATGAGGAAATAAGGAAACAAATCATCAGAGCCAGACATGTACCCAGAAGCCTCTTCCTACAAGACAAGCCCAAGAAAGAAACCAACAGAACTTTACTGGCCATCACCTACAGTTCTCAGCTTAAACCTCTCCAATGCATCATCAGTGATCTACAACCCATCCTGGACAATGATCCCTCACTTTCACAGACCTTGGGAGGCAGGCCAGTCCTCGCCCACAGACAACCCGCCAACCTTAAGCATATTCTCACCAGCACCCACACACCGCACCATAGCAACTCTAACTCAGGAACCAGTCCAGACAACAAACCTTGATTCCAACTCTGTCCACATATCTACATCAGCAACACCATCACAGCACCTAACCAGATCAGCTACAACGTCACCGGTTCATTCACCTGCACGTCCACCAATGTTATATATGCCATCATGTGCCAGCAATGCCCTTCTGCTATGTATATCGGCCAAACTGGACAATCCCTACGTAAAAGGATAAATGGACACAAGTCTGATATTAGGAATGGCAACATACAAAAACCCGTAGGAGAACACTTCAACGTTCCTGGCCACACAATAGCAGATTTTAAGGTAACCATCCTATAGCAAAAAAATTTCAGGACCAGACTTCAAAGAGAAACTGCTGAACATCAGTTCATTTGTAAATTTGACACCATCAGCTCAGGATTAAACAAAGACTGTGAATGGCTACAAAAGCAGTTTCTCCTTCCTTGGTGTTCACACCTCATCTGCTAGAAAAGGGTCTCATCCTCCCTGATTGAACTAACCTCGTTATCTGCAGACTGAGTCTGGCCTGCATATTTATACCTGCCTCTGGAAATTTCCATTACATGTGTCTGACGAAGTGGGTATTCACCCATGAAAGCTTATGTTCCAATACATCTGTTAGTCTATAAGGTGCCACAGGATTCTTTGTTGCTTTTTACAGATCTAGACTAACATGGCTACCCCTCTGATACTTTGTTTGTAGTGTATTTTTAATTGATGGTGTAGCATAAGAGCACTACACACCACACATGACAAGGGTGCCAAGAGCCCAGGATAGGTGGTCTTTTATGTGTCAGGGTTGTGGTCCTCCAACAGTGCCCTCCTGTGGTATTGATGGGTTTTATGTTCACTCTGGGTCTGGTCACTTACAAGGAGATGCTCAGTTGTACTCTGAAGGGAACAAAGTCTCTGATCGAGTCCCTCTAGATTTTTATCCCTTGGAGTTCTGGAGAAACAAACAAACAAAAAACTAGGAGCAGGAGAAATAAAGGAAAAGGAAGTGTACAGTCAGTCCGAGCCAGGCATAATCTGGGTCAAAGTCCACTGGTTCACCAGCAGATGGAATATGGTGCAGGCCAGCCCCTTCACTTCACGAGGCTGGGACCTTTTTTAGGCAAGAGACAAATGTTCTGCCTTCTGTTAGGCTTTTCCTTGAAAGCTAAGAAACTCAGCACACTGCTGTCCTTCCAGAGCTTCCTGCTACTGAGAGCTGATCTTCTCCCTTTTCTAACTCCTCCACTCTTGACCTGACTTGCAGGTGTGGTAGTGTGGGGCCACTCCAACCCAGAGCAACTCCTTAAACCCTTCCTTGCTGGGTGTGGGGTTTATACACCCTGTTACATTCTCTTGCAATCCAAATAAATAATTAAATAATCCACAAAATTCAGATACTAAAATATTTTCTCATGAGGGTTTTTTGCCGCTCCTCTTATTGTCTTCTTAAACCTTTTGTATTCTCTGGCATTGATGAATGAAATTCCACCATGGTTTTGTGAAGAATGATTGTTTATTAATAATTAGGTAATGTAAGCATTCATCTTTCCCTTTCTCTTGTGAGTGACGTATTCTGTCTAGTTGTCTTCCAGTTTCAACTTACATATATCCCCTTTTCCTCCTCTTTTTAATAAAGGAAATAAGTTTGAAACAACTTCATGCCAGCCTTTTCAAAAGCTTGAATATGTTCTTTTTCTGCAATCTTTTTGCATACAATGTTTTCCTACAGTTCACCAGAGTCGGCCTTATAAGTTTGTTCTTTTCCAACCTCTGTATGTTAGATCTTTTATCTTCAAGGCAGGGCACAATGGGAGTTTGACCCACAGAGGACAATGGAGGAAATGAGGCATCCAAACTGCAATGCCAATGAAGCACCATAGCAGCATATAAGAATCAATATATTTGTGTTTCCAGCTAAAACAAACGTTTTGGTTTTGTGTTGTTCAGTTTTTCAATGAATTGACATTTTCTGAGCAAAGCAGATACTTTTTCATAAAAAACTCCATTTAGTTGAAAACCCAATTTTCTGTTGGAAAACAGTTTTGACCAACTCTGCTTTCGAGACTCTCAGGGAAAGAAAAAAATGGAAACAGTTACTCTGTAGCACATTCAAGGGGGACTTTTCACACCTTAGGATCTGCATATAATTTTCAGACTGTTAAAGTTTAACAGCGTGTCACGGAAAGCTTAGATAACAACTTCAGCTGAGAGAGCAACTTTTAATAACATTCATTTTGGTTTGCACTCTGCCACCATTAGTATTTTCCCCATACTTGCCCTTACTTCTCTGCTTTGTAGTATGTCATCACCTAGAAGGCAGAGGGGTGGCACCCCTGGAGAGAACACTGATGCTGCTTTGTAGATGGTCAGGAAGGGTGTACTAACGAACAATGTATCTGCCGCTGCCTCTACTGAAACATGTCCATTGTTAGACACCAAATGTATGTGTGTGTCTGTCTGTCTCGCTCTCTCATTCCACTGGCTCAATTTCAGCTTTCAGAGACATGGCTTTCCCTCAGATGTACTAATCAGATTTCAAATATTGGCCTTTGCTTCAGCAATCACAACATCAGAAGAGGCAAAGTGACAAAATGGAATGATCTTTATCCATAGGGATAGAGCGAGTTATGGAATCCATAAATGGCACAGCCAGGATGAGTATCGTTATACAGGATTTTGCAGACAGTGCCAGTGTCACTATAGTCAAAAGCAATGCAGTTAATAAAGAGAGGAGCAGAAGGGTGGGGGGGAGTAGTAGTGGAAATCATGAGACTGAGAGAACATTGAAGCTTAAATGCCTTTTTCCCCCCAGATAATGAACTGTCTGCTTCAGAGTTAATGCAACAGCGCTTAACATTGTGCCTGCTTCAGCTGTACCTGGTCACTGGATAAACAATGAATATTGAGTTCAGAAAGAGCTTAAAAGGACTCTATGGTTCCCAAGTGTTAAACTCTTCGTTTAACAGAAAGAGCAGGGGTTGGAAAATGAGCGGGGAGGGGCAGTTTCAAAAGACATTGAAATAAAAATCTATAGTCTTCACATGACACCTTTCATCCAAGGATCTCAGAGCCCTTTACAAATATTTAATTAAGGGTGGGATTTTCAAAAGCACCTATATAATTTAGAAGCAGAAATCCCATTGCTTTTCAGTGTAACTTGTGCTCTCTAAATGACACAGGTGATTTTTTAAAAGCCCAGCACAAATGTTATCAACACTCCAGTGAGATACAACAGGCAACATTATTATTTTAATTTACAGTTTGGTAAACTGAGTCACAAAATGATTAAGGGGGAAAAAAGCTACCATCTATTTTTAAGTGCCTCGCATTTTTGGATACGTAATTTGGGGCCTAATCCCAAGCCCACTGAAATCAATGGAATGGCCTTACGCACTGTTGATTTAAATAATGGGGCCACACATCACACAATAAATCAGCGTCAGGGCCAAGAATGTAATGCAAAACTTTCGAGTCCCAATCCCCTGCTTTAAACATGAGAAAACATTTCTTCCATAGCATCCAGTATCATCTTTATTTTACAGATGACTTTTTTCCATAATGCCAGCTGTGTTTGTGTGTTCATGAGGCAACTGACAGCAAAGCTTACAGCAAACAAAATAATTGAGACACCAGGATGTGCCCATGCTTAATTAAGTAACCATGTTTTCTTCTTGTTTCCTTGTCCTTCTTCATCCCATTAGCTCTGTATTGTTTGTTATCATTATTTGTTACATCATGGCTAAACCTGGACCACAGGCTGTTGGGAGATAGGATCATGACTTACTACAGAATGCCTAGAACATTTTTACCCAGAATAAAAATGATAAATATTGATTACATTTTATTGAGAAATGTGAGGGAGAGTTTCAAAAGTACCTAAGTGACATCTGAACCCAAGCCTCTCTGAAAGCCCAATGGGTAGATTTTCTAAAAGTAGATACTAATCTTCCATTGACTTTCAATAGACATTTGTGCTGTAACTATACTCCTCACTGTGCCTTTAAAAATCGCCTCCCAAAGTAACTTGTGCTTCTAAAATACTTAGGCATTTCTGAAAATTTCACCCTTTGTAGTAATGTTTTGGAGAGGAAGATGTGCTGATAAAATAAACAGGAGCATTGAAGCAGTGATTGATTGGTTTTCAAAAATTCAAAATCACTTTTTTGTCCCCCAAAAATGAGGGGACAGCAATTTAAGAAATCGTGTAAAGAGCTTCACAAAGCCTGATATTTCTGCCTGAGAGCCAGAAAAGCAGAAGGCGTCACCTGGAACAAGGTCATGATTATTATTATGCTTGCCATGACATGGTTGCACATCTCACCATATGGAAGATTTTAAAGCAGATCTTTGTGCCCTTTCAACAAATGTTATCATTTCCCAAGGAATACCATCTCTGCTGAAATCTTTTGTACATACTCCCCCCTGACAGCTCTCATGGCCCCACTGAGCATGTGCAGTACCATTTCGGAGGCTGTCCTGTGTCCTTCCCCAAGTATCTATTGACAGATCTGAACTCTCCTATAATCTCCAGTAGCCAACAACAGGACCTGTCACTGAAGCAGAGAGGCTGTGTGTATCTGAGCTACTATCACACAGCCCCATTATTTGTCCAATGACAGTGTCTTGTGATAAATGTTTCAGAAATGACATTTGAGATGACAGGGGAGGAAAACTCTTAAGTAAGAGACTACAGGTCCCAGTGTCTCCTGAGCCACAACGCTGTCAGTCAAACATGGATATTTGCAAAGAGGTTAGAATGCATACAGTCCAAAATCAATTCATTAGCAGACCATGAAATTCTCTTGTTTTAAAAAAATCAATACAAAATTTGCACAATCCTGCATATGGTGTCAATAGGGAACATAGTTATATTTTCCAAAAGGTTTGCATGATTATTAAATCCAGTGATAACTACATTTCTTTCTTTTTGATCGAGTTAAAAAAAAAAAAGCCAGGGTGGGAGGAGGGCAGGGTCTTTTTAGCAGATACATCCTGGATGGAAATAAGGGTGTTTGTAAACTGCTTATGTACACAGAATGGGACACATTTTGAAGTTGGCCACTGGCATGAGTAGAGGGAGGTGCACAGCTATAGTGCCCTCTAGAGAGCTTAGGGACAGACTCTGCTTCACAGAGGCACAATCAAAAATTCACAGATGGATATGAAGTTTAAGGTCAGAAGGGACTATTAGGTCATCTAGTTTGCCCTCCTATATGTCACAGGCTACAGAACTTCAGTTATCCCTATACTGAGCCAAGTAACTTGTATTCGACTTAAACACAATTTGTGTTTGGATAAAGCATCACTTCCTGAAAGGCATCCAGTCTTGATTTGAAGATATCAAGACCTGGAGAATCCACCATTTCTCTTGGTAGTTTGTCCCAATGATTAATCCTCAACACTATTAAAAATGTGTCCCCTATTTCTAATCTGAAATGGTCTTGCTTCAATTTCCAGCCATTGCTTCTTGTTATGCCTGTCTCTGCTAGAATAAAGAGCCCTTCAGTGCCTGATATTTTCTTCCTGTGAAGGTACACTGTAATTGAGTCATCTCTCAATTTTCTTCTTGATTAATTCAATAGATTGAGCTTTTTGAGTCTCTAAAACATTTTCTACAACCTTCCAGTCATTTTTTGCTCCTTTTCTGCAACTTTTCAACAATTCTTCCTTCACCTGCTCCATGAACATGGTGGATTGTAGGATCATGCAGTTTGCTAACCCCAATGTGGCCAGCCCACTTTGCAAGACAGCATGGAAAGTTGTAGCAGCCATGACCTCACTTTCTCCTTGCCTCTTTGGGGCATACTGAATAAGCAGTCCCTGAATGCAGGGACTGAACGTACCATTTGCTTCTCCAGCTTCAAGCAAAAGCAACCTCCCCGTTAGCTCATTTAATACAAATGCCTACAAGTCCTTGTCTATACTTAGGGTTTAGCTCCAGTGTAGCCTGATCACCAACTGCTGCAATGAGGATATTCCTCATTTTTGAAAAGACCACTATTCCTTTCACTGTGGAGAAGGATTAAATCTTCACCTGCACCACTGGGGAAAAAGTCAGCCACAGAAGAGACTACAACATCAAGTCAATTTAAGATTAAAGGATCAGCTTTGAAAAAGATTTGGGACACCAAAAACATTCATTTATTCCAGCAGAATAATATTCATCTTTGTGCCAACTGCATTGATTTCTCCGGCTGGATGTTTGGGTATGCATTCGTAGCTGGATTCTCTAGTCAAGATAGTGAAGTTAATTGAAGTTCTGCATACACTAGAGAAGTCACTGCATAATAAGTACCCACATCATTGGTCTTTAAAATAATGTACTTTAACTCCTTTTAGTCTTACTTTTTTTAATGGAATTTAACAAAGCACACCCTGTGCTCTAGGGAAGAGGTGTGTTTTCAGTACCACACAGGCCAGATTTAAACTTATTAAAAACTAAATCATTTTTGAGCTCTCAGAAGTAAAAAAAGAGGCTTGCGAGTAGCCTGAAAATATTTCAAAGTTCTGAAAAAATACTTTTTTTCTAACATATCTGAAAAACAGTCTAAGAGAATGTCACCAGACTTTCCATGCACAAGAAGTTCACCTTTTAAAAGCAGAACAAGAATGAAGAATTTCAGTCTATAGAGTAATATTCTTGAAAGGTATAAAAGACTGAAAATAGGACTTTGTGGTTTTAGCTGAAGAGACATTTTAATTCCAAGACACCACGGCAAAGCTTTTCTGTCACTGCTTATTTCATTAATCTAGTATATGCGTTGTATCAGTATTTCTTTTCTCTCACTGTGCAAGACTGTGATATGATTACATCTTTTCTAGTGAATTATCAATGCTATTGTGAAACAATTTTTGCAAACTTGGTTGGATTCAATGCTAGATTTTTTATCATGTTAGGAATAACCTTGCTGCTTAATCTGGCTCATTTTCAGCAATGCCTAAGGACAAAAATAAAATAGAACACTGCACAATTGTATCTTTAAAAACAAACTCAACATACACTTCACATGGGAGAAGACTCAGGTCCTTTATGGTCAAAGCATTTCTACTTGGTCATTTACATTTACCTTCATGAACTGTATGTTAGTCTTGTATCTAACCAGACTCTGGATTGCTTATAGTTCTGTGATCAGAGAATACATTCTTCTGTTTTTCTAAATTTGGCTTAGATCTGATAAGAGCTCTGATTCAGAATTGTAGGCTGCCTTGGAACAAAAAATGCTTTCTTTGATATTCTTTGAGCTTTTTTTGGTGGGGTTTTTTGTTTGTTTTTAAGCTCATGATATTTGATGTTCTAATGACAACTGGAAGCTCCTAGCCCAATGTAAAAACACTTGTTTTTATAAAGGATGCTCTGCCTCTGATACACTGGAAGTAGGGCAGTGAAGGAGCTTGAACACATCAAGAAGACTTGAATGACACCAGGAAGCTTCCATACTCCCTTGTTCAGCTCACAGAGTTTTCAGGAGCAGAGCCAGTTGCGGGGCTTTTGGAGGGGGTGGGAAAAGATGTATCAAGAAAGATCAGTGAGGGCTATGGCCACCCACAGGACCTTATGTATAAATAAACAAGGGGCTATTGATTTTTAAGAGGTAACATTCTCATTGGATTACTATATGGAAATACGTCTTCTCATAAAATTTCATTGAGATCCTGGATCAAAACCTCATTATTTTCCATAGTTGTTTTTATTTTACCTTTTTTGGGATGTCTTCTAAAGAGGGCCTCCAGCTACTACAGGTTTTCTTGATGTCTGAAGTCAAGAAAATATCATTATCAAAAATAATGTTTACAATACATTTTCATAATACATATAAACTGTTACATGCTAGGTATTATTTTATCCAGGCTTTTTTCTTGACCCTAAGGGCCAATGCTCATGACAGCTGATCCAAAGACACCCACAGCAGTTGAAGCCTGTTTTTTATTGTATCGTTTCACAGGCAGTTATGATCACAATGCCAGCTGGAAATCACAGAGGCACTGCCAGCTTCTTCATTACTTCCTGCCAGTCAGGGCAAAAGCTCCACCCCTGTAGATTCTACATTACATTTCCGTGTGAGGGCTGTGTTATGCTACAGAGGTTGGTTGCCTTATGGTGACACTTATTAAAGGCCAAATATCATTCAGTAAATTAATCATATGGTAGTAGCTGAGGAACATTTTGCTGAGAAAAGGAGAGTGTGCAGCAGGATGGGACTTTAATAATACCTTCCCCCAATTAAAAGTGATTTGTATTTTCAAATTTATTAAAGATATCATTAAAGAAAGGAAGAATGATTTGGGGTTAAGGCAGGGCCAGCCCACCACATTTTGGCATCTGAGGCGGGGAGCTCAAATGACGCCTCCATGCAGTCTCGCTTGGGCTAAAACTTTGAAAGGTCTCAATTCCGCCTTCTTCCTGTTCTACTCCTCTCATGGTACTGCTCTGCTACCTACCCCAACAAAGGAGAACTATCAACTTAAAATGCCTTGTTCAAAAATTTTAAGTAACATTTAAACTTTCAAATGCCTGAAGAGCAAATGTAACTTTTCTTGTCTTCATAGTAAACACTGGCATTTTTATCTGTTTGAATAATCAAAGTGATGCTTTCCATGCCTTCTTGGTTACAAAGATGTGACTACTTCCTGCTGAAGGTCCACAGTCTGGGCCAGCTCATGCTCTGCTGAGATGGTTGCAAAGCCCACCAGCCTCTCCTATTGTCATAAAGGCTACATCTACACTACAGGATAAATTCGAATTAGCTTAAACCGATTTTATAAAACAGATATTATAAAGTCGATTGTGAGCATCCACACTAGGCACATTAATTCGGTGGTGTGCGTCCATGGTCCGAGGCTAGCGTCGATTTCTGGAGCGGTGCACTGTGAGTAGCTACTGTAAAATAATGAGGCCAATAACGTCAATTTGCGTCCACACTAACCATAATCCGATATAGTAATATCGATTTTAGCGTTACTCCTCTCGTTTTGTAGGAGTACAGAAATTGATTTAAAGAGCCCTTTAAATCAATATAAAGAGCAGTGTAGTGTGGACGGGTGCAGTGTTAAATCGATTTAATGCTTTTAAAATCGGTTTAACAGTGTAGTGTAGACCAGGCCAAAGAGATAGTTAAGGGTTAATGTCTCTTTTACCTGTAAAGGGTTAAGAAGCTTAGTGAACCTGGCTGACACCTGACCAGAGGACCAATAGAGGGACAAGATACTTTCAAATCTTGGTGGAGGGAAGTCTTTTGTTTGTGCTCTTTGTGTTGTTGTTGTTCACTCTCGGGACTGAGAGGGACGGGACATCAATCCAGGCTCTCCAAATCTTTCTGAATCAGTCTCTCATGTTTCAAACTTGTAAGTAATTAGCCAGGCAAGGCGTGTTAGTCTTATGTTTGTTTTCTCAACTTGTAAATGTTTCTTTTTGCTGGAAGGATTTTTACCTCTGTTTGCTGTAACTTTGAACCTAAGGCTGGGGGGGTCCCTCTGGTCTATAGGAATCTGATTACCCTGTAAAGCATTTTCCATCCTGATTATACAGAGATACTTTTTACCTTTTCTTTCTTTAATTAAAAGCTTTCTTTTTAAGAACCTGATTGATTTTCCCTTGTTTTAAGATCCAAGGGGATTGGATCTGGACTCACCAGGGATTGGTGGGGGAAAGCAGAGGGATGGTAAATTTCTCCTTGTTTTAAGATCCAAGGGGTTTGGATCTGTGTTCACCAGGGAATTGGTGAAGTCCCTCAAGGCAACCCAGGGAGGGGATGAAGTTTTGGGGGAACAGAGAGTGCCCCAGACACTGGAATTCTGGGTGGTGGCAGTATACCAGAGCTAAGCTAGTAAGTAGGCTTAGAAGTGTCCATGTAGGTCCCCACATCTGTGCCCTAAAGTTCAGAGTGGGGAAAGAAACCTTGACACCTGTGTCACTGTGAAGTGTAGATGTGTTTTTATTAACTTCAGCTTGGAGAAGCTGCGTTTTCCACTGGCAACTGTCACAGGAAATGTTAGAAGTATGTGCAAAGCAACAAAAGCATTTGGAAGGAGGGTGATCATCTATTTGTGCACATATATTCCAGAACAGCCTTTGGAGTTGATCCTGCTAAAATGTATCTTGAAAGGGCTTTCAGTTCATCACCTAAATCGCTTGCATCAATATTGTGCATGTCATCATGTGTCAACATTGTCTTTAGTGCCCTGCATTGCTGGTATATGCCCTCTTCAGGTATAGTGAAGAGTTTTGGAATATCATACAACATCCAAAATATACTGCTGTATTCCTTGAGCTGCATGAAATGTCTTTTTCTTCAGTGTCTCGTGTATTCTTGAATGGGTGGGAAAATAGCTTCAGTGTGAAGTTCCTCTGCCAACTTCTGTGCACTCTTATCCCTCATCTGACTGGTAAGACTGTAGGTATGACTTTGCTTTGTCCCATTGTTCCATTGCTCCAGATATATCAAAGTCAATACCTTGGAGTCTCTTGCTTAAAACATTTATGTCAAACAGTATGTCATGTTACAACACTAAGCCACACATAAATTTGAAGTTATGTATGTTTTTGGTGATTCCATTTCCCTCTGCCACTGTTCTCCCATGAGCAGTTCCTGTCATAGCATTACCCTCCATAATGACAACTATGGCATCATCTATCTTCCCAATTTGGTGTTTGATAGGCTTTATCATCTCCACTCGACTTTCCCATCGTGTGGCAACCAGTGATTTCAGTGTCAGAGAGGATGTTCCCAGATGTTGCTTCAAAATTTGCCATCAATGAGTTGATGCAGAGAAAAATACATAGATGCTTTGACTTACATTAAAAAATTCAGCAGCCTCACTAGATCCTGATGCTGCATCACTGACCATCAAGTTCAATGAATGAGAAATGCATAGGACAAAAAAAGCTCCGGGGTTTAACTCTTGGATCCGTGTCTGCACTCCTCTGTTCTTTCCTCTCACGTTGGCACCATTACCGTAGCCCTGATCTCTCATGTTAGCTATCTCAATTCTCATATCTTCCAGCTTTTTAAGAAGCACATTTGTCATACCAGCTCCTGTAGTATCATCAATGTCAATAAATTCTTGAAAATGCTCTCTGACAGTCACCATTGCAGGGACATTTTCACTAGGTTCTGTTGTTGTCACAAAATGCACCATTAAAGTAATTTGTTCTGTATGGCTGATATCAGGAATGCAGTCCAGAATAACAGAGTAATATCTTGCTGTCTTCAGATCTGCCACAATCTTCTGTTTGATTTTGTTGCCAGTAACTGTATGATGTTATTTTGAATTGTTTTTCCAAGGTAGTGGTGTGTGTACATTTCTTGGGTAGTGACTCTTCTTAGATGCTCTTGGGGTACAGCATCAAACTCAGCCATCAACTCCACAATTTTAAGGAAGTTTCTATTGTTTGGCACATACAGCTGATCTGAAGTGTCACGCAGCGCGCTAGGTTTTGGGTAGCAAGCATTATCACAATGGCAATGAGCCTTATCAGAACATTTTGCCAGTAAAGGGACTCTGATGATATCTTCTCTTGATGCTGATCATCTATAGCCGCCTTTAACCTTAGTCTCATCTCATGTTCTTTCCACCTATGGAATGCTCTCTGGTGATTTGCTGCCTTCTCATGGCATGCCAGATTTCTAGCCAGATTTTTCCAGTCCTTTGTTCCTGTAGAACTCAAAGTGGCTGGAACATTAGACTGGAAGAGTTTGCAACAAAAATGGTATGCAGCATTCTGGGTTTTTGAGTACATTAGCTCTGGCCTCCCCACTTTGGCACCTTTGGGGATTTCACACCAGTAATGTGTTGGATGGAAACTCCTTTTCATTGTATTTGGGGAACATGAAGTTTTTCACTTGCTGTGGCCCTTGCAGTGCAAGGAAGTTCCTCAGGCTACTGCTCAAGTGGATCCACAGTCCTGGATCATCTAGACTTAAGGAACTAAACTCAGCAGCAGCTGTTTCTTGCACCTCCACCACACTCTTCTCTGAGCTACACTTTTCTTCAGGAATGTGCATTGTTACATCCATTTGAGATGGAGAAATGGATGCTGCAGTAGCTACCAGGTCACCTGCACTCTGACCAACTGGCAGATCAGGCATCTCCTCACCACTCACATCCTCACTAGGGCTGGAAGGCTCACCATGAACATTTGTGTCTATGTATCTCAGGAGAGCTCCTTCCTGCTTAGATAGAACAGCTTCCTTTGCTTTCTTCCTTTTTCTGAATGTTGCCCCAGAGGTGCATTTTCTTTCATTCATGACTGCTCTTCTGCCCCAGTGATAGTGGCTCTCAGCACTCAATTGAAGGGGACAAATAAGCAGGCGAGTAGCAGGGCCTGAGTGAGAGAAGATATCAGTCTTAAGGGCCTAACTGGCTCCTACTAGTTCAGTTGATGGCCTATTCTCCTCAGATGGGTTCAGAGAAGCAGCAGGAAACAGGAAGCTCCCTGAGAAGCTGGTGTTAATCAGTCCAGGCTCCTGGGGGTGCTAGAAAGGTATATAAGAGGCTCCTCCTCCTCTTTCTCCCTGCAGTTCCTGCTATTTTCTGTTATTCTCTCTCACCTTTTCTCCTGCCTGCCTGTTATGTCTCTTGTGCCCTCCTTCCTCCAGCACAGCACTCCACCATCTCTGTGCATCTCGAGCAGAGCGAATACATATGCACCAGCAGCAGACACAATTTTCTACACTCTGGGTCCTAGTGGCACCCCCTCCACGGTCTGGCACCTGACGTGGCCGCCTCAGTTCACCTCATGGTAAGGCCAGCCCTGGGTAAAGGACTCAGGTGATTTGCATTCAATTCCCAATTCTACCATAGACATCTTTGCATTTTGGAAGAGCTTGCTATGATGACTTTAAACCATGTTATGCCCTTTCAATCTGCTGCCACTGGCATCATTTAGATAGGGGAAGAGGGAGCGGGCTGTCTGTCCTCACCTGCCTATGGGGTAGCAATGCTGCTCAGAATCTCTGCAACTCCTCTCGAGTTCCTCTGTACCAGATCTGGTCGGTCTGTCTGAAGTCCCTGTAGCATAAATTAAAGATGATACCTACATAGCTCCAGTTTCTTTGTGCAGCTTGGTAGCAATGCAAAATCTTGCAAAATACTGTTTCCAGCCTATCCATTCTGAAGGTTTTTCAAAGCAGAAGTTCTCTGGGACATTGAAGAGTGGCATGTTGATGAGATCCTGCAACCTTTGATGTTACTTCTGTTTCTGTTGTTGGTTTACACACTGTCATGTTTCTCTGTACCGGATAGGGACTGGCTACAGAGCTTGCTTTCACACACCAGATGTGTTCATCATAAAATCCTGTAATACTCTGCCCAATATGGATGAGGTTAGTTTAAATAAGGTTTTTATTCACATCACCATCTAATGGCTGATCAGTACAATACAGTTTAGCATTCCATTAAACCACTTACATCCAGCATACCCTCTTAGCTAGGGCTTGCAATGAGGTCCTCAGGAGGCAGTCTTCCTGAATTCTTTTAGAATCCCTTAAACCCGCTCCAGACCTTTTACCTGGCAAAGACAGACTGCAGCCAGTGAAGACCTCGCCACGGGAGTGTTTTCCTTCTAAGGGGAAAGTTTCTAAGGGACAGAGAAGGAGTGGGGACCCTAAATAGTTTTTTAATTAGGGCTGTACAAAAGTTTTCTCTGGCTGGGGAATGCAGAATTTTTCAAGGTTCAAGGTCCTGAAATGAATCCATACAATGTGTTCCATTTGGAATCAGAATAGCTTCTTTCCTTAACTTCCCTAGCTATTACCATAACTGGCACTATGTTAATATTAAGTCTATAGACTACAGCGCTCTCATGCATCATGATCTTCAACCAGAACTTCAGAGTACTAATTAAATGCTTCATAAAAAGAATGCAAATACTATCTTCAGTCTCATCATGGACCCCATCAGCTATTTTTGCAATCCTACCGAAGAAGACTGTATTTTTTAAAGTGATGCTACTGGGATGAATTAAGCATTACAGAAACCATGCAAACACAAAAGAGCTCATTCTGAGACAGAGCATACAGCAGGAAGAAAAATAATGCCATCATCATCCACCCACTCCCACAATGTGACCATCACACACATTAGCTAATGGGGAACCTCCCTATGCTGTTAAAACAGGATGATAAAAAAAAATCTAGGTGTGGAAGCACCACCATTTTCACAGGCATTTTTTTTTCCATACTCCTCAATGTTAAATTGTATAACAGTCAAACTTGATTTAAAAATAAAAGACCTTGAAACTGTGAATAAGATGGGTTATGTGAAGAAATGTACAAACACGTGACTATATAAGTGTGGCAACTCACTAGATGTCATTCCAAAAATCTGTCTCAGCCATTGGCAATTACTTTTGAAAAGCATGCTGTAGTTTGTATCATTGGCTTTCTCAAAGATTACACAGTAGTTAACATACCATTCTGTCAAGAGCAAAGCACCATGTGACTTACCTGTCAAAATCTTCACTTAGTTTTAAGTATCAGAGGGGTAGCCGTGTTAGTCTGGATCTGTAAAAGCAGCAAAGAATCCTGTGGCACCTTATAGACTAACAGACGTTTTGGAGCATGAGCTTTTGTGGGTGAATACGTGGGTGCATCTGACGAAGTGGGTATTCACCCACAAAAGCTCATGCTCCAAAACGTCTGTTAGTCTATAAGATGCCACAGGATTCTTTGCTGCTCTCACTTAGTTTTATTACTACAGACATTGGAGTCAATGTCTGAGAACAGTGTTAGCTAATTCGCACACGGAGTGGGGTTTTTTTTTTAAAGAATATTGTGGCAAAATAATTATAGATTATTAGGGACCTCAAGAGATCATCTAGTCTAACCCCCTGCTCAAGGCAGGACCAATCTCCAAATGGCCCCCTCAAGGACTGAACTCACAACCCTGGGTTTAAGCAGGCCAATACTCAAACCACTGAGCTATCCCTCCTCATGACTGATTTTTCAGCTTCCGAATTTTAAGGATGAAGTCCTTTCGTTTAAGGGTTTTTTTAGATATGTTACAGAAAATGCAGACACCCCAATAATCAGATAAACACAAGTCCAATATTTCCACCTTCCAGGCTCTCTTGAAATTAGCCTTAAGATTTATCTGGCAAATAAATGTTCTGCTAGAACTCCACCTCCAGCCTATGGCTAACTCTTCTACTGATAGGAAGACATATACTATGCTTAGTTTAGCATGTTACTTTCAGAATCTCATCCTTTTCCAGAACATTATATGACAGTTAATATTTCTAAAGTCACAAATGCCTCCAATAAAATGCAAACTGTAGACAAACTGTCTGGTTATAAAAAGCGATATTTACATATATATTAACTTTAATGACATTTAAAATAATTAAAACAAGAGCAATCATTTATTCAATCAGACTCCAATTTGAGAATATGCATATTTAGTGAGAATTTTTTTTGTTTTATATTTTTTACCAATAGATGGTGCTAGCAATTTCCACATTTGCAACAATATCTACACCCATTTTACTCAGCAAAGACCCATTACATTCTTCTGGAGCTGCTAGAGAAAAATAATTTATCCATGTGCCAATTAAAGCAGGAAATGCCAGCTCCCCGGTACTCAACATTTTACATACTGAAAAGGCTAGTAGAGCAGCAAAAAGCCATCAGTAAGTATCTGCCGTGGAACATATACAATATGCAAATAAGAAAGCTCTTGTTGTTATTCCTACAATGTATTGTGAAGCTCTCAAGAACACTCATGTCACAGTTTGCAGTCATTAAGGGACATGCTTATTCTCAGTAAAAATGAAGCTGGCATCAGTCAAATTATCCCCCTCAACAGTCTTCTAGGCCAGTGTTTCCTAAACTTGGGAGGCCATTTGTTTAGGGAAAGCTCCTGGCAGGCTGGGCCAGTTTGTTTACCTGCCATGTCTGCAGGTCCGGCTGATCGCAGCTCCCACTGGCCACAGTTTGCTGCTCCAGGCCAATGGGAGCTGCTGGAAGCGGTGTGGGCCGAGAGACTTACTGGCCGCTGCTTCTAGCAGCTCTCATTGGCCTGGAATGGTGAACCGTGGCCAGTGGGAGCTGTGATCAGCCAGACCTGCGGACATGGCAGATAAACAAACCAGTCTGGCCCGCCAGGGGCTTTCCCTACATAAGCGGCGTCCCAAGTTTGGGAAACATTGTTCTAGGCAATACAATGAAAACTTAACATGTTAAGCCCTGATCCTCCAAAGATTCAAGCACGTGCTTAACTTTGTGCACTATGAGTATTTCCATTCAAGTTGATAGGGGTGCTCACAAGGTGTAAAGTTAAGCAAATCCATGTGTTTCTGCAAGATAGGAACCTTAACGTGAGGTATTGCAACAGACAAAACTAGCTCTGCTATACAGTACATGGATATCTTCTGCAGACAAATTAATGATACTTCTAACATGGAAATGTCTTCCCACCCCATCTTACCTGCCTTAAAGGTATGTTTACACATCCCAGGGAGTATGCCTCCAATACCAGTGCTTTAAAAATAGCTGTGTAGACAGCCCTTTGAAGTTGCAGCTAGGACTCTGAAGCCCTCTTCTTTCCCCAGTCATCAGACGGCTGATCTTCACTTTTTAATTAGTCCAATCTCTGGATACATTTTTGGACATGAAGAGAGAAGATATTGTCAGTACTATGCCAAAGTAAGTGCAGTTTACAGAGCAAGAACTGAGGACTCTCCAGAAACTACATTGTCTTCTGTTGGTGTTTGTTTGTTTTTCAGCTACTGAAAATACCTCTTCCTTTAAGCTATGGCACCAAGTGAAAAAAACACTGAACTACTGATGCCTTTAAAGCCTTGAGGAGTAGTTCCAATACCAATAAGCTTAGCTCTGCTACTCTCTTACAGTGCACTTGCTTGTGATTAGGGCACTTGAAGTAGTTAGAATGTATCTTCAGTGCAGTAGGAATGCGACTCCCCTGCAGTGAAAAGCAAAGTTATATAATGGTGTACTCGCCAACCCAAAGCCACTTTCACAGAGCCCATTAACAGCAATTGGTTTTAAACAGACAGCACAACCAGAAAAGAAAACCCATGCATGTGAGTAGAAAATGAAAGACATTCTTAAAAATAGATGTAGCGTGGTTCTCTAGAACAGTCCTTCTGCAGCAATGAGTTCGGACTCCCTTGTGGGGAGTCACTAAAGGAAGGGTGCAAGTCATTGAACATTTTGTTACAATCTAAAGCAAACAAAATCTTGCTTCCCTGCTCCCCACACACCCTTACCCTTCAAGGTCCAGTATTCTCGGTCAATCTCTGGGAAAACGCACACAAATACATGATAAAGGCTTAGCATTGTTATCATTGACACATTTTTTACTCTGTCTTCTCTAGCAAATGGAAGGAGTCATGAACCTTTTTTACTTGCTCTAGAACAGTGTTTCTCAGTGACCCTTTTACAGCTCTGGGCCCTGATCGACCACTTACAGCCTTCGACCCCAACACTCCTGGTGGATTTTCCCTGACTATAACTATGTCATTGGAGGGGATCCATAGAAAAGATAATAAATCCCCAGTTTCTAGTCTTTTTTATTTCTATTAAGTTCCACTGAGCCAGAGGGTCCCCTACTGAGTTTTCCACTCTGCCCACGTCTGTCCACTCCCTTGGCATGGTTTTTGGAGCTCAGGAGCAGCCTCTGTGGTGCCTTAGCACATGAGCAGGGATCATTGCACCGGGAGAATCTGCCCCATCATAGATTTGATTGTATAATGTTTTAGCCCTTAGAAAATTACCATTTTTTTCCAGGACAAACATCAATATCAGGTGGTATTGTTAGCCTCACTTTACAGACAGAGACGTGAGACATAAAACGAATAAATTATCTCAACACAGGCTGCACAATGCATAGGTACAAGTGTATTAAGCAAAAGACCTTTTTTAAAGCTTAATATTGTCCAAATTTGGTTCCCTTGTCATGGAATAATGTATTCAAAACCTGATCTTGCTAACTCTTTATCCACAGAAGTAGGTCATCACTTTCCATTTACTAAAATTGAATCTGCAGTAAGTACAGTGAGTTAAAGGGAAAAAACAGAACACTGGAAAAAAGAAAAAAAATATTATCAAAAATAGATTATTCTTTGTTTTTAGTGTCTGTGAAGGGGAGCACTATGGAGGGGTTTGGCCTTGGACATCCTGGGATCTTTAGGTGGGTGTGGACCAACTATGAGGTTTAGAAGTCCCTGAAACAGTGTAGTTTATTCTGCTGTCTGGAAGGTTCCTGCTACAGTCATGTCTTCCTGGTCCATGTCAATACTGACCTGATGTTTTTCCTATGTAGCTATTGCACAATACGAGTAGTCAGAGAATTCTGTAGCTGGTAGGAGCACCTCTCTCTGTAGAGATCCTCCAGGTCCCACCACTCAACAGTGGATCATTTCTCAATGATGTTAACTGCAGGACTTTAAACTTATATAAATGTTTAATATGTGGTTTTGCAGTTGAGCCCTCACCCCTATTCATGACATTATGGCTTCTGCAAGCTAAACCAACAGGAGTCTCTACGGAAAGCTGCACAAACCTGAAGCAAAAGGTATCCTCTTGCCTCAGTGGGTCACAGCCGAGAATATCCAATTCAGGACAAACTGCTGAGAAATAGGACAGACCCACCCCAAACTGGTGGTTATTCTTGCATAAAATATACCAAGCCAGTAACAACAGTAAACTTCTGTCTCACCACACTGGTTAACAAGAAGTCAGAAATATAGTTTCCTTAGGTATCTCAGCCGTGTTTCACCACCCAGACACTAGACTTAATGATGAGTGGTTATTTAATACCAATTTAATTAAACAAAGGGTTCTTCTAATCCCAAGAGATCAGTCACATAACCAGGTCAATATATAACTCAGATCTTCCCCAATAGTCACATTGTTGCCCATGTAATGTCCTGGGGAGAGAATAGATTTTGTAGAGAAGCAGAGAAATAGGAATCTATGGGTGAAAGCCAAAGGCATCAGACAAGGAATAGGCTATAGTCAGTGGGTAAGTCAGTCAGGATCAGGTGGAGAGGTTAAGGAGGAAGAACAAGTGCAGAGGAGGTAAGAAATTGGAAAGAGACTGGGATGCTTAGAGGTGAGAAGGAAGAAATTCTACTATTCAGATAAACAGCAGAGAAGCTTGAAAATTGTGGGTATATGTCATGAGTTGAAATTTCTGGAGGCTTAGTCATCACAAGTAACAAGGTATAACGAAATATTTGCAGTCTTGAGCTCTTTAAGCTGCCTAATTCCACTCCAAGTAATCTGATTGTGGCACAGAATCAAGGACAAAGATGAGGATCAGGACACAGCACTGCATTTGTTGAGGAGATTATTGTAAGAGTCTGGAAAAAAAGCATCAGCAGAGGAAAGAAAAAGCCAGCTAAGTTTGATGAAGGGTATTGCATTCACATCATTACACAGACCAATCTGGAAATTCTGCCCCACCCAGCTCAAAAACAAATCTATCCAGGAAATATCAAATACAGCAACATGCATTACAATGTCTGTAGATGGAATTGTGATAATTACTTCTGTCTGATCCACACATTTTATGACTTTTGGCTGATAACTCATTACTGGGATGAGTGTTAGACAAGATTTTATCTTACAATCTCTTAACAGCATGTGCAGCTGTTTGTTGAGGATGGACATAGGAAAGAATTTGTTATTTATATATTGGAAAGTACAGCCCTGGAGCCTTAAAATTCTAATAACACAAGGGGATTATCTGCCTGACCAGCTGAAATCTATTGACTAATATTGTTTCAAAGGGATCTTATCATGATGGCTACTTATGCTACTGGTAGACTTAGTGTTAATAGACTTGAAGTAGCATCTAGCATGCTTGTCCGGGCTGACACTTAAGGTACAACCACTTAAGTACACCTATGACTCCTTTTAGAATATTATGCTGCTAAATCATTTGCCATTGCAAAACTTCTGTTGTTCTTCAGAGATTTGGCTGCTAAACCCTAATAGCAAGGTTCTAAACCAACCTAGAACTAAAAGATTGCCTCTAGCATTCATTAATTCTTTGTTGTGGAAGAATCAAAACTTGGATATGCAATTATCCTACATATTGTATTTGCAGATACACATAGTTCAGAAGTCTGTATTCCCTTCATTCTAAAACAAAATACTTTGACAGATCTGCTGATAGACTGGTTGGTATTAGAGTTGACTGAAATTTTCCATCAAAAATCAGATGGCTAACAAAAAAGGCCCTAAAAATTGATGAAAATCTTTTGGGGGGTTTGACATATTTTTATGTTTGAAATTTTGAAATAAAAAAAAATCCTGTTTATTTTCTTGTGTGGTTTTGTTGGTTGGTTGGTTTTTACTTCCCACAATGTTTTCACTGATTTTTTATATAGCCTAGTAAGTATATATGTACACCTTTAGTCTGTGCCCCAGGTCCTAGTCAGAGTATAACAAAAACTTGAATTCCACCTTAGAGAGTAACAAATTTATTTAAGCATAAGCTTCTGATGAAGTGGGTTTTAGCCCACAAAAGCTTATGCTTAAATAAATTTGTTAGTCCAGATTTGATGACTTTCCCAGAATGGTGTGAAACTCATCTTTTTGCCTTTTACTCATCTTTTTGAAAGAGTGGTTTTATCTGAAAGTGGACATCAGGGAAAGGTAGAATTTATTTTTTAATTGCTGATATAAAGGAGGGAGAAAGGAAGAGAAAGCAAATAATACAAATTCAGTTAGAACGGCAGCTTCATCTGGAATGGTCAAAAAGGGACATGACATTTCAACACTAGTATCCACAGCTTGCTGACCTGGTGACAGGACCTTTGCTAAACATTACTGGAGAGTGTCAGATGCTGGCAAGTAAAACCTGGCAGCTGTGTCAGTCAAGATCTAGAAGATGGTCTTCCCTAGTTGTGAGAAACAATGTAGTAATATTCCTTGACAAAAAGAAAGGACTTTTGATTTTAAGTATCAGCAATTCTGTTTATATAAGCAGGAAAATGACATTTTCAAAAGCTGAATATTATATAGCTCATTATAGATAAACATCTTTCCCTACTTTGGTTTGTTCTTATCTGACCTTTTTGTTCCTACCCTCCCCCACTCCATGGGCGAAAAAAAGAGTCTACTTTTTTGTAGAAGACAGCATCTCAAAAAAGCCAGGTTGCAAGACAGGAACATGAGGATTAAAAGATTGCCTCTTAATGTCCATCACTCATAATCAGATGTCATCTCATTTGACCTTAACTGGAGACTTAATTTTAGGCCATGATTTTCAAAATAGCTAGTGATTTGGGGTGCCAAACTTCAGCCACCTTAAAGAAATGTGATTGACCAAGGGCAGATGCTCAGCACTTTCTGAAAATCAGGTTCCTTTAAGATGGCTCAAGTCAGGCACCCAAAATCCTTAGACACTTTTTTAAAACTTAAAGCCAAAATTTTCAATGAACACATTTTAACAATCTATTTCTTAGTGTTCAGTTACAGGGGTGGGGGACTTTTATCTAAATGTTATGTGGGAGGGTAATCTTTGCTCATGTTTCTACTGATGAAAGTTATATTTTGATGACAGAGTCCATATTGAAGGGCATATTCATCACTGGTATAACTAGGAACATCTCCATACACTGCAAAAGCAAATTGGCCCAACATGTTTTCTGCTCTGGTTGTCTAATTATGTCATATCCTTCCTTCCCACTATATTAAGTGTTTGTTTTAGCAGGTGCTTTAGTCTCTGTGTTTTATGCTTAGATCTGATTTAAAAATCAGATACGTGAGATAAACCCCTTGATTAAACGTCAAGATCTTTGTCCTTCGCCTGATATTTTAAAGGTTATCAATACCAAATGTGATTAATTAAAAATAAACAGTAATATGTAAGTGTGCATACATAAGAACCATGAATTTAATAATACCTATGCAATATACTATCTTGCTATTGATCTTGCTTATCTGATTAAAATGAAATCTCCATACAAACAAAAGATAGCTGGTAGAAAGGCACTGGATGGTGGGCATGCTTTTTGTCAAGCTCAATCAAATATGATGTGATTCTTTTTTGGCACCTAAAACGCATGCAGATATTTCCACAAAGCAAATTATATCGTATGCTACCTTTTTAAATAAGATTAAAAGAGCCACTATTTCATCACTATGGACTGCTATTAATTGGTTTGCTGGAATGGAGCTGATACATCCCCGGATGGCACATCTGTTAAGTGTAGACTGCAATCAGTAAAATAGGTTTTCCAACAAATGACTTGTCAAACCCTTGACACAAGAATTACTTAGGCTAGTAGTCAGCCTTTCAACTTTCTTCCAGTTCAAATGCTCATCATCTGCCCCCACACTGGAACTGAAATATAGCAAAAAGTGCCTGTATATTTTCTGCAAACTAAAGTGAAAGTACCCAGTTAGGACTAGATCCTCAGGTTTGTTAAAGCTGTGCTTGGTGTAGGGGTGGGAGACACATACATGGCTGCACATCATTTTTCCACCTCCCTTCTCCTGAGGCTGCTAGGAGTCCAACCAGATTGCAGTTCAAATTGGAGTAGTCTTAGAGCTGCTCTAACTTATAAGAGAGGATCACAGTTCTCAGATGACTTTTCCACCTGCCAGGATTGCCTCTCCAGTCCTGCTTAATCCTGTCCTTGACCCTCAGCTTGCCTGAGAACTCAAATCACTTTAGTATCATCTAGTGCAATCATCAGTGAGACAGATGTGTTTTACCTGGTTAAACATGCCGGAACATGGAGCTGAAGTGATGTTATTAATCATTTTAACTAGCTGGTAGGTATATATAGCTACTAACTGTAGATGTAAAATGTTACTATGGCTTCCATTCATTTTCTTCACCAAATCAAAAATTATAAATGTAATATTGTCCCACAGTTGTACCAAGTTTCTAAAATTATTCTTCTCACCACTCTGGCTAATGATGTTACCACCACTAATGAATACTTTGATAAACACAGGAATTTCCTCTTGTCTCAGTTTGAGAAACTCTACTACACTATTTTGACTTATTTTACATTTAAATCAGTGTGTTTTATGGCCAAGGCAATGAACTGTGAAAAAATCTTTTTAAAGCATTTGTGGGCTTTAGCTGATAGGGCTGATCCTTTAACCGAACTAGATGAGTGCGTGCTTAGGAAGCATGTGCCAATATCATAGTGCCTCTACTAACTCCTTCCAGTCAATTGACTTATAAGTATGCAGGGATGCCAGCTTCTTTGTACCATTCATACTGATCATGGAACTGTTTGAAAAATCAGACACCAGTTCTGGGTTCTGAGCAAATGAAATCTGGCCCTGCAGGATACAAAAGCTACATATTTAGGTGTCTGGACCCAGAGGGATCAGATTGCTTTCTTGGAATGTGGTGTGTCAGCACAGACCAAACTCTGCACTTGTTTCCATCCAGGCTTCCCCACTGAAAGGCCAGATCCTGTTCCCATTGGAAGACAATGAGGTTTTGTCATTGACTTTAGTGGTAACAAGATCAGACTTTAAATAAGGGCAGAATTTGGTTCCAAGCAGTTAGTATTTTTGAAATTACTTAATCTGTTAATCAATCTGTTTGTTAGTATTTGATATTTTAAATTAGTATACATTTAGTTTTCTTAATGCTTTTAATTTTACATATAGTTAAAACTTAGGTCAAGCTCACATCACCATTATCTAAAAGCCATGACAATGCTTCTGTGACAGACTTTTTGTTCAGCTCTAACCAAAGAGAGCTTTATTCCCTGAAAGAAGGAGATAGTATTTGAAGGCCAGTGACCCTTGTGGGGTATCATCCCATGGACAGTGGCATTGGCACAATGTGTACAGTGGGGATGCTGAGAGACATTGAGCCAAACTGTAAACCCTGTATATAATGGAAACTACTTCAAGCCAGGAGGTGCTGCCACACCCCAGCATCTCTAGTTCCAGCACCCCTGCTCAGGTAGGGTATGAAACTGAGTGAACCGATTTCATACTCACCCTGTTTCAAGATGACAGTCCAGAACTGTTTAATTTACCAAACCTGATGAAATATATCAGTGTGTCAAGGTTTACAAGTTTTGTTGATAAAGGTGTAGTAGATGTACTACTTGTGGAACAGATGTAAAATACTTAGACTTTTGTAAGGCATTTGATTTAGTACTGCATGACATGATTTAAATATTAGCATTATACACTATCAGTAAAGCCCATGGGAAATGGATTAAGAACTGGCTAACTCACAGATATCAAAGTCATTGTCATAGGGAAATTATGTCCGAATGGGGGAGTTTCTGCTGGGGTTACTCAGGATCAATACTAGGCCTGGTACTGTTCAATATTTCCATTATTTATGGAGAAGTAAATATAAAATTGTTCATAACATTTGTGGAGGACACAAAGATTGGTGGAATGGTAAATGATGATGGTAGAATTGTTATACGGAGTGACCCAGATTGCTTAGTAGGATGGGTTCAGTCAGTATGATGGGTCCATTCAAACAAAATATGTTTTTAAGATAGCCAAATGCAAGGTCACACAAACAAAGCATGAAGACTAGACCTACAGAATATGAGACTGTATCCTGCAGAGCAGTGAATATCGAAAGATTTAGGTGACATAGTGAATGAACAACTCAACACGAATTGAGCTCCTGTGCAATGCTGTGAAAAATAGGGCTAATGCGATCCTTGACTTTATAAAGAGGGTGAGTAAGGGGTTGATTTTATTTTTTATGTAACATTAGTGAGACCAATACCAGAATGCTGTGTACAGTTCTGGAGTCCATATTTTTTCAAGGCTGTTGAAAAACTGGAAAAGGTGCAGAGAAGAGTGATAAAGGTGATTCAAAATCTGGAAAAAAAAATAAAAAACATGCCCTAAATGAAAAGACTGAAGGAGTTCACTCTGCTTAGCTTCTCAAAAAGGATGATCAAGAGGTTATTTGATCATAGTATATAAATAACTACAGAGAGAGAAAATTCCAGATACTAAAGGGTTCTTTAATCTCAGGGTACGTCTACACTACAGGATTATTCCAATTTTACATAAATCGGTTTTGTAAAACAGATTGTATAAAGTCGAGTGCATGCGGCCACACTAAGCACATTAATTCGGTGGTGTGCGTCCATGGTCCGAGGCTAGCATCGATTTCTGGAGCGTTGCACTGTGGGTAGCTATTCCGTAGCTATCCCATAGTTCCCGCATCTCCCCCACCCCTTGGAATTCTGGGTTAAGATCCCAGTGCCTGATGGGGCAAAAATCATTGTCGCGGGTGGTTCTGGGTAAGTGTCATCACTCATTGCTTCCTCTGGGAAAGCAACGGCAGACAATCATTTCAAGCCCTTTTTCCCTGGATTGCCCTGGCTGACATCATAGCACGGCAACCATGGAGCCCATTCAGCCTTTTTTTACTGTCACCGTATGTGTACTGGATGCCGCTGACAAAGCCAATACTGTAGCACTACACAGCAGCATTCATTTGCGTTTGCATGATAGCAGAGAAGGTTATCAGTCATTCTGTACCGTCTGCTACCATTGTAAATTGGCAATGAGATGATGGTTATCTGTTGTTCTTTACCATCTGCTGCTATCATGGGTGCCCCTGGCTGAGGTCGCCCGGGGCGCAAAGGCAAAAATGGGAATGACTCCCAGAGTCAATTCCTCCTTTATGGTATCTAAAAATAGAGTCAGTCCTGCCTAGAATATGGGGCAAATGTACCAGAGAACCAGAGAGCACAGCTGCTCCGTGTCAGATCCTGCAGAAATGATGCGCTGCATGCCATTCACTGGGGGCTGATTGAAGCTCAGCCCCCAGTTGCTATGATGAGGACGGTTACCAGCCGTTCTGTACCATCTACTGGGAATGACCGGGAGTCATTCCTATTTTTACCCAGGCACCCCCTCCAGCCGGCCTCACCTGAGGCCAGCCAGGAGCACTCACAGGCAGATGATGGTACTGCGGCAATCAAGCATATTGTACCGTCTGCCACCGGGGAGAGAAGAGGAGCAGATGCTGCTCTTTACTGCCGCACATCGCGTCTACCAGCAGCATTCAGTACACATAGGGTAACATTAAAAAAAGTCAAGAAATGATTTTTTTTTCTTTTCTTTCACATGTGGGGGGGGGAGTAAATTGACACACTATATCCTGAACCACGCCGGACAATGTGTTTGAACCTACAGGCATTGGGAGCTCAGCCAAGAATGCAAATACTTTTCAGAGACTGCTGGGGACTGTGGGATAGCTGGAGTCCTCAGTAACCCCTCCCTCCCTCCATGAGCATCCATTTGATTCTTTGGCTTTCCGTTATGCTTGTCACGCAGCACTGTGTATCCTGGAGATTTTTTTCAAATGCTTTGGCATTTCGTCTTCTGTAACGGTGCTCTGATAGAACAGATTTGTTTCCCCATACAGGGATCAGATCCAGTATCTCCCGTATGGTCCATGCTGGAGCTCCTTTTGGATTTGGGACTGCATTGCCACCCATGCTGATCAGCGCTCCACGTTGGGCAAACAGGAAATGAAATTCAAAAGTTCACTGGGCTTTTCCTGTTTACCTGGCCAGTGCATCCAAGTTAGCATTGCTGTCCAGAGTGGTCACAGTGGTGCACTGTGGGATACCGCCCGGAGGCCAATACCGTCGATATGCGGCCACCCTAACCCTAATCCAATATGGTAATACCCATTTTAGCGCTACTCCTCTCGTTGGAGAGGAGTACAGAAACCGATTTAAAGATATAAAGAGCCTCATAGTGTGGACGGGTGCGGCGTTAAATCGGTTTAATGCTGCTAAAATCAGTTTAAACACGTAGTGTAGACCAGGCCTAAGAGAAAAAGGCACAATTGGAAGTGGCTGGAAGTTAAGGTCCAACAAATTCTAATTGGACATGAGGCACAACTTTTTCACAGCGACTCTCAAGGTGATAAACCAATCGGAACAAACTACCCAGGGAAGTGGTGAATTTTCCATTTCTTGGTGTCTTCAGATCAAGACTAGATACCTTTCTGGAAGATAGGCTTTAGTCAAACGGGAAGTTAGGTGAGACAGTATGGCACGTGTTATACTGTACATTAGACTAGATGATCTAATGGTCCCTTTTGGCCTTAAAATCTATCAACTTTTAGCTGTCATAGTTGGGGTGAATATTGTAGAATGATATAGCTGGGATTTAGGGTGGGAGTTCAGGAACCTAGCTCCCATTGAAAGTCAAAGAGATTTGGGTGCCTGATTCCCTTACACTTCTTTCAAAATCCCAACCTATAGATAAAAGGTAATAAATCGGGATGTCAAGTGAATAAAAAAATAATCATGATTAAAAAAATTAATCACAATTAATCACATGATTAAAAAAATTGTTATGTCCTATCATGCTTCAACCACCATTTAAGGCGACATACATCCATGCTGATGATGGGTTCTGCTCAATAACAATCCAAATCAGTGCGAACTGATGCATGTTCATTTTCATTATCTGAATCAGATGCCACCAGCAGAATGTTGATTTCCTTTTTTTGGTGTTTGAGTTCTGTAGTTTCTCTTTTAAGTGCTGCTCTTTTAAGACTTCTGAAAGCATGCTCCACACCTCATCCCTCTCAGATTTTGGAAGGCACTTCAGATTGGGTCAAGTGCTGTAGCTGTTTTTAGAAATCTTACATTGGTGCCTTTTTTGCATTTTGTCAAATCTGCAGTGAAAGTGTTCTTAAGATGAACAACATATGCAAGGTCACCCTGCAAGACTGTTATAACATGAAATTTATGGCAGAATGTGAATAAAACAAAGCAGGGGACATACAATTCGCCCCCAAGGAGTTCAGTTACAAATTTAATTAACACATAATTTTTTTAACAAGCATCATCAGCATGGAAGCATGTCTCCTGGAATGGCGGTCAAAGCATGAAGGGGCATACGAATTTCTAGCATATCTGGCATATCTGTAAATACCTACTTCAATAAAAGAAATAGATAAATTCATGGAATATAGGTCCATCAATGGCTATTAGCCAAGATGTACAGGTAATCATCAAGTGACCCATCCAGTCGCCCATTCCCAGATTCTGGCAAACAGAGGCTACATACACCATCCCTACCCATCTTGGCTAATAGCCATTGATGGACCTATGCTCCATTAATTTATCTAGTTCTTTTTTGAACCCTCTTATAGTCTTGGCCTTCACAATGTCCTCTGGCAAGGAGTTCCACAGGTTGACTGTACATTGTGTGAAGAAATACTTCCTTTTGTTTGTTTGAAATTTGCTGCCTATTCATTTCATTTGGTGGCTCTAGTTCTTGTATAATGAGAAGGAGTAAATAACATTTCTTTATTTCCTTTCTTTATACCAGTCATGATTTTATAGACCTCTATCATATCCCCCTTAGTCATCTCTTTTCCAAGCTGAAAAGTCTCAGTCTTATTAATCTCTCCTCATACGGAAGCTGTTCCATACCCCTAATCATTTTTGTTGCCCTTTTCTGAATCTTTTCCAATTCCAATATATCTTTTTTGAGATGGGGTGACCACATCTGCACACATTATTCAAGATGTGGGCGTACCGTGAATTTATATAGAGGCAATGTGATATTTTCTGACTTATTATCTATCCTTTTCTTAATGATTTTCAGCTTTATGTTCACTTTTTTGACTGCTGCTGCACATTGAGTGGATGTTTCCCGAGAACTATGCACAATGACACTAAGATCTCTTTCTTGAGTGGCAACAGCTAATTTAGGCCCCATCATTGTATAAGTATAGTTGGAGTTATGTTTTCCAATGTGCATTACTTGGCATTTATCAACATTGTTTGTGAAATGTTGCTGAAATATATTTGAAATTTTATGTTGATGACTTTCATGAACAATTGCATAGCACATTTAATTCCAACACCTTTCACCTCAAGAGACAAGCATGCAGTTTGGTTTAGGACAAATTATTTTAGTGCTGTGAATCTGGTCCTTAGTAGATATTTGTGCACAAAACACTAGCAACACACAACTGGGCATAATTTTGACACAATTTATAGTCTCTCCCCAGGAGAAACCTAGGAGTAGAATAACAGGAATGAGTTGTCCATCAGGATGGATGTCCTCTGGAAGAAGTGTATTTTGAAACTAAACAATTATCTTGAATTTACAACCTGCCTGCTGTCCCCACTGAGATTACTTATTTAAATTGGGACTACTGCTTTACGTAAATATAAGGACCATATTGAGCACCTGCTCCTTCTATACCAGGCCCTAACAAGTGACTTACATGAGCGCTGGAATTGAAAAATATTAAATAAGCAAAGTTGCTCTTAAAAAGGCCAATTATTTCACGTGAAAATTGAGGCAAAAAATGAAATTTAGCCCTGAAATGAATTTTCAAATTGTAACTCAAGCCAAAAATGGAAGCTAATGGCTTCATGAAGTTCTATAAAAACAACCATTCACAGCCCCTCTCACAGATATGTTACAACTTCTTCACTTCAGTTAAGTGATCCCTGTTGGCTTCTCACTTTGGTCTGAATGTGGTTTCAAATGTGTCTAAGATGCACATTTTCTGTTGAGCAGTAAAAGAAATTAAGAAGGTTGAAAAAATAACTACCAGGCTGTCCCACCTGCCCAGTCCCTGCTTTTATTGTCCTCCTAACATTTTATTTTAAGTAACATGTATATTGCAGGCTATGCCTCTTGAAAATGATTCATTGTTTGTGAGTAACAGGGCCTGCAGGTGTCACCCTAAGAATTCGGTGCAGTTTAGAAGGGTAAAGAGGTAGAATAACTAGGAAAATGCTATCAAAAGCAGTTGTCTCGCCTCATGTGTCCTGGAGGAAACCCAGTAACAACCTCAATTTACTGTTTAGGTACCTCATTTTACAATGCCTTTTGGCTGTGTGTGTGTGCATGTGTGAGAGAGAGAGATTATTGGGCATGAACCGGCATTATCTGTGCAGCCAAAATCCTCATTGCATCATGTTCTGTTCTCAGTCAGAACAGGATAAATTAGTATTAATTTTCAACAGAATCTGGTATCCCTGTAGAAGTGTGGCATGAGCAGCTCCTGCACTCCCCAGCATAATGCCTGGCCTTTTGTAAGGGATGTACCGGGGCATAGGCATGCACCTTGCATTGTCCCATACCTGTGTTGAGATCCCATAGCTTTTCATATTGCGGGATCTACTGCACCAAGATTATTCTTGCTTTTCACCTTTGCTTACTCGTGTACTCTTCAAAAGAAATGTTGTAGTTGTAAAATATTTGGGGCATTGACCATTTTTACATTCTGTGTTTGTTCAGCACCTAACACAATGGGTTCCTAGTCTATGCCTGGAGCTCCTAAGTGCTACTACAAGAATGATAACAATTATAGGGTATTAATTTTTCCCTCTGGTTACAAAATCCTACATTGGCATCACCCACCAGCATACTAGATCATATTTCAAGCATGAATTTGGTCAAAAAAGAAAGCAGAGATTAAGTCAAAATCTAATTCTATGCTAACGTTTATTAAATCTATATTCCAATTCACATTTTGCCTCTACACAGAAAGAAGGCACCTTCAAAGAAGAAGAGAGAGCGAGCCATTGTCTTTTCATATGGAAACAAAATAACTGAAGATGGTCTCAGAAAATTGTTGCTTATTTAGATTTTAGTTCTACAAGTGATATTAGTGGTAATCACTTATTTGTTCCTAAATGACAGAGCCGGGGCAGCTTCATTTCTTTGCAGATGCTTTTTTCCACTTGAATGGTAATGGCACTGTATAAATTCTTGATTGCATTTTCTTGCTTTTTGACATTGTGTTCTGAATCTGTCATTTGTATACATACATATGTAAACAGCTTCACCATAAATTCTATTTGCTGACTCTCCTTGAATGACCCATGCTGTTTGTAGGGAAAAGTGCTATTTGGAAAGGCAATGGTTTGGAATAAGGAATAGGGAGGGGATATGGGAGTAGAAGAAAAGCATATAGGGGGTCAGGTGAGAGACGAATAATATATAATTTATAATCAGCTACATCATTCCAGTTTTCAAAATATAGTTATTGTGTACAGTGAAAGTTGTTCAAATGCCATGTTATTTTTTGCCTCAGAGAAATCACCCATTATTTTTAAGTACATGCACCAAGGAAAGGCTCAGAATCAAGTGGGAGCTTTCAATTCACCAGTCTAGCATCCCTTATTATTTGGCTCAGACAATTCTAGAGCCAGCAGGAAGCATAAGAACCGCTGAATGCTTTCTCTATAAAACAGTATGGCTCAGATATGCCCCTGCCTTGTGTTTATTTGCATGTATGCAAATTGGATGTAAAATGCTACTAAATCATAAACCAGCAGTGAAACAGGCCCCATCAAGCTCTGATGAAATAATCTAAGAATTGAATCTTGGTTCAGAAGAGTAAAGAAAAGGTTTTCTTCTTGAAATTTGCTCAGGGATGGAATTTTTTTTTCACTATCTCAGCTATTCCTAATAACCTTTCCCCAGCTAGTGAGTCCACGGGTGATGACTTCTGAGATTTCCTCCTACTAAAACAGCAAGGAGTCCTTCAAACATTAAAGGAAATCCCCACTAGCATCCGTGAAAATGTCCTTCATGACTGGTGACAGAAATAGTCAACACATACCATGCTGAAAGTAGCCTTCCATACATACAGTTGGGCAGCTAGTGCTTTTTAAAAAAAAGTTTGCTTTATTCAAGCTGTTGGGGAATGCAACAGGCCTCGTCTCATTTTTGAACAAGGTAACTAAGAAGAAAAGCTAACTAAGAACCTTCTCCAACTTACAGCTGGGCAAATAATTAATGTTTCAGTTCTGCCAGCACACGAGAAAGTCAGACAAAATATTTGGTTCAGTTCCAAAATATTTGGAATTTGTGACAAAATCAGAAAAGGCTGTTCCGCACCAGAAAACAACAGCACCATCTGTCATCCAGCCTTTAGCCCAGTGGTTAGGGCCCTTGTCTGGGCTGTGAGAGACCCACATTGAATCCTCACTCTGCAGAAAGTACTTGAACTCAGCTGTCCTATCTCCCAGGAGAGCATCCTAGTCACCAGGACAGAGGCTATTCTGCTGAAGCTGTTCCACTTTGTAGATGTAAAATGCTACCATTCTCTTCTGGTAGCAATTTACATCCATTTTTCACTAACTGGTCCAAAAGGTAGAAGGGCACAAAGCTGCCCATTTATCAGAGACCAAGGGACATTTGAAGCGGGTGTACATTATTTATGAAATAAAAAGCCACTGGAGAAGCAGGCCCAGAGAGTCATGACAGGTAAGTCAGTTGCACCTCTGGATCCTGAGCTTTCACTTCTGAAAGATTCCATCATCTCTTCTCTTGTCTAAACATCTTTGTAAAATCACTGGGGGAGACTGTGAGACAGTATGGAAGTAAATGCCAGCAGTAAATGAATGACATTTAGCTCATCACTGCTTTTATACCAAGGAATAGAAAACTCAGCAAAAGTGGTACCTTGATGAATAGCTGATGGCTGAAGCTAAACCTGAGAGGCAGACATGATGCCAATGGGAAAATGGAAACATTTTGTGGTACTAACCAACATTATAACATCTCCTACCAAAGGAAGCACCACCTAGTTATCAAGACAGAATACAGCCTAAAGAACCTTCCTGACTCCTTAGTATTAGATACCCTAACACACAGCTGCTAAAATGTCTTTATCCATCTGTGGCAGGGATAGCAGGTAAAGATGTGTGTGATGGGTGAGGATCTGTCAATGGTAATTCACACATTCATAACCTCTGGGCTTGATCAATGTAGTGCTCTCTATCTGGGTATGAAAAATAAGGAGCTAGATCCCCAGTAAGAACAGGACTGAGCCTTGTGTCATCCCCTAAAATCAGTGGCCTTACTGCTGTGTTACTCCAATTTTATGCTGGCATAACTCCTTGGGTTTCAGGGAATCAAGCCCTAGGAATTTAAGTAATTGGGGATGACATAATAATAAAAATAGTTACTCCTGAATTATACCAATATAAATGATAAAACTCAGGCATGCTATCAAAATCAGTGATGTGACACTGTTGTTAAACTGGTCTAACTGAGAAGAGAATCAAGCCCAATCTCTCATCAATAGCCATTGTTTAAAAATCTAAAGTAATCTGCTTTGATTTCCCCTAGAAGTCCTTTATGTCATAGGTTTGCATCCATCTTTCACTTAAATAGGTCAATCTCCCACTTTTATTCATAAGCTAGGTCTTCCTATTAATATTACTCACCTCCTAGATCATATTCTAATGTCTAGATGGTGGAAGATAATGTTCATCTTTGATCATGCCTATCAGGTTTGATAGGTTTCCTGTTGTGCTCCTCCTGTGCTATCTCTTGTTAGCCCTCCCCTCTCATATCTGGCACAAAAAAATGGAGATGGAGCAGCTCTTTAACTGAAAACAAAAGAAGCAACAGAAAGTTACAGGCCAGATACTCAGCTGTTGTAAATCAGTGTCGCTCCATGAAAGTCAATGAAGCTATGCTGATGAAGCTATGTGGAATTGCACTTGCTGAGGATCTAGCCTGTTCCTAGATGATGGCATTTATTATGGATGACTAGACACAAAATCACTATTTATGAAATATCTTTAAGACTAATTGTTCTGCAATTTTCTCTGTTTATTTGAGGGAGTTGTTTGTTTGATATATCTTGCTTGTAGAAGCCATTGACTGTAGCAATCTCATTTGTTTGTCTATGATTTTGTGTGGAGTATCATTATTTATTCATTCATTTTAATGTCTTCGTATAGTTTCCATTTCTTAATAACTGGTTCAACCTGGTTCTTTTGGATCAGCAGCCAGAGCATCCACATTAGTTAGCAGAGAAGATGGTTCTGGTAAAGTAGTAATTTTCCAGATGCCATTCTGATTTTTATCTGTGAACATAAAAAGCAGTTGAAAACTATGGATTTGCTACATCAACTCTTTTGAGGCATTGTCAGTATCACATTAACAGTTTTCATTTTACTCCCATTATCATACTGTTTCTCCAGTCTACAGCAGATTTATATTGTATCTGGACTAATGGATGTATTTACGAGCATAATTGTGTGCAGCATTTCATATTGGGGGGAAATGAATAATAAGATATATATATATAATACAAATACTACCTGATATATTGTGTGACAAGGAGATGTTCTTGTTCCATTAGCATAGGAATGGCATTCCTATCTATTCTGGCTCATAAAGAAACAGTGACTGTCAGCAAAAGGTAAATGGTGTGTAATTCTCTGTTTGGGAATAACAGCCTGCATATATTCTATATGGAAATGTGTATGGTAACTTCTTGCTTTTGCTAAAAATATGATTTCATATTATTAAACCTTAAACCTCACCATATTTTTAATTTTAAATAGCCGTAACCTGGCCAGTTCAAACACATATGTTTGCTTTTCATGTAAACAAACCCTCTGCAGGAATCCAGATCAACATGCAGTAAAAAATTATAAGACACTTGTTTGGTACCAGTCTCTCTGGGTATGTCTACACTACACCTAGGGGTGAACTTTCACAGACTTGTGCTAGTGGGATTCGCATTAGTGCACTCAAAATAACTGTGTAGATGGTGCTTGGATGTTGTGGCTTGTTCTGAAGATTGGACTCTGAAGTGCCCCGCTCACCCCTGTTTCCCCATCCCCAGCATTAGAGCCTGAGCACCAGACTAAGTCCAAACATCTACACTGCAATTTTATAGCCCTGCCAGTGCGAGTCAACCAACATGGGCCAGCTGCAAGTGTTCTATTGCAGTCAACATCTACAGAGCTATTTTTAGTGTGCTAGCATAAGTCTATCGACCCACCTGCTGTGGCTTGCATTTGGAAGCTCTCTGAAAAGTTATGTACAAAATTCTAATACTGCCAAGCATTCAAAAATGTTTATAACAAAGAATGAAAAAAAAAATCTCCACCTACTCAATCCAACTTCCCTGCCATAAAGAATCTAGTTTTATAAGGGGCCAGAGCCTTAGACTCTAAAAGGCCCCCCTTTGTGCCATTTCAGCATTTTGAAGAAGCCATACCTTTGCTCCAGTAGGGCACCTGAAGATTAGCTGAACATGGAGAAATCCTGATTTGTATGTAGTGGGTATAGCCAAGTTTACATAACACCTTCCTGCCCCTGGCCCCTCAACATGCATAATGGTCATGCTAGAGGAATGCGTTGCTTCATACCAGTAATCCCCAGTTTCCAGGATGACCAGGAGAAGGCTGTTACCAGCTGATGTTAGTTAAAGGAACCATGAGGTTGTTATAATTTACATCAGGGACTGAATTTATGTAGGAGTAGCTTCAATTTACAGCATAGCCAACAGCAAATATTTGGCAGAGAGCATTTAAACAGCTGATTTTGGGTCTGCCACATTGCACATAGGAAGTCTATTCCCAATTTGTGTAATCTGTAAAGCATTTCTCAATAATAAGAGTTAGGAAGGGCAGAGAATTATTAATATTAACAATTATTCATAGATGTGAGTCTAGAACACATGATGTCCTGAGTCAAAAGGCAGTGCAGCAGCCCTTGGAACAAAGGACAGCTTGACAGTGAAAGTGTCTTGAAAGATTACCCATCTTGTCTGTGTCCCATTTTGAGGTTCTGCTTTGTATGTGGACTTTTTTCAAGAGAAGACATTCCAAATAAGGTACTTATTGGATATAATAATCTATAATATGAACAGCTGTCAGTGGATAAACAATACAGTTTAAGTAGTTGCTTTGATCTGTTTGAGATTTAAAAGGAAAAGAAAGCATAAGGGAGAACAAAACTATATAACAGAAATAAAAAACAAGACACCCACTCTGGCTCCATAAAAATCAGGACACCCTGGAAAAACATTTTGTCCACAGAATATTTAGAATCTCCATTAAAGTCATTGTTTACAGCTGAGCATAGATACTATAATACCAGCAAGGCCAGTTTCACTATGAATCTCCTCAGCACAACATAGCCAGCAGGGACATCTTTAAAGGGCTCTTCAGTTGTGCTCTGAAGTGGTTGCAGTATATATACTTTAAAATATGATCAAAAATGTATAAAAATCCCAAATCATATTTCACGCTCATGTGTTCCAGTGCATTACTATCCGTCATTAACCACTGAAGGAACAGCCTCTTAGTGCAATGAGCATAGCTAGAAGAATGTTCAAAGTATAATGAAAGAAGCTACATGAAACAGTTCTGAAAGACTGGGTTTATCTAGAAACACTACAGCTAGCCAACTCCACGAAGTTCTTTGATTAGCAATGCTGTTTTGTCTAAGAGATTAACATTGGCTTACTTGGCAATTAATCAGACAGTTGCTCCCTCTTCGAAACCCCTCACTGGCTCCTCATTGTCCAATAACATCATGTTCAAACTTCTTGTCCCTTTGCTTCAAGGTCCTACTCAACAGTGCTTCATCTTACATTTTATGCCTGCTCCCTCCACTCCCACCCCCCACAACACACACATTCTGTCTAAAAATTACATCAGCCTCAATTCCCCATTTTGACCTATTCCCAGGCCAAACCCCGTGTGTGGAACACCTATCTAATCCTGGTTTGAGTATCCTATTGTATCCATACTTCTTATTTAGAGAATAAGCTCCTCAAGGCAGGATGCCTTGTACAGTGACGAGAACATGGTTATTGCTTAACAAATAATCAGAATAGTTAATCTGATTCTCCTCTCCAAAACACCAGTTTTTACACTTTTCACTTCACTAACTTCACTTCATGTTACCCTGATTTACACAGATGCAAGTAGGAGGAAAATCAGGAATGCTATTATTGAATATTAGAGAGACAAAATGGGTGAGGTAGGCAGTCTTTCATTGGACCAACTTCTATTAGTGAAAGAGACAAGCTTTCAATATACAGAGTGCTCTTCTTCAGGTCCCAAAGAAGCTCTGTATCACTCAAAAACTTTTCTCTTTCATCAACCAAAGTTGGTTCAATAAAATATATTAAATCTTTCACCTTGTCTCTCTAATATCATGAAACCAACCCAACCACAACACTGCAAACAATTATTGAACATGTCTGACTTCAATAATCAAAAGAAAAAAGAAAAAAAGAAAATAACTGATTTCTATTAACGATCGTGTTATTACTGTATTTGTACAGATCCAACAGTGTACTAGGTGCTGTGTACACAAGGTCTGAAGAGCTTAAAATCTAAATACTAGCATGTTTCTTTTTGATGTGGTTATTTATCCCTCTTTTAAACATCATGCATCTTCAAGGACAGACAAGTAAACATATCAAAGTTCTGTACAGAGAACCACAATCCCAGCAGTGTGTATTCTGTTAATTAAAGATGAAGTTTAAAACAACAACATAATAAACCAAATACCAGACTCATTAATGAACCAACATGCAATTGTTGCCAAATATACCATAAAATTAATTAACATTAGCTGGCAGATGGTATAGGGTAAAGTAACTTGATTTAAAACTGTGCAGAGCAGTGGCTGACTGGAATTCCAGAAGCTGGAAGATTATATGTATGTCAAGAGAATGGCTGAAACAGATTCATCTGCTATTGAGAAACCTTTGCGCCTTGAAGGTTAAGGATGATGCTAACAATGCCTGCTTCACATTCCAGACTGGACTGCTCTCAAAACAATTATCTGAAGATCATAACAAATATATTACTGATAAATGATGAACTGCTTATTAACTCAATTTGTAACCATCACAGGCTGTATTGAATTGACTAGAAATCAAGGTCTGAGAGACCAAATATTGCTCCAGGTTTATTAAAAACTTTGTCTGAATGCCAGATATAAGTGGGATATTTCATTGTAAAAGACAGCATTCATCACTGCCATAGCTATGTTGCACCAAATAAAACAGAGACCATTGTGAAACCACTCCTAAAGCTCTATCCTCTTACACACTGTTCTTCCTCCTTAGATTAAGAGACTGTATGGTTCTGATATTGACTTTCCTTAGTTTTGTGTTATTCTGCTTGTGTTTGGACATAATTGCAACTAAAATGCATGCTATTAGTCACTGTCTCATAATAGTCCTGTAATAATAGCTTGAAGTGTTTTGTGAATAGTGCCACCTTCAAAGTATAAAGGACAAAGTTTATGCAAGGTTCTAATATGACCCCAGTGTATGAAATCAATACCACTTAATTATTTTGTGTTGGACTAATGAATTAAATGTGGCCAACACTGAAATTTCCCTTTCTTTGAGTATTTGTTCATTAGAAGATGGCAATAAACATTATTTACTGATTTGCGAATGAGAAACAATAACAGGCACGGGGATTCATTATGAAAGTCTTTAATTCATATCATGACAACATCTCTTCCTCGTCTCTCCATCTCTAATGCACATACTTGCACAGAATTGGCAGAGTGAGGGCCTGTGCAAGCACACAGAGGCTAAAGGGCAAATATACCAATGGACTTTTTTCTTTATCTCCCAAAATATCGATTAAAATTAACAAATCAAAATGCCATGCCATATCCAACCAATGAAAAGGTCAAACAACGGTAACTAGTCCTTTTCTATTGCTAACCATTCTGAAAACATCTTAAAGCATCACTGGGTTGCTACAGACTGCTGAAAATATATCTAATTGGAGAACAATATCCTTCCTACTTTTTTAAAGCCTCCCTGTGGAATTTAATAATTTTATATCCTTATATCAGATTGTGAGAGAGGAGAAGTAAAGGATCTTTCCCACCTGCATCCATACTGCCTATGAAAGAACAATTATTATTAATTATGGGAGAGATTTTAAAAAGAACAAATAGGAGATGGGCACCCAACTCTCACTGACTTAGAGTGTGAGTTGGGTGCCTCACTATGTTTGTTTTGGTTTGAAATGTCCCCTGTTTGCATCATTGTAGCACTGAGACGAACCAGCCAGATCATGGCACCATTGGGGTTTGGGCTGTTCATACACATAGTAAGAGAGGGTCTTTTCATGGAAGATTGGCAAGAGACAGGGGCAGTCAATTTAGACTGCGGGTCGCAATCCTTATAACCAGTGCTGAATTTGTAATGAAATGTGGGACTGGAGAGCAGTGGCTGCTGAGTGCGCGCCCAGCTCTGAAAGCAGCGCCGACACTCTTACTTCTGCACTGCTGCTGGCAGGGGAGCTGCCTTCAGAGCTGGGTGGTCAGAAACTAGCGGCCACAGGCCAGGAATCCAGAGGTGCTGGGGCTATGAACTACCAAGCCTAGAGGTGCCAAGGCTCAGCCCCAGGAAGCATTGGTACAAATTAAGCACTACATATAACTCCTGATGTTTAATATGGTCCAAAATGCACATAGGGAGGGAGGGAGGATGCAGGCTTACACACACAGTAACAATCCCATCAAATCCCAGCTGTAGAAATATAGATTATTTACTTCTTGCTTGATTTAGAACAGGACAAATATTTATAGTCTCAGATTGTCCCATTACCTAACCCTTATACTCCCTCACTCATCCAAAATTATGATCTGTTCATGATGTTAAATCATCAAGGACTAGATTGTGTGATATACACCTCACCCTGTGTAGGGCCATTGTGGACCTGTGCCATACAGAGAGGTTAATAAAGAGATACTTTGCCTCAATCAAAAGGCACGTTCTCTGTTCACCTATGTGGGTTGCACTCTGTCATTCTTTAGGATGGTGCAGATTAACTCCTGCACTGTTCCAGTCTTGTCCCTGCAGGATGATGCAGAGAGAGCAAGAATCGCAATGGCTCACATCCTCTTTTTGCTCACAGATACTGACTGTGATTGAGACATTAGCACAATGTGGTTTCTTGTGTGCCCATGACTCCGGGTGCTTGTTTGAGAGCCAGTTACACTCTGGCCACCAATCCATTATACAATTAGATTCCAATAAAATACACACATCTGGGCTCCACTGAGAGGATATATGTTTCACCCAGTAATAATCAATGTACTATTCTGTGTATAAAAAATATGGAAATTACAACAAAACAGTTAATGATAAAATATGGAGAGAGCAGACAGTACTCTCCTTTGACACAATACTCTTCTCTGCCTTTTCAGTGAAAAGCCTCTCAAAGGTATACATCTGGGAGAAATATTGGTCTCTCTAGTTATTTAGAGTCTCTTATCTGTCTCACAGCTTGCAAATTCCAATTAACTCTTCAGAGCTCCTTTGATTAAAACAGTAAGCAGTAGAGTGAATTCTCTTGGAAATGTATGTTTAAAGGCCTAAAAGGTAAAAGATAAAGGAAAATGAAAGGGGGAATGAAGGGAAGGCTGAATATAAATCCAAACTTCACCAGAATCAGAAATGCTGTGGGAGATTCTTCCTTTGAGAAAGTGGTATTAGGATAAGTATTATTCTATCTCTGAAAGATTGGTTTTCTTTTATAGAATCAGATTGTTTCCTGTGTTTTCATTGCAATTTCATTGCAGCTAGTCTTCCACAGGGAAGGAGTGAAGCTATAGCTTATAGCTTGTGGATGTCCTTAAAAAGCCTGACATGTTATCCTTAAAATTATTTGTATCCCAAGTTGGTTATACACAGCTGAACTGGGCAAGATTAAGCAGAGTGGGCCTCTCTGTTTAGTCCAGTAGACAAAAACATTTTCTCTGTAAAATTCAATACAATACAACACTCAATACAATAATTTTAGCTAAGGAATATGAATAATTTAATCCCATTCAAAATGTATGCTGCGGGGTAATATTTTGTTTCAAGAACTGCAATTATAACAAATCCACCAATGCAAAGTTATTTTAACTTTTATTAATTTAGAATAATTATGAGGGTTAAAGGTTAGAAAAGTATAAATATACATGATTCAGTCATGACATACTAATATTAAATAGATTTCCCCCCACCAAAAACAAAATTGCAACATTATACTAGATCACCCCAGTAATAAAATACTAATATTTATTTATATAATGTTTGAAGTGTTTTGCAGACACTTACAAATCAATGAACATAAATGTACACTCTTCTTCCTTTATGTGCCTTATTTATTTATGAATCAGTTCTCAAACTCTGTCTTCACAAGTATAACCTTTAAAGATTTTCTTTGGCTCACATGAGGATTTTTATGCCTCTGAATATGCAAGTATCCAAACACTCATGAGAGTAATCTGTATTTTAACACCAGTAGGGAAACATGACACCTTTCCCACAAGTAACATGTCTGGAAAGTGGCATCTCAAGAAATGACTTTAGAGTACCAGAAATGCTGATTTGCCACTGTTATATTATCCTAGGGTAGATGGCTGATTTTGATAGAAGCTCTGTCTCCAAACAACCATATGCCAAATGGGGAAAGCCAGAGTGCAGAGTGCTCTAGCCCCTCCCCCCATCTTGCTGTTCCCCGGATATGTTCCCGAAGACAGGATTAGGTGTGGTGAATAGGGGTTAGGTATGCCAATTCTGCTCCAGCTGAAATGTGCCTCCAGGTCACAAGAATTTTCAGCTGATTATATTCGGCTGATTTCTGGTATCTTTTCAACATCAAATTAGTACAAAAAGGCTGCTCCCATCCCACTAGTTTTTTTAAAATATCCTGCTACTTATCCTGGAGTGAAGCCACATGCCCTGAAAAGGGTCAAGTTGGTACAAGAGGCCATATCTGCTAAACCAGTGATCTCCAAACTTTTTTGATTGTACACCCCTATCAGCAAAAAAAAAATAATTCAGCACGTACCCCCTGCCACACTGGCTTTACTATTTTTGCCAAAGCAAAAAACAGAAAAAAGCCGCTCGGACTCCCCCCTGAACTGCCAAAGCAAAAAAAAAGAAAAAGCACCTCTCCTGCCGCACCCCCTCCCCCAGGATCCTCTTGTGCCCCCCCTGAGGTGTGCGCACTCCACTTTGGAGACCACTGTGCTAAACAACTAAGGGTCACCATGGAAATATCACTGATACTCAGCTCTTGCACTGGTTTCCCACTGCATATATTGATATCCATTCTTGATTTTCAAATCCCTCCATTGGTTTGGCTCTAGCTACCTAAGAAAAGGCTTCATGACCTCCACCACAGCTACATTCCAGGGGAACCTTGAAACTATCAGGCATTTAAGGAGGCTCATCAGTAGGAGAGACAGAACGTTCACTACAACTGGACAAAGACTGTAGTTCCGACCATGAATAAAAATGACCATGGAGCAAAGCATTTGCCGAACTAAATGCAAAATATATCTTTGTCCTGTCTTTCCCTAAATAAGTCTTACGCTCTTGCTCTCTATCTCTCACACAAATACACTCACACACAAATTAAAATAGAAACTATCCAAACAATCTCTCCTGGCATACTAAAAATGTGAGAGAAACATTCTCAGTGAAAGACTTACTTGTGGTATCAATATTTTGTCACTTATTTCTTTGCTACTCTAAAAAAGAATTTTTTTTTGAGCATTTGCAGAATGGGCACATCTATATCCAAATCCAGGGTTAAGTACACCAACGGTTGGCTTTGGAAGTGAATCAGAAATTCACTAGGATTTACTGAACCTTGCAGAAAATGCAGGTTGGCAAAAGGTTTGGGATCCTCTATCCCCAGCCAGCAACTCTTATCCTAAAATATCCTGATCCTGTTTTTCCACACCCAGTCTCTAGTCCTAACAGGCTGCTGTGCCAATTTTACCTGGTACGAATTTCAGCCTGGAATAGTGACTTGAAATACCTACTCCCTTTCTGGGCCCTTGGATGGCTATCTCCATCCATTTTTGCTCTTCAAAGGGCCATCAGGGTGTTTGCTCCTGCAAATACAGAAATCATCATTGAGGTAAAATATCTGGCTTCCTCTCTTCCCATTTTCAGTAGCCTAACCAGGATGTATCACAGTTATTGCCATGGCAAAGTCCCAGCTCTCTCATTCTGAGACTGACCAATCTCAGAATACAGCAACAAGAGATTCCCCCAAAAGAGTCACAAATTAAAAACAATTCTCAGAATTAGGGACAGAATGGGTTGGTTTTTTACTAAGATGTACATTCTATTTTATAGGAACACTGTAGATCTGTCTTTATTCTGTTGTTGAACATACTTAAGCTAAAATAAATGTGCAGGGAGTATATAAATACCTCTGATTAATAACCCTGAGGGTTAGCCCCAGAAATGGTTATTTTAATGTTAGTTCTACAGCTATAGAATCATGGGACCATGGGTTTAGCAGGGACTGCAAGGGCCACCTAGTCTAAACCCCTGCTGAGATGCAGGATTTGTTATGTCTAAACCATCCAAAATGCACCATCTGTACTATATGTGCAGGATCAATTAGGGATTAAACTGCAAATAAGATTATATACGAGATATACTAGGGATTAATTTATGTTTACATGTTTTCATTCATATTGGGGAATAGGGAATTTAGCACATATTTTTTCAATAATTTCCCTGTCATATTTAATGCCGTAAAATCAATAAAGAAATCACATAAAACAAATGGGAATTGCCTCTTGCGAAGCTCTCATGGCTAGAACATGCATAATTATTTAATCATAAATTCATAGTAAATAAATGCATAGTTCATTTTTCCCTTCAGAGCTACCAGAGTGATTAGAATACAATGCACTAATTACTTACCCAATTTTATTTGTTTAAGTTTAGACAAAGCTTTCTTTTTTAAAGGAAAACAAAAAAGAATGCACATGCCGTAATTCTTACAGCAAAATTCTCCTTCAGATCCGGCAGTAGATCCCAGTTACAATCATCAGCTCTTTCTAGATGAGCTTGTATCCTACTGGTATCAATTGGAGTTCTGCTGATGTGAGAAGACCAGAGTAATAGGCAACAATATCCACGCTGAAGTTTTGAGAAGATGTTTTGATCCACACTCTTTGAACTTGTCCCAAGGTGAAATTTTTGAGCACAAATACACAATTTTAAAATATAAATTTCTGTTTCAAAAATCCATAGAAATAGAAGTTGATCATAGGATATCAGGGTTGGAAGGGACCTTAGGAAGCCATCTAGTCCAACCCCCTGCTCAAAGCAAGACCAATCTGCAATTCTTTTTTTGCCCTAGATGGCCCTCTCAAGAATTGTGCTCACAACGCAGAGTTTAGCAGGCCAAAACTCAAACCACTGAGCTATCCCTCCCCCCATGAAAACCCCCATATATCTTTTAATTTATGTTAGTGTGCCAGTGGTTGCACTGAGACAATCAATATTTATCTTATTTTGTCTTTATTCTACACATGGCTTACCACCTCCCAGGAAACACTCAGAACCTTTCACACCCTAAGGCCGATTTCTGCTTTTATTGAAATCAATGGGAGTTTATCACTGTCGTGAATTCTGTTCCTTTTAGTTTTTGTGTCAAAACTGGGTATCTTTCTCAAGGAGACGTTATAGATCAAATAGAAGTTATGGCTTTAAAGGAGAAATTTGGTGAAGTTCTATGACCTGTGTTACGCAAGAGATCAGAATAGATTAACATAATGACCCTTGAAAATCTAGAAACTGTCTTCAATCAGAACCAGATTCGATTTCAAATCAGGAAGAGGTGAAATATGAATGAAATAAGAACCGACCTATATCCAAAACTTGTCTGAGGTTCAAAAATATCCAGATTACTCCAGAAGAAAAGCAGATGTGTCTAGCCCAACCAGAGATAGTGCTAGAATTTCACATGAAAGCTTTGTTACAATAGATTTCAGGTCTAACTGGCCTGGTCTAACTTTGCAGTTTCAAGAGATTCACATAGTTCAAGAAAAGGTTCTGCTAAACAACCAAACTACAGAGTCCTCATTCAAAATAAAGTGAATTTTTTTGAGATTCACTCCTGACTAATACCTAAAACCTGATATTTGTACGCTGCAATATCTAGTGGTTTCTCAAGGTACAGTATCACTAGATGGGAAAAGGAAAAGGAAAAGGAAAAGGAAGTCCTATTTGGGAGATTAGCATGTCATATTTTTATTGAATATATACAGATACTAAAAGAATCTTAAGTCAAAGTGCCCTAGGGAAATGGTACTGCATTAAACATGTAACTGTAATACACAATGGTACAATATATTTAAGAGGTTCATGAATTTAAGAAAAGCTTTGTATATTTCAGATTCAGTCTGAATCCAGACTATAGTTATTTTCGCAACATTCATAGGATCATTATGTCAGATGGTGAATTAGAAGCAAATACTTAGTGCCATTCTGAGACTTCTTAGGATTTCTGGATAACCGAATAGGTTTGGATAAAGTAAATCTACCCTTCCCACCACCCTCACCTTAAGTCTTAGCCCAGAATTCAAACCAAAGAGAAACTTTTGGCATTTTGAAACATTTTGGCATTTTCGCATTCCTCTCCACTCCCAGGTTTTTGCCAGAAATGGAAGTGTCAAAATACCAGGACAGGAACTGTTCAGACCTTCTTTCTAGTCTAAATGATACAAGTTAGAGGGCTAGTTCATGCCCTATGCTGCTTCCTTAGAGTTCAGTTGAAGTTGTTGGGTGCTTACTCGACACTTTGGAAAACCTGGCAGGGGCCTAAATATGGATTTAGGAGCTTAAGTTAAGTCTCCCATTTTAAAAATCTTATCCTTTATACCTATGAAGGAGGATCCCTACATTTTAAATAGCTGGAGTCTCTCAATACTGCCACAATGGAAATCACTCAAGCTCCTAAAGAACGAGAAAAGAACATCAATATCAAAACAATATCTAACTGTGACAATTACCTTAGTATTAGGGTCTCAGCCAGGATATTAGGAACATGATGTCTACATAGGCCAGCAAGATCAGCTCTTAGCTTTCATTTAGAACTTTAAATGACACCCGCACCCACCCCACACAAATTATAGTGGGTCCTTTTTAAATAACTCCAAAACAATTTGGGGTAGAGGTAGCTTTATCTTAATCCTTTTAACTAAATGAATCAAGGAGGAAGGGGAATATTTATTATGAAAAAACAAAATGTATCAAAGTCTATAGCTTTTATCTGAAGTCAAGAAGATAAGCTGAGATTTTGACAATGTCCTGGGCAAGGCTAAAACATATGTATCACAGCAAGATCAAAGAATGGACGTATTGTGAAAAAGTTAGTGTGTGATAATTTGGGTCTCTCCTAATATAGAATAGCTACTTGAAAACAGATATCTTTTACTCCATGAGTTAAATAGACAGAACATTTTTAATATTGTAGTTTAGTGTACTGGCCTATTATGACATGTGATAGAACTAGTTTTATTGCTTCAGTGTTCTCATTACACCATCTGTTCATAACAGTTTAAATAATTGGCTCCCACGGACGATGTTAGTGTATAACACAAAGTAAAGTTTGCCTGTAATTCCCAAGGCCTTTGTTTTAACCAGAAATCTGATCTCCAGACAAGGAAGCCTCAATGTCGAACAACAGAGAGTACAGTAGTGAATTTGGCTGGAGATTCCATGAGGATACCAGACTAGTTTTGACACCTAAATGAACTAATGTGCATTGGAAAATGGCCAAAGTCTAAGGAAAACCTTTGACATGGGCAGGGGCAAGAAATTATGCTATATAATGTTGCAAAATTATGAAAATGTGATGTCAAATTTAATACTTTGGTTATGAAAACAGTTATTCATTGTCAGTTTAACATACTATGACTTTTTTTTTCCCATTACAGAAAAAGGCTGATGACATTTAAACATGTCCACAAAAAGTTCATTTTAAATCATTCTTTTTCTGGCCAGGTTAAGCAAAATATACATTATTGATATTTTGTTGTTCTGATCGCTTGTGTTACTCATTTCACTGACTATTAGAATTTTTATAGGGATGCTGAGTTTCTTTATTATAATTTTGATTTTAGTTTGATTACTTTAATTTGATTTTAGTTTTTGGTGTTATGGCATCCAGAGCACCTGAGGTGTGATATAGTACAATTGTTAGTTTATGGACTGAGAGACAAGAGTATATCAGTCTAGTTATATACTGTGTGGGCTTGGTCAAGTTACCTAATCTCTGAATACCTCATAGTTTCCATCTGCCAGATTCAAACTGAACAATAGTAATACAGTACTTACCTTTATAAGCATTTTTCCTGTTGTGGATGTCATTATTCGTATTAAAATAGTGTATGGACTAGATTTTGACTAAGATGACATGACTGAGTCCTCAATTATATATTCTTTCACAGAGTGACTGGCCCCTTTAAATGAAGTGGGTCCAGCTCCCCTGTGCCCGCAGGGTGACAAACTTTTAATAATTTTTTTGCTCTCCTCTCTCTGATTTGTCCACATCTTTCTTAAAGCTTGGCACCCATAACTGGACCCAATACTCCAGCCAAAGTTTCTCCAGTACTGAGTACAAGGGTACAATTATCTCTCGCATCTTACATACAATACTCCTGTTAATACAACCAGAATTACATTAGCCTTTTTCTTTTGCAACTGCATCACAATGTTGACACATATTCTATTTGTGATCCACTGTAACCCCTAAATCTTTCTCAGCAATACTACTGCCTAGCCAGTTATTCCTCATTTTGTAACTGAGCTTTGATTTTTCCTTTGTAAGTGAAAAATTTTGCACTTGTTTTTATTAAATTTAATCCTGTTGATTTCAGACCAATTCTCCAATATGTCAGGGTTGTTTTGAATTCTAATCTTGTCCTCCAAAACACTAGCAACCCCTCCCAGCTTGATATAATCTGCACATTTTTTAAGAATACTCTCTACTCCTTTTTACAAATCATTAATGAAAATATTATATAGTACCTGTCAGGAACTCAGCTGACTGTGGTCACAATCACCTAGCAGCACAATGAGTTCTGCTGGGCCCAATAAATGCTCACTGAGTAACTGTGCTCACTGATTGGACAGAAGGGCCGACAGATAGACTCATAGACTCATAGGTCAGAAGGGACCAATATGATCATCTAGTCTGACCTCCTGCACAAGGCAGGCCACAGAACCCTACCCATCCACTTTTAAAACAACCCCTAACCCAGGACTGAGTTATTGAAATCCTCAAAATTGGTTTGAAGACCTCAACCTGCAAAGAATCCACCAGCAAGCGACTCATGCCCCACGCTGCAGGGGAAGGCGAAAAACCTCCAGGGCCCCTGCCAATCCACCCTGGAGGAAAATTCCTTCCCGACCCCAAATATGGCGATCAGCTAAACCCTGAGCATGTGGGCAAGACTCACCAGCCAGCACCCAAGAAGGAATTCTCTGCAGTAACTCAGTTCCCATCCCATCCAACATCTCCCCGCAGACCATTGAGCAGACCTATCTGGTGATAATCCAAGATCAATTGCCCAAATTAACTATCCTATCATAACATCCCCTCCATATACTTATCAAGCTTAGTCTTAAAGCCAGAAAAGTCTTTTGCCCCCACTACTTCCCTCAGAAGACTGTTCCAGAACTTATTCTTGCTGGAAATACCTTGCCTGATGCATCCTAAAATCGCATTTGCTTTTTTAACAGCCATATCACATTGTCGGCTCATAGTCATCCTGCTATCAACCAATACTCCAAGGTCCTTCTCCTCCTCTGTCGCTTCCAACTGATGCATCCCCAACGTATATCTAAAATTCTTATTATTAATCCCTAAGTGCATGATCTTGCACTTTTCACTATTGTATTTCATCCTATTACTATTACTCCAGTTTACAAAGTGGTCCAGATCTTCCTGAATAGTATCCCTGTCCTTCTCCGTGTTAGCAATACCCCCCAGCTTTGTGTCATCCGCAAACTTTATTAGCATATTCCCGATCTTTGTGCCAAGGTCAGTAATAAAAAGGTTAAATAAGATCGGTCCCAAAACCGATCCTTGAGGGACTCCACTAGTAACCTCCTTCCAGCCTGACAGTTCACCCTTCAATACGACCCGCTGGAGTCTCCCCTTTAACCAGTTCCTTATCCACCTTACAACTTTCAAATTCAAATTCATCCCCATCTTTTCCAATATAACTAACAGTTCCCCATGTGGAACCGTGTCAAACACCTTACTGAAATCTAGGTAAATTATATCTACCGCATTTCCTTTATCTAAGTAATCCGTCACCTTCTCAAAGAAGGAGATCAGATTGGTTTGGCACGATCTACCTTTAGTAAATCCATGTTGCAATTCGTCCCAATTACCATTGACCTCTATGTCCTTAACTACTTTCTCCCTTAAAATTTTTTCCAAGACCTTACATACTACAGACGTCATTTATTCCTTGTAGCCACAGTAGCACAGTGGCTGCACATTGCATTCTGGGCTCACAGCTGCACTAGACCTGCTTCCTGCACTGGCCCTTGTGCCAATCACTGCCTGCTCCCACTCCAGCCCTAGTCCCTGCTTTCCTCAGAACTCTGGGATCCAACCATTGGCTTGTCTCCTGACCATACTTCTGGTTCTGGTGTGACCACTAAGTAACTCCACCTAGATCCCATTTGTGACAGTACTGGACCCAAGACAGAACCTCCCCCCGCCCCTGCCACGCAGAACCCCACTAGATAAATTCTCTATTAATAATTAATTACTCTTTGAATATGATCTTTTAACAAGTTGCGCATCCCCTTATAGTAATTTCCTCTAGACCACATTTTCCTCATTTGCTTATGAGACCACCATGTGGATTTGTGTCAAAAGCCTTATTGAAATCAAGATTATCATGTTTACAGTTTCCTCCATCCACTTGGCCACCTATTGAAGAAGGAAGTTAAGTTGTTTTGGCATTATTTGTTCCGATAAACCCTCATTGGCTATTACTTATAAATTCTTATCCTCTAGGAACTTATCAACTGATTGTTTATAATTTTTTTCCAGTATTTTTTCCAGGTATTAGTGTTGGACTGACTGATGTATAATTCTCCAGGTCTTCTTTGTTCCCCTTTTGAAGATAGGTACTATATTTGGTACCTCTTCCAGTCCTCTGGGACTTTACCTATCCACCATGATTTATTGAAGATAAACAGTTTTGATATTGCTTCAGCTATTCCTTTAATTATGAGAAATCAGGGTTTGAATCTCCACTCTGGGAGAGACCTGAAATGGACTTTTTTAAATTCACCAAAAATTCTGAAAAATTTCAGATTCAGTTTAATCTGTATCAATTTTTTTCCCTGATTTTTCAAAACTGCCACCAAATCAAAAACATTAGTTGTTTGCCCACCTCTATTATGGTCAATGTGTATGGGATAAATGAACTGTGATTGAGGGCTTTCAAGAAGTATTTGCACTCTGTAGGATTGTCACAGGTGCTAGCTATAGCTCCGTGATCACAGACATTGCTGCAGCAGAAAAAAGGCTGCAGGCTCAACTGGGAGCAGTTAATCACTTTCTATTGGGGGATTATGAGCACCTGGGTGGTAATTAGTAGGCTATTGATACAACTGGCAGTAACTGGGAGGATATAAGCAGGAGGAACAGGATATAGGTGAGAGGAACTCAGAGGGTGAGCTGTGTGAAGGAGAGAATCTGAGTGGAAAGCTCTTGCTGAAATATGCCTGCGTCATGTTGTGTTTGCAAAAGAACTGTGGACTAAAAGCTACATGTGGTGAAAGGTAAACAGCCTGGGTGTGTTTATGACCTTGAGGCGATAGAAGCAAGCAAAGCAGTGTGGCACACTGGAAGTTGAAGAAGCACTTTGTGACAAAAATAATAAACTGGTGCTGGGGAGGGGTAACATGAGATCTGAGAGGACATGTAAAAGAATTTTTAAGGAGCCTGACAGGGGAAACTGACCTTGATATTATTGTGCTCAGACTTGAGGGGGCATTTTGGGATTAGAGGCAATTGTGACACATGCCTTCTTTTACCTCCCAACTACACTACAACAAAGAAACCATCAGCCCCCAGGAGACTCAAATTAGTACAAAATGAATCAGCATGCCTTCTGAGCACCATGTGAATGCCTCAGAACTGTCTGTTCACTACACTGGCTCTCTAAAGTGTATCATGTCAATTTAAGGTCTTAGTTCTTATCTTCAAGGCACTTGGTGATCTTAGCCTGGGATATCTACAAGATCCCTTTCCAGTAGAAGATGAGAATGGTGGTCAAGAATTCCACTCTTTGAAGCACAATGGAACTGCAAGGACAAATCTCTTTTGTTCAGGACACAGAACTTTTTTGAGGGGCTGGTCCAATACAGTAGAATGAATTCCCCAAAGGTCTAAGAACCACCATAAATCTCACCAAAAAAAGAACAGGAGTACTTGTGGCACCTTAGAGACTAACAAATTTATTTCAGCATAAGCTTTCATGGGCTACAGCTTACTTCTTTGGATGCATAGAATGGAACACACAGACAGGAGATATTTATACATACAAAGAACATGAAAAGGTGGAAGTATGCATACCAACTGGAAGAGTCCAATCAATTGAGATGAGCTATCGTCAGCAGGAGAAAAAACACCTTTGAAGTGATAATTGAGATGACCCATAGAAGGTGTGAGGAGAACTTAACATAGGGAAATAGATTCAATTAGTGTAATGACCCAACCATTCCCAGTCTCTGTTTAAACCTAAGTTAATTGTATCTAATTTGCATATTAATTCGAGTTCAGCAATCTCTCTTTGGAGTCTGTTTTTTGAAGTTTTTTGGTGCAAAATTGCCCCTTCAAGTCTGTCTCTGAGTGGTCAGAGAGGTTGAAGTGTTCTCCCACTTGTTTTTGAATCTTATGGTTCCTGATGTTATAAATCTCACCATCTTCCACACCAAGTTCAAGGTTTCTTTCTTTGTCCTTGCCTTCTCTAATAAATATATAATATAGCACAAAGAGAAAAATAACCCACATGCAATTTTCCCAAGGGGAGAGAAAGAGAGGCAGAAGGAAAGAACCACGTGTGACAAAGGCAAGTCACATTGCTTAATGAACCACTTGAAGATGCTCAGATACCACATTGATGTGCATGGTATAAAGACTAGAATAGAACAGAAGTATAATGGAGGTTAAGATTGTACTGAGTTTTTAACTCCACAGTTAAGGTTGCATTGAGATTTCTACTTGAAGTATGACTAAAAACTGTGTTATAATTTGCAGATTGAATTCAGTCTCCAAATTTGGCAAAAAAACTCAAAATTACCTATGGATCGTTTTAAAATTGAGTTAAGCTTCATTATCTATCTGTGGTTGTCAGACAGACCAAAACTTAATTTAAGTTGGAAGGAACATATGCAAAAAGAATTTAAGGATTTATTGTTTTATAGAGAGAATGGTGAAGAAATGGAATGAACTTCCAACTGAGGTAGTAGAGTTAAGTGGTATAATTGTATTTAAATAAAAACTGGATAATTGTGTGGGAATCTAAGAAGTTAAAGGGATATTAGTCAGTTCTGTGCTTGAGTTGCCAACTGCCCTTTTTTCAGTTGTTATGTTTATTATATGCTTTTCCTTTATATTGATTAAGAGGTTTTTGTTTGTATCTTTGTTTTCTATGAGCCCATGTTCCACCACTCCAATAGTTATTGTTTAAGTTAAAAGCTATGTAGGATAGAAATTGCATTTCTTTCATATGTCAAATGCTAATTACCATTAATTGGAATATTGGGCATGCAAAGAATAAAAAAGCAAATCTTTCTCATAAAAATCCCAAACCAACTAAGTCTGTTTCAGAACTAAGTTAGGAACTTTAACAGAGAAAAATACAGTGATATTTTCTATCACATCATTTACAATAACCCAAGCACTTACAATCAAGGATACGACTAGCTAAGAACATCATGGGGATGAGGAGAGAACATTTCAAGCATAGACCTCTCGGGGACAATCCAGGACAGTACTTTAGCAATACTTTTTTCTCTGTAGATCTCAAAATGATTTACAAAGATGAGTTCACATTATTATCCCCATATTAGCTGGTCTAAATAAGATATTTGAAGCAATGTGTATGAGACACACTGTGGTCAAATGGGTAAAATAAAGGTCTACTAACCAAGAGATCTGGGTAACTCTGTGACAGACTTTCTATATAAGATTTTGCACGTAAACTAAGCTCTGGATGAAATCCTGGCTCTGTTGAATGGCAAAAACCCTCATTAATTACAACAGCACCAGGATTTCACTTTCTGTTTGTTACTTTCTGAAAAAATCCCAACCCATGTTCCCCTTCTGTATGTGGCTTTTATATTATGTGCATAGACATAATCACTTTTTTTTCCCCTGACTCTGAGGCAGGGACGGCTCCAGGCCCCAGCACGTCAAGCACATGCCAGGGGCAGCAAGCTACAAGAGGCACTCTGCTGGTCGCTGCGAGGGCGGCAGGCAAGTTGCCTTTAGCAGCTTGCCTGCGGAGGGTGCGCTGGTCCCGCTGCTTCGGCGGACCTCCTGCAGGCATGCCTGCGGAGGGTTCGCTGGTCCCGCCTGCCTGCTGTGCTTGGGGCAGCAAAATGCCTAGAGCCGCCCCTGCTCTGAGGACCTGTTTACCACAGATGTGCAGCCTTACTGACTTTATGCATCTTTAAGCAATATAAACTCTTCCATCTGTAAAAATCAACATATTCATCCTACATGTCAAATCCTTGTTTGAAGGAGCCTATATATGGAAACTGTTTACCCTGCTACTCTTTATTCCCCATCTATGTATATTCCAAATGAACTGTTCATATGTTGGTTAAATATTAGTTAATATGTAATAGTCCATTGCTTTTATTAATTAAATAATTAATAGTCAGTTCTGAAATGTTTGAATTCTGTAGAATGGAAAATCAAGGTCTTCAAGGCTGGAATTTTTTAATGAATGATCTTCATAGCAGTGCTATTAGCAAAATTATATAAGATGTTTTATGAAAAAGGTCTTATGTTCATTATGAATTAAGATTCACGCTATAGTTTCATAAGTAAGACTTGGCAAATAAGTAGTTTGCCCTGTTTTCCTAAGTCATATTTGATTTAATTCTCTGCACAGTAGCTTTATTTGCATTAGTTGGAGAGGATATTTTGTTTCTTAAAGCCGATGTATTGTTTTGGAATGCACATAATTTAAATGACAGGCAAGAAGAAGTTTCATCTTTTTCTGTTGTTTTTTTTTCCTGGCTAATAGACTCTGACATTGCTTAATCTCTCAGCAAAAACCTTCATAAATTACAATACACTTCTAATGATCACAGGATATTTCTTTCACTTTTAGGACATTACCACTGCAATGGGAATTATAGTCACATTTTAAGAGGATTTAGTTCAGTATTAAGGCAGCTATTGTATGCTAATTAAATACCAATTGGTTATTTAAAGCATGTGTACTGAGTTTAAACACATCTGTAGTAGGTGAATAGACACTGATAAACTTAAATTTTGATAACTATGTCTTGAATGATTAATGTGATCGGTCTATGGGCTTGCCTACACAGATTTTTAGCATCACGGTATAGTATAAAGGGATTCCTTCATCACAGAAACAACTCTTTGTTTCCAGACATGGCATAGCAGCTGTCTCTCTGTATGGCACCTCCTGCTGACAGTTGCCCCTTCATTGCAATGGTTTGCTCCTGCCACTTTTTGGGGTAATAGAATCCAACTAGCTATAGTCCAATGATCTTACAGCAGGTCTTCAGTCTGTCTTTGGGCTCTATGGGCTTTATACCCCTTACTTCTGTTTTTTCACCCCACCTTCCTTGGTAACCTGGGTTCCCCTACCAGTCAGTTACACCAGTGCAAAAAAACAAAAAAGAACAAAAAAGCAGTGCATACAAGTCCTTACTTCTATCTCCTCAAATTCTAGGCATTGCTTTACTTTAGACAAGGTATGGACTATGGCAAACAAGAGTGTTGCAGCAAAATAACTATGCTATCTGCTGTTCTGGCTAGTGGGGGTAAGGGCATAGAAGCCACTTCTGCCCTTAGCAGCTTCAGCGCAGGACTTTTCATAAGCTCTGTTCCAGTGCCCAGTTAAGTCAATAGAAGTATTTTCATTGACTCCTTTAGGCTTTGGATAGAGACCATAATGCCTCAGACAACACTAGAGATACCCAGATAGCCTCTTGGCCAATACACCACAGCCTGGCAGTTAGATAGTATGCTTAGCTCTGTAGAGTGCATGCTGAGAAAAAGCTATGCAAACACTGCCATTCTGCTAAGAGGTACAATAAACAGTGTCTACCATTACTTTTGTGCAGGATGTACGAGTGGCAACATTCCACACTCTCTCCCTGACACGGCTCCCTCAAGTAATGGCAGGATACAATATCATGCCTTCTATACATTAAAAGGAAGCCCTCCTAGGTGGAAATGAAGGATGGCCAAATGGGACCTTTTGCCAAGATCAGGAGAACCTGAATGGGTACAAAAGGAATGTTTCTATTTGTGATATGAACCATCATCGAAAGAACCGATTACCTGTATTTGGCCAGTAAATAAATGTTGTTGTTTCCATTCCCTTTTCAGGTTATTAGCACATGAATAACTATCATCTCATGCAGCAGAAAAAGAACAGAAAATTATACTATACAACAAAATGCAACATCCAGTTTTGATATATTTTCCCAGTCCATGCCCCGTCTTTGAACTGATAGTTTCCGACAGTGACAGATTTCTTGTAATGAATGGTTTTTACCCAGTGTACTATAGGAGAAAGAAAAGTTACTCCATTACCATTGAGCATCAGCAACTGCTTTTATCTATTGCACCAGAATTATTTTTTGGCCCTAATCTTGCCATTGTTCTGTATATAGAAACCCCACTAGCAGGAAGGTTATGATTGACGGTCCGAGTGAGTTTGTGTATCTGGCTACTGCCAAAGTTCTGCCTTGTTATTGACAAGGAAGAAACAATGACTATAGTTTTTAAGACATTGGACTGACAAGCCTGAAGATTGAAGTCCTCTGTTTACCAGCAGAATAGATACATACTAAACAGTGCAGGATTCCCCACACTGGTCTGCCAGCGTCTCTGCTCTGAAAGGACCAAAGCTAGGGCTGAGATGCTAGTCCAGGCTTTATGACCATTCATTTTTTTTGTCTCTCTGCAGAGACTGAGAAAAAGCATGTCAACTAGTGCCAACTGTAATGGCATTTTTTGTGATGTGACCACTTGCCCATTAGGAAGTAGACAGAAACTAAAGGGCCATTTGGACAGAAGATAATTCAGTCACTACCAACACAGGTTTGATTCAGTGTAGCATCCAGAGGTGAAAAAAATCTGTGTTCCCATAATCAATGCCTTGAACAAACCAGTTGCACCTTGAATTCTGCAAAACCCAATACATTGATTCCATCACCTCCCCAGCTCCATGCACTTGGGATGAGGGATTGAGGTTTAATCAACTTTTTTGCCCAAACCACTAGAGACTGGATTGTACCTTTAGGCACAGTCCTGAGTAAGGTATGGTGCAGAAGAGTCTTGCACCTCAGAGGGGTTGCATGTGGCAGTTTGTCTGGTATTGTGCTCTGGTGCTGACAGGGAAATAATCTGTTACAGCCCTTATGCAGATGTAATATACACCCCCTCTAGTGTCTAGCTAAGTCTGCTGGCGGGCACATATAGGTGGGGAGTCATGGCTCTACTCCTGTTTACTTGCTCTCAGCCCTCTCAACAGCACGCAAAGGCAACATCAAGTGCACAGCCCCTGCTCTTTCCTACTGTGCCTCTTATGATCCAGACAGATCTACTGTATCCATGCAAAGAGGTTGAGGGGACTTCATTTCTCCCTAGTGCCTGGCATTCCTCCATTGGACACAGTCACAATCTAGCCTAAATACTTTAAATGTCAGACCCTGGATTTTTTTAAGTCCACTGACCCATTAAAAAGGCAAAGCAGAGAATTTTGGCTTTGGTCTCTAAAACTGAATAATCTCTGAGTTCAGTTTGTGCCCTTCATTCCCAATCTTAGAGGGCGCCTGGGTTTTGTATTCAGTATCATTCATTGTATTCTTATTATGTATGTCTAGGTCACTGAATGGGGGAAAAAAACGATAGGTAAAGTTACGTGAAGAGCCAGTTGTGGAGTATATCTTAATTCTCCTCACTGGAACCAAGACAAAGTTCCACTTGAAAGTTTGAAAATTGGGTATTATCTCTGCTTCTCTGTTCTGAACAATAACAGGTTCCTCATGCTGCAAGATAAGCACAGAAAAACTGAGAAGCTCGTTATCAGTGAAAAATACTCCAAGAACAATACATGCACATTCAGGTAGAAATAAAGAGTGATTACATTTTTACTAAAGTCAAAAACGCCTTTCTCTAATCCTTCACAAAATAAGTAGTCAGATAAGTATATGTGCTGGCAAAAACAGTTTTATCATGTATGCTTCCTAATACGGTTTTGTAGCAGCCATGACCAGCTTCCAAGGAATAGATGTCTTTGATATATAACACCAGAGATAAAACACTGCTACTGTGCATGGAGCTTGTTAGTCATATCCTGATGCGTCAGTGATGGCTCAGAGAGATAAGGAAGAGAGAAAGGAGGGAAACATTGCTGATGAGACAGCCATTTGGTCACAGCAGTGATTTTACACACACACACACACACACACACACACACACACACACACACACACACACACACACACACACACACACACACACACACACACACACACGCCATGCAGAGAACTTGAGTGACTTCTGACATAATGAGCAACATAAAATATGCAGAAAAGCTGTTTACCTTCAAACAAAAACAAGACCACCCTTTTTTTAAGCAGAACTGCACCATCCAGCATTATACAGGAACACTTTGCAAACAGCTATGTAAGCAATAAGGCTGAGTTTGTTTTCACAATAGGCAAAGATGTCATGCATGTCTATGCATGTTTATGCATGGATATATTTTTGTAATTCTTATCAACACTCCAGAACTTGCATACCTCCCACTTAGGTTCCTAGTAGAGAGGTACCCGACATTCAGTTGCCTAGAAATAAAGGCTATCTATGCAATGGTAACCCTTTTCCCCATTGTGCTTGAGTAGACGCAACTGGGAAGATTCTGTCCCTACTTAAAGTTGTGCCTAACTTTAAGTACTGAATAATCCTACTACCTTCAATGGGAAAAATCTTGTGCTTAGTTAAGTGCTTAGATAAGTGCTTAAGTACCTTGTTAAATCAGGGCCTAAGTGCTGAATAGTCAAAAGGATTTAGGCTCCTTACTTCTATTTAAACTTCAAACTTCCATTGAAATCAATAGAATTTAGGAGATGTAAATCCTTAACACTTGATCTGCACCTTTTCAGGGAAGGAATCTTTCAGAATGAATCATATGAAATGTATGATTTTCTAAAGCCTAACACCATTATTTAAAAAAGATTTTCACCATGCACCCAAATGTTCTAGCCAAAGTATTTTGTATAGCACATACCATCTCACAAAGCTATTTCATGTCATATGTCAAAATTAGAAAGGGATGAACCACGAAAGGATCAGAGGTTTGACTCACTTTGAATATCTTGAAGATGCAGAATTGGGATGGACATCTAAAAAATTTCGGTTGCCTTTTACTGCTTTCAAGATTGAAGACATCACAAGGACAGACTTTCTAGCACTGGATCCTCAGTGATACTTCCCCACCTTGTGTTCTAAAATTGCTTCCATCCTCTTATATTCTTAGCCCTTGATTCCTGATATTCCACTGAAGTGGTTCCTCAGAAACAGGGCAAAGATAAAAGTGTTGCAGTTCTGAATCCCTTTCTTTTCATACAGCTAGCTCACCAGTTGTACAGCTCCTCCCTTCAGCCAACTTCTTCTTTCCCTGCTCTCCTCTAACCCCAGCATGTTCCCCTGCTGTTCACAGGCAGCACACGGTTACAGCTCCACCACCAACCAGCATAGCGCCAGTTACTGAACATGTTTGTCTCCCAGCCATTCCCCAGGGATCCCACTCATCCCTTCTAAATCCTTCCATTTCCCCAGTTCTCCTTACTGCTTTTGCTCCCTAGTACACATGGCTACCTGCCTGTTTCTCCAAAGCACTGTTGCACATCAGGCCTTGGTTTTATGGGCCTTGTGGTTAGAATGGCCATAATCTGGGTAGCGTGGTATTTTCTGCTTCTGGTCACAGCAGGAATCCCAAAGCACAGAGGTGTGTGATAATAATAATAATAAAATAATAATAATAATAATAAAAAGCTACCGATCTTTGTTGAACCTCAGAAATAGTTTGGTCTCAGAGCTGTTCAAATAGTGGGTGAAGAGTCTGGTCAAGTCTTATATTATCCATGCCAGATTTGTCACCCTCAAACAAAACTTGATGGCTCTAAAGGAAACTACAATGGTATGTCACACGGTGACTCATCACTCAGGAAATCAGAACTAAAATAGTAGCTTCCTATACAGGCATGTGTCATCTGAGATACCTAGAGAAACTGAACTTCTAAAATGTACAAGGGAGGTTGCTTTTCAATGGTTTAGCTGCCAATAACCCCAAAGAAGAAGTCTGGCATAGTCCTAAAACTGGATATGTATTTAACCTCCTGCCCTGGAACACTATTTTAGTCTCACTGATGCTGATGGAAGCAGGATCCACTGATTTAGAAACAGAATGATGGAGTAGCAAGATGTGGCAAAATTCACAACCTCTCTCGCTCATGTTCCTACTACCTGAGCAATAGATCCAAATAGTCTGGACTTTACAGATACCTGTTGCTGCTAAGTAATCTCCTCACCCCGTGCCCAGATGTTTTGTACTTACTAACAGCCATTATGTATTAATAGCATTTCCTACTAGAGTAACGAGACAGCAAGTGTGAAAAATCAGGATCGGGGTGGGGCTTAATAAGTGCCTAAGAAAAAGTCCCAATATAAGGGCTGTCCTTATAAAATCGGGACATCCGGTCACCCTATTTCTTTCCATGCCTACATTTCAGACCCACAAGGAACATGCATTACAAACCAAGAGAAATGAACAGGCAGAAAGAATGAGAGAACATAAGAATTGCCACACTGGTCAGAACAAAGGTCTTGTGTTTGACACAGGAAGAAACAAAAAATCTTGTATAGGTGTGATGGGGGTTTACACTAAGGCCAAAGGAGAGATGGAGCAGTACTGCATCAAGAAGGCCTTGCTGCTCAGAAATTGCAGCGCATGCTCCAAATGAAGGACCTGCTTAAAAGGGGACACTGACTGTTGGGTGAAGAAAGTAAAGGAGAGGTTGCCTGCAGGACTGAAGCCAGTCTGTAGCTCCAGGGACAGAGGGATCAACAGGGGAAGAGTCTGCGTTGTGGGTAAGACCTAAAAGGCCAGGGACCTGTCCTTTTTTTTCTCTTCGCTTCTCCTGGCAAGAGGGAATCACTGGGAACTGAGAAGTGAGCTAAGAATGACTATCTGAATTGTTGAGACTGTTTGAGAACCTTTCACTGGAGAGAAGCAGGATGTTGTGACCAAACTGAAGAGAACAGGGAAGGTAGGAAGTAACCTAGAGGAGGCTGGTTTGATGTGTCAACAAGAGGGAACTAGGACACTCCTCCTCTTTTCCACTTAGGCACTAGGCCTGTACCTGGTGAAGAGGGAGGGCTTGGGTTCCCATCCATTCATAGATTCATAGACTCTAGGACTGGAAAGGACCTCGAGAGGTCATCGAGTCCAGTCCCCTGCCCTCGTGGCAGGACCAAATACTGTCTAGACCATCCCTGATAGACATTTATCTAACCTACTCTTAAATATCTCCAGAGATGGAGATTCCACAACCTCCCTAGGCAATTTATTCCAGTGTTTAACTACCCTGACAGTTAGGAAGTTTTTCCTAATGTCCAACCTAAATCTCCCTTGCTGCAGTTTAAGCCCATTGCTTCTTGTTCTATCATTAGAGGCTAAGGTGGACAAGTTTTCTCCCTCCTCTTGATGACACCCTTTTAGATACCTGAAAACTGCTATCATGTCCCCTCTCAGTCTTCTCTTTTCCAAACTAAATAAACCCAATTCTTTCAGCCTTCTTTCATAGGTCATGTTCTCAAGACCTTTAATCATTCTTGTTGGTTTTCTCTGGACCCTCTCCAATTTCTCCACATCTTTCTTGAAATACGATGCCAAGAACTGGACACAATACTCCAGTTGAGGCCTAACCAGCGTAGAGTAGAGCGGAAGAATGACTTCTCGTGTCTTGTTTACAACACACCTGTTAATGCATCCCAGAATCACGTTTGCTTTTTTTGCAACAGTATCACACTGTTGACTCATATTTAGCTTGTGGTCCACTATGATCCCTAGATCTCTTTCCCCCTTCATCTAACTGGGAAAACCCATGGAATACCAGGGGACGACAGATGTCACTTGACTACCAGGCCCTCTGCTTGCTCAGCTGGGCCATCCCAGGTCTCTGAAGAACTGTTAAGCCATAGCCTGCCCACCAGGCCACTACAAGTGAAGACTGCTACAATAAGACAGTTAGTAGCAACCTTTCAATAGGGAGTATTTATGCCTAACTCTTACAATTGTCTAATCCTTTTAGAATCCTGTTATGGTTCTTTGGCTCAACGATATCTTATGGCAATGAATTCCCCTGGCTAATTATGTCTTGTGTCAAAATATATTTCCTTTGATCCATTTTAAATTTGTTTTTTTTCCATTGCATTTGATGTCCCCATGTTCTTCTATTATGAGAAAGGGCAAAGAATAGTGCCCGATTTCTTTTCTCTATTCACTTCACTATTTTGATACCTTTAACATGACCCCTCTTAGGCATGGTGCACACTACAAATTTTTACCAGGCTTAATCCTCCATTAGCTGGCATGATGGTGAGAACAACTTGTCTTGGTCCACACTAACCACTTGAATGTGTTCAGCATTGTATCAGTTACCTCAATCCCTGACAGCTGTGTTCTGACACTGTAACATTTTCCGGTGTTGATTGGCTCTAATTATCTCCTCTTTGAATTAATCTGTACAATCTTTCTGTATGGAAGCCTTTTGATGCCACTGATCATTTGTCTCTCCCCTCTCTTCTCTTCTTCATTGCCACACTAGCAGTATATGCTGAGTTTTTTGAAGTTATGATAACTGACCAAAAATGAGCACACTATTCAGAGGTAGGGCATCCCATTGATTTATATGATTCTATTATAATAGCTTAGGTATTATTTTCTGTACCATTATTTATGTATCCTAACATTTCATTTGCTTTTTTGATTGCTGCATGCGTTGAAGTAACATTTTAATTGAGCTCTCAACAATGGTTCCCAAGGTATTTTTTCCTGAGCGGTTACAGTTAATTTAAAAGCCAGGAAAGTGTATGAATTATTTCTTGCACTGTGCATTAGTTTACAATTTTCAACACTGAAGTTCACCTGCCATAATGCTGCCCAATTGCCTAACTTTGGTCATAGTCCCTCTAAAATTTTTAGCTATGATTTTTGCAAAGGTTCATACTTTATGGTTAGATGGGACCATCACGATCATCTATGGAGATATATACCTAGCCTGACCCCCTGCACATCACAGGACACAGAACCTCTCCACTCCTGTAATAGACCCCTAACTTCTGGCTGAGTTACTGAAGTTCTCAAAGCGTGATTTAAAGACTTCAAGTTATAGAGCAGCGGTTCTCAAACTTTTGTACTGGTGACCCCTTTCACACAGCAAGCCTCTGAGTGTGACTCCGCTTATAAATTAAAAACACTTTTTAATATGTTTAGCACCATTATAACTGCTGGAGGCAAAGAGGGGTTTAGGGTGGAGGCTGACAGCTCGCAAGCCCCCATGTAATAACCTCACAACCCCCTGAGGGGTCCCAACCCCCATTTTGAGAACCCCTGTTATAGAGGATCCATCATTTAGTTCAAACCAGCAAGTGCCCTGTGCCTCATTCTGCAGAGGGAGTTGAAAAGTCGCAGAGTTTCTGCCAGTCTCACCTGGGGGAAATTCTTTCCTGACACCATATATGGTGACCAGTTAGACCCTGAGCATATGGGCAAGACCCACCAGCCAGACACCTGGAAAAAAATTATCTGGTAACTCAGAGCTCTTCCTATCTAGTGTCTTATCTCCAACTGTTAGAGATATCTGCTAATAGCACTCATGGATAGGCCATATGCCATTGTAGGCAATCTCATTATATCATCCATTCCATAAATGTATCTGTCTCACTCTTAAAACAAGTTAGTTTTTTTTGTCCCCACTACTCTCCTTGGAAGGCTGTTCCAGGTCATCACTCCTCTGACAGTTGGAAGCCTTAATCTAATTTCAAGACTAAACTTATTGATGGCCAGTTTTCATCTGTGCTAACATTGGCCTTTAACTTCAATAACTCCCCTCCCTCCCTGGTGTTTATATAGAGATGTTTTTATAAAGATGTATTTATACATCTGATGTATGTATAGAAAGCAATCTCCCTTCATCTTTCCCTTTGTTATACTAAATAAGCCGAGCTCCTTACTTCTCCATTCCTTAGATCATTCTCTGAGACACCATCCCCTTAAACAGTCAAAACTATGTTTGTGCATTTCACCCAATACACTTCTTAGCTCTCTTTATTTCTGTGCTTCTTATGAAAATCTGAACAGCCATCCAATAAGCCTTGTGTACACTATGAAATGTCTCCATTGCTAACAATAGCCATCTCTAATAGGTAACTGGTGGTGAACATGAATAAACAGATCCAAACTCTGTTTAACACAATTTCAGAAACCGTGGTTGAATCTTAGTCTAAGCAGGGCTCAGCTATGAGTTCTAAACTGATGCAGACCATGGTTGGATTTGTGTTTTCTTTCAGGTAAACCTTATTCAGCACTGGTTCAGCTGCACCCACTGGTCTCACTCATTAGTGGCAATGGGTAAGTTGCTTACGTCTAGTGTTTCAGCAAGGGATAGAGTGTGTCTGGAAGGATTGAGTGAGGATCCAGCAGCAGGATGGACAATTATTCTTACAATGTCCCACCACATTGGATATGTCTACAGCATGGGTAGACAGACTTGCACAAACTCAAGGTAGCACATTAAAAAAAGACTCAGGCTACCCACCCAATCTTAGACTTGGGGGTCAGGTGGGCTTGAGAATCCAAGCTTCTGCCTGAGTTGCAATGTCCACACTGCTATTTTTAGCACACTAGCCCAAACTCAGCTAGTGCAAGTGTCTACCCATGCTGAGAGACTTGCTCCCAGCAGCATTGTAGACATACCCATAGAGAACAAAAGAGGACAGGCCAAACCACTCACCCTAATAAGGTCATGGATGCCATGGATGCTCTGCCAAAAAACTGGGCCAACTGGATGTAGATAGATAAACATGTTCCAGCCCAGGTCTGTGGCATGGAAAAGCACTGTTAACTGATTATTAGTACTAAATAAGTTGTAACCATGTTTTGTGTGGACACATGGTTACAGTGATCCATGTCAATAACTTCTTACAAACTCGGTTAACATTTGCAGAGTTGACAGACTCTTTGTCAGGTCCCTTTGGAAATCCCCCCCAGTCTTCCCTAGTCTGGACTAACCTAAATAATTGTGTGTTACTTCACTGTCTCTCATCTTCTCAAGACCTTTAATTATTATATTATCCATCACTCATCCTAGCAGAGAGCTTTGACATGCTGCACTGCTAGCATTTCACTATACTGAGAACTGACCATAAATTTCTAATCTCTGTTTTCTATCTCTTCACTAGAATTTTACCTCTCACTTTGTGACTATACAGAGGAGGAGGAAGCACATAAATAATGTAACAAAATCCTAATCCTTAGTTTGTGGAGATCTCCCTTGATGTGTTTTGTCTAATGAGCATATTTCACGGAGACCCTAGTAAATGAAAATCTCTGGGATTTGCATCTCTAATCATTGGACTGAATTTTAGGAGTGAAGATTATTCCCAAGTGAAAGTGTACCTGTGCACTTCAGATTACTTGCTTACGTGCTTGCTTACATTTCTTCCACTACTTCCATACCATTTCTGCTTCCATAAAAGGTTGCTCCCTTCATTGAAATTTCCTATAATATTGCATGTGAAACACTTCCTTCTCCCCACTCTGCAAAAATAGCCCACAGGACCCACCTCCAAATCTCAAATGTTGCCCAGAGAATGGAGTCAACCTTCGGAAATCAGCAGGAGGTGATTAGAGCCATTTTCATGGAATCTCTACGCCTCTTCAGCAGTTCAGTGCCGTTGGTAGCTCTGACTGTGGCCCCAACCAGGTCTCATTTCAGGCCTAGACCAGTGACAGTTTTTCTCCATACCAAATGTCACAATGGAAGGTTCACTATCTCACAGCCTTACAGGACTAACAAATGAAAGTTTATACTATTGGAAAGGGGAGAGTCGCAGGTTCCTAATGGGACCTAGTACTTACTTCTGGCCCATCACAGATAACAGGCATCAGACTTTAACAATACAACCTTTTACTTTAAAGGCAAAGCAATATTCAAAAGGTTTAATGGCTCCCTCTGGGCCCCGCACAGTAGGGCTCCTGGTGATTATGGCACTTGGCTTTACAGGAAGAGGAACACAAAAAATAGTACTAATATTCTTTTTTAAAAAAAAACAAAATCCTCCAAATCATTCCAAATATATATAATTAGTAATGAGGCATACACAGAAAACATGAGGCTAGATTCTCTACTATGTTACTCTGGCTTTATGTGAATGTAAATTCAATGAAAAGAATAGATAATCTGGCTCACTTCTGATGTTGTGATATAGGTTTTAAAGGCATTCATTTGGTATGGTTTGCATAACAACTGTAGAGTTGCTACTTATGAGTTCTGTGGCGCTCCGTAACTGGTACTGATAAAGACAGAAATTCACAAAGGGCAGCTAGGTACTGTAATGGCTTCTAGTGGTTCCTCTTGGTCAGCCTCAGAGGGAGGCCACTCTATCTCACTATGACACCTAGCTATCAATAATCAATTGGCGGGGGATTAGCAAGATATAGTAGCAGTTAATGGTCTAGGACCCCAGCCTGTTGGGGTTAGGGGCACATAACCAGCAGTCTGTCATCCATGCTCCCTCACTTGGGCAGATGGCAACCACTATCAGGCTCTAGCTCTCTGGACAGGCAGAGCAGCTAGTAGTCTTTAGCCCAGCTTTCTGGTTGGGCAGACCACAAACACAGGCCTCTTGGCTTCAGGTGCCTGCTCTCCCAGGGGAGGGGTTGGCAGTGGGAGGATAGGGAGACCTAGGCCCACCCTACTCACCAGGTCTCAGCCCTGGACTCAGCAGTAGCGAATTATCCTGCCACTGGGTCACTGGGGATCCCACTGCAACACACTGACTCAACTCCTGGTACTACAACCGGACTAATGTCTGGTTTTCCTGGGCTACTTCTTATCCCAGGCTGTTTATAGGACTCTGTCATTTGCAGGTACTCTGTCTCCTCAGGGTACTCAGTGGACAGCAGTCCTAGCAGCTCCTTGGAGTATTTGGTGGACAGCAGCATGGCAGGGCCATCTGTCTCTTTGACTGGCTCCAGTGCAACTGAACTGGAAGCCCTGCCTCTTATACTTCCTGCCCTGGCCCTGTGCTTGCAGCACAGGGGGTAGGCCCGGCCTGAATCCTCCCACCAGGGGGCGGGCAGTGGTTCCTTCCAGTCAGCCTTGGAGAGAGGCCATTCCAGCTCACTACAGGTGCCCAATGCCCACTGAATGTCAATGGGTGCTGGGCAGCGCATTCCTTCTAGTGCCTTTGAAAATCTCTTCCAAAATCTTTAAACCACACTAGTTCATCATATTTTCCATACCGATAGTCAGCCACAGATACACTCTTCTCCAACAAGAAATGCAGGGAATACTAATATGAGAAAATACAGGTCAAGTTCCTGGTATACGCACAACTTCATTCTTGAATTCATACAAGATGTGTAGGACAAAAATAAAACACATAATAAAAATTCCACTCCAATTAGTTCATCTCTTCACAGTTGAGAAGCTGCTGGCACTTGCCATGTTGATATATTCTACTTTTATTTAAAACCCAGCAAGTTTATTTAAATCCCAGCTGTTGTTACTTTTTCCTCTTCTGTTATTCAGTATCTTGTGGTCCAGCTCAGTTAGTCCTTTGCTGCAGTGAAAGGTGATGCTGCAGCATGGAAGCAAATACCCCTTCCGCCGTCTTTTTTCTTTTGCCCTCAAAAAAGATAGAATAATAGAAAGAAGTGGCTGCGCTGTGCCAGTGGCTGGATCAACTGACCAATCTCTGATTGAATTGTTTTTAAATCTTCTCTTAATTCAAAAACAGAAGCCAGAAGTGCATAAACAGTCTGTGGAAGGGAAAAGGGGAACTTTCCAGATGCATCTCTCCCAAGTTCTAAAATGAACTAATATTTGGAGTTGGGGAGACATTTGATAAATTGGACAATGTCAACACAGGCAATACGGAGACTTAATCTCAGCTTCAGTTTAACACTCAATACGTTTTACCCAGAGATCTTAAGGTGCTTTACAAGGCTGGCTAAGCATTATTAACTACTCTATTTCACAGCAGATAAATCTGAGGAAGAGATGAAGTAGCATATCCAAATTCACACAGAGTCAGTGGCACCGATCTGATCAGAACCCAGGTAACTAGATACCCAGAACTCATATCCTGACTCCCACTGGACAAAGATATAAAGAAACAAACAGGCTAAACGGTACATATTGCTTACAGTGAGTGTCCCCTTTAAAGGCCTGTCTACTCTGAAAAAATTAACCATGGTTGATAGTTCAGGGTAACTAGAGCTGCCCCTTTTTCTTTCTTCAGTCATGTTTGAAAATGGTTTGGTTGCCATTGCAGACTTGGCCAAGGTCTGTTCAGCAACTGTAACAGAAGCATGCCAGTGGGAGGAGAGACGCTAAAAGCAATCTGGTCCTGTCTCAGAATACTACTGAAAAGAGTGGCATGGTCTGAACACAAGATTGGGAAAGAAGAATTCAATCCTGTTGTTGACAATAATCCCTTCTTAGCCCTTGGTAACTGACTTAACATCTCTGCTTCATTTTCCAGATCTGTGAAATGCAGGGATGGCTCCAGGCACTATCACAACACGCGCGTGCCTGGGGCAGCAAGCCTTGGGAAGTGGCCTGCCGGTTGCTGTGAGGGTGGCAGTCAGGCAGCCTTCAGCGGCGTGCCTGCGGGAGGTCTGCCTGTCCCACAGCTTCAGCAGCAATTCGGCGGCGGGTACACCAAAGGCATGGGACTGGCTGACCTCCCGCAGGCAAACCGCCAAATCTGTGGGACTGGCAACCTCCTGCAGGCGTGCCGCCAAATCCACATTACCAGCGGACCTCCCGCAGGCATGCAACCAAAGGCTTCCTGACTGCCGTGCTTGGGGCAACAAAATACATAGAGCTACCCCTGGTGAAATGCTAATGTCTGTAAAGGATTTTGGAGCTGCAAAAGACTGCATAATGCTTTCTGTATTTTTATTGTCAGATGGTAACATTCTTTATGAGGGTATCCAAACTTAGAGCAATTGAGTTTACTCTAAAAATTGCTGTGATTTTTCTTTTCCGAAAGTGTCAAAACCTGTAGCCTTCAATTTCCTATAATCTGTAGTAGATGAATGAATAATACCTAATGTGAAATTGAAGGCTAAAGATCCAAAAGCCACATCAAAAGAGAACATTTTTGTGATATAGAAGAAATTTCAATTGTTAACAAAAATAAAAGAAAAAGAAATAAGTAGGGACACAATTTTAAGGAATCAGATTTATTATGAGGATATCAGTGCTTCCCAAGTAAAAATGCAAGGCAGCTCTGTCTCTGTTTTGTGAAGAACAGAATTACAATATGTGTTTCTATGGTGTGACTTTAACTGATGTTTTGCAAATGGCTGTCTTATCATTGTAAACTAAGAGAATGTGAACATCCTTGTAGACTTCTTGTTCTTTTGTTGAAAGATTTATGTTGCCAACCTTCACACAGGGTGATATATAGGTTCAAATCTTTACTAACTAAATCCAGTCTTCCTGAAGTCCAGAAGTTGGAATGCAGGTATAATAGCACATACGATTCACTTATCAGATTTCTCAGCAAGAGAAGTTAAATAAGAAACATCAGAACAGGATATCAAATGATCATGACCTATACCCACACTAGTATCCATTGAAAGCTCAGAATGTGCTTGGTCTGTTGAAGAGTGTAAAAACTGATAACCAGGCAGACAAAAGAAACAATGAAATAGAGAAAATATTCTGGGGAGACACTATTTCAGATAAAGAAGTCAAGATAATTTGTGATGAATATTATAGGTATTAGAGAGACCAGAATTATTTGTTAGAGAGATTTGAAGCAAAAATAAAACATTCTATTTGCCACACAAAGACATGAAGTACTGATGCATTTAGAAAACTCCACTGCTTACGAATTTGTATTAGAGTAGACCAAGGAAACAAATGAAGCTAAGCTATCAGCAGTCTTGAAAATCAGATGTGCAAGTAAAGCAGTAAGATCATGTGAAGGTCAGATTTTATGGCAAAAATCAAGGATTAAATCATGGGAGCTGTCAGCATTGATAGAATCATATATTTCCTTTTTAATACAAAGCCATGATCATGGACTGTGTTCCTGTGGTAAGAGGCAAGGTTGGTATCAGAAATATGATGTAAATGAATGGATCCTCATATACCTTCTGATTCACAGTCAGTGAAAGATACACACAGGAACTTAGCTGTAACTTCTCCAAGAATATCATTAAAAAAGAACAAAGAAGAAAGGGTCTGTGCACTGACAGAGGACTCTGCACGTTTTTGACAAGATAGTAATAATGAGAGCAAAGAATCTGCTTTTCCTGTTTCTCTCTCTCTCTCTTTTTATTTCTTGTTCCACTGTCCTTCAAAGATTATATTTATGAATAAAGTTGAACAAGATTTGATAAATGGAATGAAATATTGATTCCAAACAAAGTTTTATGCAAGTTTTTATTTTCATTCTCCATAAATGTGTGTAGGTGTGTGAGTGGTGGTGTGAGTGCACAGTACATACGTTTCTACACAACTGAGGACAAAATGTCCTTGAAAGTATTACAAAGTTAAAAACAACCTCAGGACTAGTCAAGAGACTGCTGGTTTTCCCTTGTAAAAAGCCAATTTCTCTATGCTTGGATGAACTTATATTTAGTTACAATTCTTCTGTCAAGCTAGCTGTTATGTGCCAAAAAGTGACTCTGTCTGAATGACATAGTAGGATACCATATTTATTCTCTCTCAATGGCTTTCACAACAAATGCATACCGGTTACAGGTCCAGAAATGATTTTTCTAACTGCCAGTTCTCTAAATTCAATCTGGGACCTGAAAAATAAGTAATGTTCTTTCCAGGGCTGTGTGGAATATTTAGTGAAATTCAAAACACATCAAAATTATTGGCTTTTGCATTTTCATTTTAAGTTGACTTCATTGCTCTTGTTCCTAAAAATGCCTGTGAAATGTTAAAAGGTCTTCATTCAAAATTGTCCCATTTTTAATTGCTTTAGAGTGGTCCGAAGTGCAAATTTATAAACATAAATCCACAAGCATTAACCCTGAAAATTTGAAATTAAAAAAAAATTGTTCAGAGGGAGTTCTGTTTCTGCTTTTAAACAATGGTCAATACATTTAATTTCCATACACTTTTATATGAAACTGTCCATTTCACAAGAATGTTCTGAAATCCAAAATTGTTGAGTTCCACAGTAGTCTAGAACAAGGGTTCTTAACCTTTTTCTCTCTGAGGCCCCCCTTCAATGTGGTATAAAAACTCCAGGGCCCAGCAGGGTGGGGGGGATGGGAGGGCTTGGGGCAGGGGCCTTGAGCATAGGTGTAGTTTGACTTCTATTTGGGGAAGGGGAGAAGGAGCTGGCAGTCCAGGGAAGGAGTGCCACCTCTACCCCCGTCTGGGGTGGCGGTGCAACCAAAAATTATAACTCAAAGGTACGGAGCTTAGCTCAAAAAGTTTGAAAACAGCTTAGGGTGCAGGGAGGGGATAGCTCAAGGTGTAGAGAGCAGGTAGCTGGAGATGTGTGCACACAGGCGGTGACTGCAGATGCAAGGAAAGGGGTGCCTAGGGGTTGTGTGCAGGCATGGGGTAGCTCAGGGTGCAGGGAAGCGGATAACTGGGGCTGTATGCAGGCAGGGGCAGCTAAAAGTGTAGGGAAGGCATAGCTCAGGGTGCAGGAAGTGGGGTACTAGGAGCTCTGTGCGAGGAGGGCTTCCCTGCGGTCCCTGTTCCCAGAGGGGTCTGCTAGCCACGGAGCCTGGTCTCCCCACCCGGGCGGCTCTTACCTGCTGCCTCTACGCAAGCAAAGCAGGCTGGAACTTGGGAGCTGAGGAGCAGCTTCAACCAGCAGGAGAGGAGGGAACTCTCTGGCTGCCTGACAATTTTGTTGAGTATGGACTAAGCAGATATGAACCCAGCTCACTAATCTTGACTCGTACTAGCTCTTTGATGCTAACTAATGTACAAATCTTTTTAGGTGTTCAGGTAAACACATATGCATGTGCCACACTAAAGAAAGCAGATACATTTCAGTGACTCTTAATATGTTTGTATAACAACCTACCACAACGGGGTCCAGAGCTTGAAATATCAGGGTGTTATTACAGTTTAAGTCCTCAGTGCTGCAAGTTCTTGTGGTCAAGCAGTCTGCTGCACTTTTTTGGAGACCAGTTGCCTCCAGTAAAGCCCTATGAGGGCTTAGCAGTCTGTCTATACACAAGAAGCTGTAGGATTGGGGTATAAACATAAAAATAAGACTTAGGATATAATAAATAAGCAGACAAACAAACATTTCTATGCTTAGCAATGATTTGTCATGTTAATATAATCCATTTTCTGACTATAACACCCATTTTGGGTTTTGATGCTCAGTAGAGCTGGATAAATGAAGCAAACTATTTCTCATGAATATTCATTTAAGTTTTGAAATGAATTAGCTTCAGTCTTCTTTTCCCTCCATTGAGTTTGTTCTCCAAACAAAAAGAATTCAGTAATTGTGGAAATCAAATTTCAAAGTCTCACACACAAGCATTCATGGGAACCCAATTTTAAATTTGCACATGTAAGAATTAACTCTGGGATTGCTTGCAAGCTCATCAATGGAGGATTGGAAGCAAGACCATGTGACTTTTGTGACCAATCACAGCTAAGCAATACAACTCACTTTCTAAATAACCACCAAGTCATAAAGTAAAAATGTTTGAAAAGTTTTTCATTGAATGCATTCAAATAACAAATTCATTGGAGGAGATAACAATCTCTTTGCAGATACTCCATACGCTAAAAAAAGAGACTAAATTTGTCTTATAATTTATTCACTGTGAAGTACTCACTCTACTGCTGAATTCAAAAGGAATTTTACAATGAATTAAAAATAACATGGAATCTGATCCACAGTTTTCACCATTTTGGTGCACTGCAGAGAAAAGACGCTGGTACTTGTATCCTATTTGTGAGTGTGTTACAAGGTCCCCTCTGTGCTGATAAATATATGATGATTTTTTATAGTCCCCAGCTACAGAGCCATGGCTCTTTATCTCAAGCTGTAGAAGCTCATGATTTTAGCATTGAAGGTCCCTGATGCAGTCCCTGGTATGTTGGCCAAATGGGTGACCATCACATAAAGACATCATGGAATGAGATGTCTGTTGTGTATAGACATATGGGATGCATGCACATATATAATATATATTGTGAAGTGATGATTAGATGATGATTAGACTCAACAAATGAAAGGACAAGATATTAGGCTTTTGTACAGTTGAAAAGTTGGATTTCTTAAAATATTATCTGTCAGATAAACTACCAAAGTAATCAACAGTGAAATCACACAAATTAGAAATAGGACAAAGGGATGGCTGGGGCAATTCAAAAGAGTTACTTACTGCAACCAGATCACACACTATTGCCCTTCCTGGTAAGCTCTACTCCAATATTTCCTTCAAACATACCAATGTGGATGGGGACAGCAGGAAGATGGAGGCCTCCTTACACCGGAGGAATTAAAATTGCAATGTATAGTGGGATGAGGGGCAGGGGCAATCAAGTTAATAACTATCTTCAAAAAATATTAATTTTATCTTCATGCCTTGTTCTGTCTGACCTCTCTGCAAGGACATAGTCAAAAACATCTCGTCAGTGCATCTGTGCACATTTTTAGCTTTAGAATGTTAAGTGTAAAGATGTGACAAAACCTATTAATATATTTATATCCAATCTGAAACAACATGTTCTGGCCATATAATCTAATGCCAGAACATGTCAACTTTGATTAAAACAACCTAAATTTCTTGACTGACAGCTAACAAACCAATTCTATAAGTGTTGTTGATGGGGGCCAAATCACCAGTGCTGTTGTAGTGAAAGACCATGTGTTTCAGTGTCACTCCCTTTACAACTAATTTCTGTAGCCCTGTTGACCAGTTTCTGCAGCAAAGGCAAGGACGATAGTCCCCACATTATTTGTATGTGTCATATATGTGTATGGTGATGTATAATAAACGGACAAAGAGCTTCTCTTAAATTCTAGGAGCCAGGTTTTTAAAGGTATTTAGGTGCCTAACTCACAATGGGCATTAGATACCTAAATATCTTTAAAAGTCTGGTTCTGGGGGAGAATCCCCCTTCCCTCTTGAAAAACTGGCCTTCAAGTACCTTCCTCTCTCCCCAGAAGTCTGCCTAAAATCATGATCCTTGCAGCATGCCTTGAAGACAAACAAGGAGTGATGATGAGTTACAAAGGCAAAGTCTATCAGGGAGAATATCCTACCAGCAGCCCGCTTTCTTTTATACCAAAAGAAACTCAGCTTGAGTGCCTCAACTGTTCTATTCTATCCTAATACTGCTCTTATCATCACAGTGTCTGAATGCCTTCCCATGGTGTATTAAGTGGGTTGACTAATATTTGTCACCAAGACGTGGTTTCTCAAGTAGAAGTCCCAGGCCCTCAAAAGCTATGTAGGTCACAATCTGTATCTGAAATTCTACCTGGAATCCTACAGGTGCTCACTGCAGATCACCACTGTAATATGCACATGGTGAGTTATCCTGGTACTGCATTGTGCACCAGCTTCAGTTTCCAAATGGATTTAGGATGGAGCCTGAAGTTGAGCATGTATCTGTAATCTAGTTTTAAGATGACAAAGAAATGAATCATGACAGTAAGATTTGCATCAGAAAGGAAGTTACAACCTCCTAGCCAGATGCAAATGAATAAAGGCAATCCTGTCTAATGCTGAAACCCTGGATATCCACAGGAGTAAGAAATGGCAGGCAAATAATCAGAGTAGCAGATACAATCTTTGCAAGATCTTTCTCAAACCTAGTCCACTAACATCACCTATTTTATCCAGACTGACCCTCAACCAGCTTGCTTTCATCTATGCTCTTATGTGCACCTGGCACTAAGAAAGGCATTCAAATACACCAGTGGTTCTCAAACTTTTGTATTGGTGACCCCTTTCACACAGCAAGACTCTGAACGCAATCCCCTTTATAAATTAAAAACATTTTTAAAATAATTTAACGCTGCTATAAATGCTGGAGGTGAAGGGGGGTTTGAAGTGGAGGTTGACAGCTCGCGACCCCCCATGTAATAACCTTGTCACCCCTGAGGGGTCCTGACCCCCAGTTTGGGAACCCCGGAAATATACCATCTGAGCTGAAAGAGAGGTGTTATTCATGTTTCCTTAGTACTTTATTTATGGGCTTGTGTACGTATTGAACAAAAGGGAGAACAAGATGAAAACCTTCAGTATTCCACACGAATGTTCTCTTATCGAAGAAGAGCAATGCAAGTGTGACCCTAAGCATCCCTGTATTTGCACCCTATGCACTACTGCAATTATATCTATGCAAAATATGCTTTGCGAGGTATTGTTTGAAAATTAGCAATGCATTGGTCAGTAATATCATTGTGGAATATATGTGACAATGCTGCATGTGGAGTTATGGATGTCCTCTGGGCTGCAGTGACCATGAAATGGTTGAGTTCAGGATCTTGACAAAAGGAGAGCAGCAGAAGATGGACCCTGGACTTCAGACTTGGATTCCCTCAGGGAACTGATGGGCAGGATCCTCTGGGAGGCTAACATGAAGGGGAAAGGAGTCCAGGAGAGCTGGCTGTATTTTAAAGAAGCCATATTGAGGGTGCAGGAACAAACCATCCCGATGTGCAGAAACAATAGCAAACAGGGCAGGAGACCAGCTTGGCTTAACAGAGAAGTCTTCAGTGAGCTTAAACACAAAAAGGAAGCTTACAAGAAGTGGAAACTTGGACAGATGACCAGGGAGAAGTATAAAAATATTGCTCGAGCATGCAGGGGTGTAATCAGGATGGCCAAATCACACTTGGAGTTGCAGCTAGCAAGGGATGTTAAGAATAACAAGAAGGGTTTCTACAGGTATGTTAGCAACAAGAAGAAGGTCAGAGAAAGTGAATGGGGGAGGCAGCCTAGTGACAGATGATGTGGAAAAAGCTGAAGTACTCAATGCTTTTTTTGCCTCAGTCTTAGCAGACAAGGTCAGCTCCCAGACTGCTGCACTGGGCAGCACAGTATTGGGAGGAGGTAAGCAGCCTTCAGTGATGAAAGAACAGGTTAAGGACTATTTAGAAAAGTTGGACATGCACAAGTCCATGGGGCCGGATCTAATGCATCCGAGGGTGCTGAGGCAGTTGACTGATGTTATTGCAGAGCCATTGGCAATTATCTCTGAAAACTTGTGATGATCGGGGGAGGCCCCAGAAGACTGGAAAAAGGCAAATATAGTGCCCATCTTTAAAAAAGGGAAGGAGGAGAATCTGGGGAAGTACAAACTGGTCAGCCTCACCTCAGTCCCTGGAAAAATCATGGAGCAGGTCCTCAAGGAATCCATGTTGAAGCACTTGGAGGAGAGGAACGTGATCAGGAACAGTCTACATGGATTCACCAATGGCAAGTCATGCCTGACCAACCTGATTGTCTTCTATGATGAGATAACCTGTTCTGTGGATATGGCGAAAGCAGCTGACATGATGTATCCTGACTTTTAGCAAAGCTTCTCCCACAGTATTCTTGCCAGCAAGTTAAAAAAGTATGATTGGATGAATGTATTATAAGGTGGATAGAAAACTGGCTAGGTCATCACGCTCAATGGGTAGTTATCAATGGCTCCTGTCTAGTTGGCAGCCAGTATCAAGCGGAGTGCTCCAGGGGTCTGTCCTGGGGCGAGTTTTGTTCAACTTCTTCATTAACAATCTGGATAATGGGATGGATTGCACCCTCAGCAAGTTTGTGGATGACACTAAGCTGGGGGGAGAGGTAGATACGCTAGAGGGTAGGGATAGGGTCCAGAGTGACCTAGACAAATTAGAGGTTTGGCCTGAAAAAAAATCTGATGAGGTTCAACAAGATCAAGTGCAGAGTCTTGTACTTAGGATGGAAAAATCCCATGCACTGCTACAGGCTGGGGGCTGACTGGCTAAGCAGCAGTTCTGCAGAAAAGGACCTGGGGATTACAGTGGACAAGGAGCTGGATATGAGTCAACAGTGTGCCCTTTTTGCCATATTGAGCTGCATTAGTAGGAGCTTTGCCAGCAGATCAAGAGAAGTGATTATTCCCCTCTATTCGGCACTGGTGAGGCCACATCTGGAGTACTGTGTCCAGTTTTGGGCCCCCCACTACAGAAATGACGTGGACAAATTAGAGAGTGTCTAGCAGAGGGCAATGAAAATGATCAGGGGTCTGGGGCACCTGACATATGAGGAGATGCTGAGGGAATTGGGCTTGTTTAGTCTGCAGAAGAGAAGAGTGAGGGTTGGAGGGATTTGATAGCAGCCTTCAACCACCTTAAGGGGGGGTTCCAAAGAGGATGGAGGTAGACTGTTCTCAGTAGTGGCAGATGACAGAACAAGGAGTAATGGTCTCAAGTTGCAGTTGTGGAGGTCTAGGTTAGATATTAGGAAAGACTGTTTCACTAGGAGGGTGGTGAAGCACTGGAATGTGTTACCTAGGGAGGTGGCGAAATCTCCATTCTTAGAGGTTTTTAAGGCCTGGCTTGACAAAGCCCTGGCTGGGATGATTTATTTGGGGTTGGTCCTGCTTTGAGCAGTGGTTAGGACTAGATGACCTCCTGGGATGTTTTCCTCCAACCCTAATCTTCTATGATTCTATGAAAGTCTGAATTTGAACAAGGTAGAAAACAGGTCTGCCCAGGACTTGAATACAAATGATGCTTCCATGAACTTTAAGAGAGATTTTTTCAAAGTTTTAGTGGACTCTAAAGAGATGGGCAATGAACCCCTAAGTTATCTTTCACCTAAGAAGACAAGAGAAACCCACACTTTGTACTTTCATGGAAAGTTCTAACTGGGAGAGTCAGCCATGCTGGATAGAAACCATCTTACAAAGACTGTCATGCTAAATTAAGTTTTAGACTTTTATATTTGTGTTTTCACTTTTAGTTGCTTGTAATCATCTCTACCTTTACTTCTTTTACATGGCATCTTGTAACCTATGTTCTGTTGTTAATGAATATGTTTAATTTTAATTTAAACCATCCACTGCTGTGTTTGAATTGAAGCAATTGCTAACTACAGTTAATATGGGAAGCTGCTGGTTATTGTCTCTTTAAAGAAGCAGACAAACCTCATTGGTTCTTTGAGTGGTCCCGGAGATGACTGGATACTTAGGGCAGATGGTTTTGGGGAAATTCAGGACTGGTGGTGTGTTGGGGCCACTTGCCTAGTAGTACAAAGACTGGTGGAGACTTACTGAACCAGGGCTGCTTATTGCACAGACAATGAGTGCATGTGTATATGCTGGCTGGGAGCATCCAGACAAGGGAACTACCATAGAAGAGCATTTTAAAGCACCCAGGATTCCAAGGCAGGCAGTGACATAACCTCTCAATCGTGTGAATTGCACCCCAAAGTGTGAGACAGCCACTATTATTTGGGATCTCTCAGAAACACCATAGAATCATAGAAATGTAGAGCTGGAAGGGAACTTGAGAACTCATCCAGTTCATCGCCTCTGGGGCAGGACAAAGTACATATGGATCATCCCTTACATGTTTGTCTAATCTGTTCTTAAAAACCTTCAGCAATGAGGATTCCATAGCCTTACTTAGTCACCTTTTAGTACTGAACTATCCTTAGAAATTTTTCCTAATATCTAACCTATGAGATCAGAATGAAGCTACCTGAGAACAGCTCCAGCCACTCCTCAGAAGATCTGCAAGAGCATCAGCAACACTTTGTTATCAAATCTAATAATTTGGACAGGCAATCTAATAATAACAGTAAGAATACTTATTTCCATCCATCAGTAGGAAGAAATTATCAACTAATGCAGTTATCACAGTCACCGTTACCACACCTAGGCAGGTACTCAGATTTACAAGGGTCAAGAAAATCAGAGGCATCTAGATATTATGAGAGTTCTTCACAACTTTTTCGATAATCTTAATTATAAAAGGAAGATTAGGAATAGGATGACAGTTTGCAATATTGTCAATATCAGGTGACGATTTCTGGAGCATAGAACTCTACATGGTTCTTTCAGAGGTGCTGGCAGCTTCCTCTCCTTAACGGAGGTCTTGACAATCCCGATTAGTTCTCATCCCAGTATTTCCCCACTAGCTTTCATCAGATGAACGTGGATACATGCCACAGGTTGTAGCACAAGTTCTTCCAACACCCACAGTTCCTCAGACAGAATGCACTATTATCTGAAATTCAAGCAGAGACAATGCAGTATTTGCCCCCAAAAGACACTGTTCTGCTTTCCTGAATGAAGACAGTGCAGGCTGATTCCAATCAATTTTCTTCACAGCATAGCCAACAATTTCCTCACAATTAGGAGGAACTCAAATCACTCACTCAGTAGAGATATCCAGGATTAATGATACCCAAAAATATATGCAGACTGAGATGTTATGGATGCTGGGGTAGAGACAAAGGATTTGTTCTTTACCTCCCACATAGGCAGCACATAAGCATTTAAAAAGAATGTTTAGGAGACGATCAATCAGCAATCAAGATTTCTGCTCCTGAAGCTCTATAAAACTGGGTGTGACCTGTGAGAACAAAGCTGAGGAAGAGGATATGAAGGAATCACTAATCAAGTAAATTGCAGAGGCTAAAAGATTGTTATAAAAGCCTACCAGCTCATGGATAGAGGGTGGTCTATCAGAGGAACAATTCTTAGAACAGCGAGAGGCAGAGAACACATTATTTTTAAAGGCTAGTACCATTTAAACAAACACAAGTACTCTACAGAGAAATCAACATCACAGCAATATTTACAAAACATAATGTTGCTTGCAAGTGTAATTGTGAAGACTACTATTACCAAGGGCCATATGTTTCTGTTTGGTCAGGTGACTGCATTACCATCTAACTTGAGCTGACAGTGCCAATGGAGTGCTATTCTTGTTCCCCTAGCATCTGACTTTCTTGTCAGCTCTTTAAATGTGAGAAGTCACATTTTTGTTCCCATGTTTTGTGCTCTTTTATTACCATTGACACCATTTCTTCAACATAACATTTGCAAACTTGTTCTGTGAAACATTTAAATCCCATTCCCGAAATGCAGTACTATTTAAAAAAATGGGGGTTGTTGTCTTTGGGGATTTTTAAATGACCTTCCCATTTTGTTATCCATTGATCTTAAATTGATTTTAGAAAATAGAAGGCAGATGTGCAAGAGGGTGGATTGGATATCTGAGGGCCAATGAAGTAATCAAATAATGACATTTGATTGCTGCACTTGCCTCTCAGATATCCAACCTCTGCATCGGGTACTAGCCACCTAGCATGTTTTTATGTTATCCTGGAAATGCTACTTTTAGAAAGCAGTATCTCTGAATTGCCAGTTGAAAGCATAGTGGCAGTGGTTACCAGCTAGATCAAATAGTTAAAATTTCCCATCTACTTGACAAAATTTGAATAGTGACCATGGGAAACACTTTCAAAAGTGAGTAACTGACTAAAGAGACTCAGTCATGTTTTCAAAAGTACTTAAATCACTTTGGTGCCAAAGTCCCATTTAAATTATTTGCCTAAAAGTCACTGACTTTCAATAGAACTTAAGGTTTATCTAGATCAGGGTAGTCAATAGGTGGAATGCTGGCCAAATCTAGACCGCCAGACACTTTTGAATGGACTCCAAAATCTTTTTATTTATCTAGCATTATTATTGTTATTGCAGTGAGAAAAATATTTAACTGGAGTATGGGCCTTGATTGTACCTTGACCAATAAATTTGGACCTTGACAAAAGATAATTGACTACCCCAATCTAGATGAACACTTAGTTCACAGAAAGCTGGTATATAAAGGTATCACACACTAGCTTGCTGTGGATTCTGCTGCCATGCACTAAAAATTCCTTAGTCTACTGTGATCTATCCTGCTTTGAAACAAGAGCAGACTAAAGTGAACCAGGGAACTTTCAGTGCAGCAGGGTCCACAAAGATGTTTAGTGTGCAGCAGGCTTATGCAGGGTAGATTTTGCCAATTTGCCACAAACTTAGTGTCTGTCTACACAAGTCCATAGCCTCCTAATTCACTTAGGTGATTTTTACATTTTTTTTTTTTTTACTCTGTAAGTCTTCAAAGAACAGTTGGACCTAAAGGCTATGGACCTAGAACTAGAAGAAGTTTCAGAATTCAGTCTGGCGGCAAACTCAGGACAGATCCACACTTAAAATGCTGCAGCGCTTTAGTGAGGCATAGTTAATCCACCTCCACAAGAGGCTATAGCTATGTTGACAGGAGAAGATTTCCCGTTAACATAGCCTCTGTCTACACTGGGGATTATTCAAACCCCTGAGTGACATAGTTATACTAATGTAAGTTTGTAGTGTAGATCTGGCCTCATTAAAGTTTGTGTGTGGATTCAATGGCATCAAACCTTCACAAGCCATTCTTCTAAAATGACAAATAATAATAATAATAATAATAATAATAATGAGAACATTTGTTCTCTTATGGTTTCCATCTTGGTTCAAATCTGAACCAGATCCAGAAAGCAGGCTTCTTCCATTTCATATCCAATATAAACTAAAAACCATAGTGACAAGTTCAGATCTAGGAGTTTGAATTCAGCTACTACCAACACCCTCCCCACAAATTTGGGCAGGTCTGTATTAGAAAATCAGTTCAGATCTACCACTACTTCAGATATTTTGAAACTGTTCCAGACTAGTTCATGTGTTCAGTCAATTATTGAATAGCCATTTGTTTTTGAATTAGCAAATATTTCCTGTGCTCCCCTCCACATTGTATTTGTGTGTATATGGTTAAGACAGCAAGGTTAATAACAGCAAGAAAACCTTTCTCAGGACCTAGTTTCCTATACAAATGTATGTTTAAGCTATAGTTTGTTTGTGGTACTGTAGTCAGAATGAGTAAGCAAAATATAAGAATTCCAGTGAAAATGTATCAGCAGTTGTCTGATGCAGATATTCTCTGTACAGTATGTTTGTAGACTCTCCCACAAGCAAAACTCAGAGATGCTTTCATCAATAGCTATGGGCTCTATCATTTTTTAAAATACTTCTTTAATTTACATCTGTGTAACATATGTACTTCAAAAATATGTCAAACACAGCCGTTTTCTGTTATTCATGTCCTCTCTTACTCATTCTTTTCTCTATGACACACACCAAACATTTCTTGAAAATGCCAACAGCAGTCATTTCATCTAGAAATCTAACAGCCTCCATTTCCGCACACTTTTACTGTATCTTACTGACCTGTTAAGATCGTGTTAAACTTATTTTACAATAAATGGACCCTGCTGGACTCTAATATTAAAGGAAAACATTACGACAGCTCCTCCTCCCCCACGCACACATGCACAAATTACTAACAATTAATAGGCTATCCCCTTTGATGTTCAGCTAATGATAATCAAGATTATCAGCGGATCAGGAAAGGGAGGAGCAGTTAATTGCAGTTTTCCTAAATACAAATGCACAGAGGCACCATATTGAGCAAGTCTAAATCAGGTAAGATGTCAGATGTGATGCAAACAGTAGTCCTGTATGGCTATTTTACAATATGCCTGTCTTCTGTACCCTAATTTTGTTTGAGTTGATGCTGGGGATACCACTCACCAAATTGAAAATTAAATATGCTTCATTATAAACCTTGCACAGTAAAAAAAAAAAGCACCAAATCATACTTTTGATGTCATATTGCTGTAAACTCCCACAGTGCAGCATGTCATGATGTCACATGCTACATATAGCATAATATTTGCTATACAATATATAACATAACACAAGGTCACGTGCCATTAGGAAAAGAATACAGCATTAGCATGGCATGACTTAATAAATTGTTACATCTATTTGGCAATAGTTTTACATGTAAGTTCTCCGGTTTTATTGATTTGTGTTCAAAGAACTTGTCTGGAAATGCAGAGCACCTATCTGAGAGATTATCCAAAGTAACAGCACAGCAGCAGTCTGTTTTAATTTAGGTTGTCTGCAAGCTACTGCTATGAAAATTAACAACTCTTAAGTGTGTTAAACAATCCCCAGCCTTTGTAATAATTGAGCAGGCTGGAAGAAATCATACAACTTGTATTATCTTGTTGTCAAACACCAGCTGACTTTTTTTCCCCTTGTATATTGATTTGGAGAATTAAGATGCCTATACTTAGATATGTAAGCCTAGAAGGATTTTAATGTGGGTTAACAAACCACTAGGGCTACATTTTCAAAGGATATCCAGCACCAAATGGGCTTTTACATCTGTAATAACAGGCACAAATGATGTTTTCACCATCTGACTTGTTTTCAAAAAAGAGTCAAATGGGGCACAAACTAATTGCATTTGTTTCTGTCAACAGGGCTGTGGTGGGAAGAGTTGGCCTGGAAAATGCACCCATGATGGCTTTTCAAAGGGATGAGTTGGGTTGCTAGTGACACGTTTATGGCATAAATGGTGCCTGGTAATGCCTCCCTTAAGTGACCAGCTGCCAAGCATTGACTTATTAAATCATCCATTTTACACCTTGGAGTAAGACAGGTTTGTGTCTGCTTAGCACATGTTTGGCCATATGTTACCACCTCACACTGGGGACAACCATAGGTTCAGAAACAGAGGTGATGGAATTTTGCTTGTAGGGGGGAGGTTTGGGTGTCAAGAATAAGAGGGAGAGTTGGTGGGCACTCTGCATCTGGAGCTGGAGGTTCCTACCTGCTTCCCAGCCAGATTCTGGTTGCCATGGTGAGTACTCCAGACCCTGTTCTTGCCTCCACATGAGTGTACAGTTTACAAGTGAATTCAGGCCATGACCTGCAGCAAAAACAAAGGTTTATCCATACCTCATTTCTTAAATTTCAGGGACAAGAATGCATTCTAGTCCATACACAGCACATGACTATGGAATGCAATTTTGCATGTTTTAACATTTAGACTGCACACCTAGACATTTGCAATTTTACATATGGGGTCTTAGACAATGGGATCCAATCTGCAGCCTTTACTCAACACAAGACTTTTTATGCAAATTATCTTGTTGATTTTCACAGGACTAATCTTAGGAGTAAAGATTGCAGGGGTGGGCCCAATAATTGATTTACCTCAGTGATTTTGTTAGTGAGACTGATGGAAATGAGAAAGTTTATTAATTTTAACTCCAACCAATATGTGTGTGTATGAGAGAGAGAGAGGTTTCAGTGTCTGAATATTTTCACAGTTCATACAAACACTGGGATGTTTATGGAGAAATTCATCTATCTGGAGTATCCAGTAAGATTCTGCTGTGATCAGACTCAAGGGACTAGAAATATATTTCATATCTGTTGAAAAATATATTTAGGTTGGAAATAATATTGACAGCATTTTTCCTCTTTTTTTAAAGACATGAGGCTTTCTTAAGCAAATGCCATTTTGATATAATGCAGCCATTTCTCCTCATACAATTTTCAGCAGACAGAAAACATTGAAATGAACACTTTTCTATATTAATTCAGATTAAATCTTTTTTTGGCAGCTGTGTTCTGAATGGAGTAAAAGCCACTTTGTAAAGATTAGAGCTGTACAAGCTTTTAACTACCTGCTTTTGATTCAGTTCACAGATTTATTGCTGGAAAAAAGTCTCTCCCCCACCTCACTCTTCCTTCCCCTCCCCCCACACCTCCTGATTATCTGGTCTGAGTCAGATGAACATAAAACAGCCATTACATATGAATTGTATTCTTCAAAGCAATCATTAGGAAACCATTTTCTGTCCCCTCTATATTTTGATGAATGCCAGAGGCATTTATATCCTGTCTTAAGCTCCCACACTGGAACAGGCCAGGAAGGAGTTAATGGACTGACCTGGAGATGGGGTGGAAGCTGCCTGCACCTCACTACACCTGTCATCAACACCAACTTCCTCCCTGCAGCTGGGAGGAATAAAATAGATGGCAGCAGACGTCAGAGCTGGCTGCCCTGGCAGAGGAATGGTGGGTCTGAGGCAGAGAGGACCTAAAGTGTGGACCCCACAACCTCTTGAGCTAGGACTTGAGGAAATATTCTAGGAATGGATTTGTTTTACAGATCATCTATTTGTTAATAAAATCAAACTCCAGGGAGTGGGTGAGTTTTGAGGCTACACTACATGTGTGGACTGTGTTTCAGAGTGGTGGTGACCTGCTCACATACCATTTCTTCACATTTACTTGGTATACTCTCTGTATGTGTTCCTTCCTGAGTCATTCTTACAGGCATTCTGTCCTCGCCTATGTGAGGCCTACCTCAGAGTAATATAAATAAAGGCCATATTGCCTCAACCTTTGAAACGTATTTGCTACACAATTTACTATTATTTATCAGCTCATAAACAAAATACACTATCCAGGTGTATGACTGTGCCCTTGCCCTGAACACAGCCACCTCCTTATGGACTCCTTTCTGCTGGCCATCCATCAGACTTCAGTCATTATGATGTAAGGTTTGCTATCCTTCCAAATTTAAACAGTTAATGCTTGCAGAGCACTTCAAAAATGTAAAATACTCTCTGTGTGCTGTGAATTTTTAATTATCATGATTTATTATGCTTTAATTCATCCTGATTAAATAGGGATCTGACCAGAGTCTCTTTTTTTCCCATGATCAAACTACAGACTGGATTTCACTGGCTTTGACAGTTATTTGCTGCACAATTTTTTTTTTTAATTTTACATCACGTTGTTAAAGTACACCATTCTGCAAGTGTGTATCCTTGTCCTAAGGGCAACTGCCCCTCTAACTTCGATCTGACAGGAATTTATTTTGTCACCATTGGTTTCATATTTCATATTTCTCCTGCTTGCATTACATTCAGTGTATCATGTCCTAAGGGAAACTGCCCTATGAAGTCTGTTCTGTTCAAATGAAGCATGTGCACACAATGGAGGAGGACAGTAGCAGCAACAATAATAGCAGTGGTTGCAAGACATTTGCAAAAGGGAGATGTGACTTCAAAATAGGCACAAATATAAAATGGGCCAAAGCCAAACATAAGGGCATTGGCTTCCAGCAGCTTTGTCTTTGCTGGGCACCTTTCAGCCCAGCAACTTTGCCTGCAGCAGACCACAGATTGCTGTTGCAGGGAAAGTTATGGCTAATTTGACAGAAAGAAGCAGACAACCATGGACCCAGGAGCAATTTTGAGGTCAGACGATGGGCAGCATGTTGTCCCCACAGAATCTGATTCTGATAATGATGAGGTAACTGTGGCAGAATCAAGAGAAAGGGATTCACTTGGAAAAAAAATACCTGATATACACTAGGATAATACCATGTCAGTCCAGTGGATCTGTAAGATGAGAAGTACCAGCCAGTAATGGTCAAGAAGGAGCAATGATTGAGCTTCCAGATTATTTTACCAATGTCCAAAAGTACATATATATGTGTATATATTACTTGCCTCCTAGGTGGGAGAGGAGAAGTTGCTACAGGAAGCACGAGAGACGCTTGCAGTGGCAGAAACTATCCTAACAGTGAGGCCACAGGAAGTGACCCTCTACCCCACAGGCATTCATTCCATCTACAAGCATCACCAATTGCAGGACATAATATTCAAGATAAGGGGCCAACAATGACTCCTCTGATGTACAGTGGTGGGCTGTAGCTGTCTCCTACTGACTGACTAAAATTTCTTGGTACTCTTGAAGGATGTGCTACCCCTGCTGTAAGCCAGGCTACCACTTAACTATGGCCCACACCTAGACTACCAGAACGATGAGCAAGGGTGGCCTCAAAAAAACAAGAAATTGCCATGTGGGCTATCATCTGCTCACCTGCAGCAGCAATATTTTCTTCCTTTTGCTTTCCACCTACCTCATACTTACTGTTACCTCTACACCTTAGCAGCAGCACAGACTTCTGGGGCCAAGAGATCATTTGGCTGCAGGGTAGGGTACAGTGTGCTCAGCCATTTTAAGAAACAGGATTGCAGTGTGGGCCCTTAGCTGCTTCTCTCTTTCTGTCTAGGTTGTCACACTCCCAGCCATAGGCCAACCCAGAAAGTACCTCTCCCATTGCTGGCCTGCTTGAAGGAAAGCTGGCCTTACCTTTGTTGATCTGTAATGGTGTGTGGGAAAGAAGATTACTCAAATATACACATGGAACTCTTAGACTATCAAAGTATACACACAAAGTCTGCTTTCGAGGTAATGATATTATTGACCACCAATGTCATAGGTGTGTTGTAAGACATAAATACCCGGTCAGATCCTGAAGTCCATACTCAAGGGAACATCTCACTAAAGTCAAAGAGACTTTGTCTGTGTAAAGAGTGATTAAAAATGGAGTAAGCCTAGAGTGATTTTGACCTTTATTTGTAAAGTGTCTATGTAAGGGCAAATATTATAAAAGCCATCTAATGGCAGAGGTGGAAACAAAACACAAGAAATGCACCCTGGGCCTGATTCTGAAATCCCTTTAACCAGTTTTATATTACTGTGACGTCAGTGGAGAAAATGCTGATTTACACAGGTGTAATTCAGAGCAGAATGAAGCTCTGACTCCTTGTACCTCGGGTTAAAATATATGCATGGACAAATATCAGGCAAAAGTTCGTTTTTTGATTCTTTAAGTGCTTCAGTGCAAACTATTTCCCAGCCTCTCCAAATTTTGTAAAATAATCAAAATTTTGAGGGTGCAAGATCACAATGTGAAAAGTGCACAACTGATTAAAATTGCTTTTTGTCTGTAATCTGTAATGAAACATATATAGTGCTGGCCCTTAAAATTCCTTCTGCCCTACAGAAAAGGTGTTGTCTTTTTGACAGCAAATCATTTATATTCAATAGTATTCATCCACAGAACAGGAGCTCCGAAAGCATTTTAAAGAAACAGGATGCTAAAGCATCTGAGTTTGAATATTTTTTTTTGTCTTCTGAAATTTGCATTAGTCATGAAATAAATATTCATATTTAAAATAAATTATAAACAGCAATTTCCCAACAGCAACAATTGAATGAACCAATATCCATTCTCCAGGGAAAGTTATTAGAATAGTTAGCTGGTTGGGCAGAAGCTTTATGTGCTTTAAAATGTTTTGATGCTGACGGAAACAGTGCAGGCCAAAGGAGAGGGAAAGATATTCTTTTTATCATAATTCAAGCCAATTTTATTTTATTTTACTGCTTCATAATAAAATTAAGTCAAATAAAATGTTATTGCAATCACAGATATTGAATGAATATATCTCAACTTATTAGTAAAGAAATTTACTGTTTGATATTTTCCAATTCTTTGATGAGAAGCTGGAAAGTAAAGACTAGAACATTTTCTGTATTAAAAAAAAAAGTGGGATTTTGATTTTCAAAATCCAAGACTTGTTACCAAAATCCAACTTTCTTATATCAAGAACAGTTTTTTGAAAACTAACCTTTTTCAGTTTGTTTCTTGTTTGATTATTGTTGTTTTTCAGTTCATTGAAAAACTGCTGAATTTTTGTGTGAAAAGTTTTTTTTAAAGACATTTTTAAAACATTTCCCATGAAAAATAATTGGCATGTTTTAACAGCTTTAATTGTATTATATAGGAGAAGGAATTTTGCACAAGGGAGTTTTGACACTGTGTTCTGTAAAGCTACAGCTGATCCACACTTGTCTTCATTGTCTGCCTTGCTGAAGATAATGAAAGAACTTTGTGAACATTAGACAGAGAAAACCTGAGATGAAGAGAAAGAAAAAAGGCAAATGTTGATCCAAACGAATCATTGTGAAATAAAGTGTTTCACTTTATTCTGAATCAATTTAACTCAATTATCTAATGAGGCATAGTGGCGGAAGTCAGTCATTCGAGTGATTCAATTGTTTTAAAATATTGGAATCAGCAAGGGAGGAAATAATATATTTTGATTTTAAAAACAATGAAGAATTTATAGTTTGGGGAAGATCAGAAAAAAGATACTGGAAACTCGATTTATATTGGATTAAGTAGACAGAAGGAGAATTCAAGTTTATTTCATATCTTACTGTCGTATCTTCCAATTTACATCTGCTGGAGCTATTTCTTTATACAATGAAAAAGTGTTTTACTTTCCATTTTCTTACCCTGGATTGGCCATTATCCTGCATACGACAATGGCTTAGTTCAACACAGAGGTTAAGCTGGGACTCATTCAACTGTAATGGTTAATGACTCATAAAAATATAAGTTAGGAGTCCAGGAATGATGAAGAATTGTACAAGCCAGGGCAAGAACATGTCTCAGGAGAAAAATCTTCAATTATTCTCGAAAGAAAAGAAACAAAATAAACATTTTCCTGGATGCTCCTCCAGATGCATACCGAAAACACATTTGAAATGTTAAACTTTTGTTACAATTTGGAAAGCATGAAAATTGCAAAAGCTGCAAGCTGGAAATGCTACAGATAACAGAGAATCACAATTTAGTGGATTTTCTCTCCTACTAATAACTGACAAAGGATGCTTTGATCAAACAGATTCTGTTGACAGAGACTTTCCACAGCAGACAGAAGCTCTTATCTTCAAGCTATGAAACACAAAAAACGTTCATAAAGATCACTTTGAATGCCATTTTCTCTGCATTATGTAAGTTTAGGGATTACTGAGCACAAAAAGGTGTGTGATGAAAGATACAAGACTTGGAAGATATTCTAGTGCACAGTAATTCATCACTGTTATTACCATTAAATTGCACATTCTAGTGGTAAACACTGTCCCCTATTTAGGAGATATGTCAGTGGTTCTAGCAATTTTCACCAGCAAAATGTATGCTCTGCTGAATGGATTCATCTTAAAACAACACAGGCTTTCAGCTGAAATTACAATAGCTCATTGCTTTTTTTAAATCAAGAACTTTATTTCTAATAAGCATTTGGCTTGAATTCTACTAGCTTGCTCAAGAGTAGGTGGAAGGGCTATTTCATGGTGGAAATACTGAACCTAAAGAGAGGCTGGTTGTCAGTGCCCTGTTTGCATTTCCACAGTATGTGAAGAAAACTAATTTCTGTATGCATTTGGTAAATTTAAACATCTGTTTTTGCTTTCATTAATTTAATTGGTCCTATAAAGTTCTTTAAATAGCCTTTTAATAGTGGGTTTTCCATTAAAATTTACCACTATATGAAATACAGGGCAAAGCCAGGAAAAAATGAGGTAGGATCATAGAATCATAGAATATCAGGGTTAGAAGGGACCTCAGGACCTCAGAGACCTCAGGGACCCCCTGCCGCCAAAGAACCCAGGCCCCGTGAATCCTCTGGGCGACCCTGCTAAATCATCCCAGCCAGGGCTTTGTCAAGCCTGACCTTAAAAACCTCAAAGGAAGGAGATTCCACCACCCTGCTAGGTAACCCATTCCAGTGCTTCACCCCGCTCTTAGTGAAAAAGTTTTTCCTAATATCCAACCTAAACCTCCCTCACTGCAACCTGAGACCTTGTTCTGACATCTGGTACCACTGAGAACAGTCTAGATCCATCCTCTTTGGAACCCCCTTTCAGGTAGTTGAAAGCAGCTATTAAATCCCTCCTTGTTCTTCTCTTCTGCAGACTAAATAATCCTCAGCCACTCCTCATAAGTAATGTGCTCCAGCCCCCTAATCATTTTTGTTGCCCTCTGCTGGACTCTTTCCAATTTTTCCACATCGTTCTTGTAGTGAGGGGCCCAAAACTGGACGCAGTACTCCAGATGAGGCCTCACCAATGCAGAATAGAGGGGAACGATCACGTCCATCGATCTGCTGGCAATGCTCCTACTTATACAGCCCAAAATGCCGTTAGCCTTCTTGGCAACAAGGGCACAGTGTTGACTCATATCCAGCTTCTCGTCCACTATAACCCCTAGGTCCTTTTCTGCAGAACTGCTGCCTAGACACTTGGTCCCTAGTCTGTAGCAGTGCATGGGATTCTTGCGTCCTAAGTGCAAGACTCTGCACTTGTCCTTGTTGAACCTCATCAGATTTCTTTTGGCCCAATCCTCCAATTTGTCTAGGACCCTCTGTATCCTATCCTTACCCTCCAGCGTATCTACCACTCCTCCCAGTTTAGTGTCATCTGCAAACTTGCTGAGGGTGCAATCCATGCCATCTTCCAGATCATTAGTGAAGATATTGAACAAAACCAGCCCCAGGACTGACCCTTAGGGCACTCCATTTGACATGCCAACTAGACATGGAGCCATTGATCACTACCCTTTGAGCCCGATGGTCTAACCCAGTGTTTCTCAAACTGAGGTCACCGCTTGTGTAGGGAAAGCCAGTGGCAGGCCGGGCCGGTTTGTTTACATGCAGGTCCAGCCGATCGTGGCTCCCACTGGCCGCGGTTAGCTGCTGCAGGCCAATGAGGGCTCTGGAAGTGGCAGCCAGTCAGTCCCTTGGCCCACACCACTTCCAGTGATCCTGTTTAATTCTGCGTCAAAAGATGAAGCTATCTACCAGGTCCCTTCCTTATTTCCTTTGCTTCAGGAAGCAAAAAAATCTTCTATCTAAAAACACACATCTTTTTTGTCTCCCTGCCCAAAGAAGAAGTTGGATTGCTCTCAGAACTCCTCTCAGAGAATCAGAGTGAATGGTTTTCCCTCCCATGTCTAGAGACAATTATAGAAATTCAGTCAGGCTTAAGCAAGGTCTGGCATCCAGGGTTCTCTCACTTCTTAGGACATTTTAGAGGAATTATTAGCAATGCTTCTTTGACCACTCTGCTGTATGCCATGGTAATTACACTCTGTAGGGTCCTGTGCTTAAGTCACTAGAGTGGCATTTAGGGGACCTAGGTTCTGTTCCTGGTTCTGCCACAGATGTCCCATGTGACCCTGAGCAAGTCACTTAGGCCTAGGTATTTAGGTATTGTGTGTGCAGCATTCCTAACTGAGTCTAATTTTTCAAAGGGATGAAAGCATGTGCAGGCCTAAATCCCATTAACTGCCATATAATAACAAACTGTAGCATTTGCCACTCACCACCCTATGAAATATAGTACCTTTAAAACAGGTATGCTTACAATGCAGTTCCAAAGGGAACTGGGCTCCTTAGGAAAATGGACCCTCTCCATTTCAGTTTGCAGCTGTGTGAAAAATTTTTTCACTGCCACAGAAATCATTTCATTTCATCTTTTCTTAGAACTAGACAATAAAAATGATACTCATCAGAAACACAATATCCAGGCCTTTTTTTATTTTTCTATCTCACTCTTTTTTTTTGTCTCTTTATCATTTCAGTTTTGCCAACATTGTCATTCAATGACCATTCTGAAAATTATTAGCTGCTTCAAAGCTTTATTTGATTTGCAGTTAATGCAATGCCAATAATGTAACTGACAATTGCTTTGAGTATTCATTTCTCTACCAATTCACAGACAATCAGATTCATTCCCACCTTGAGACCCAGTTATCATCAGTCACCTTAGCCTATCACAACAGTCAATCTACATAATGGGAAAATGTAAAAATCTTAAGGTCAGAAGAGAGCTCTTTCTACTTGAAAGCTACAAGGAATATTCTATTAGCATACCTTCCAGACTTCAGATGTGTATGTTCATAGTACAGGTCAAATAAATGTTTGTTGTGCTATTCTCTTTTGTTTAAACCATCTGGAAAACAATTGTTGAAGCTCTAGGTTTCTTTTTCTGTAGATTTATACTAGATGCACTGGGATTGTGTGTTTAGATTTAAAATATTTGTGGATTAAAGAAAAAAGTTCTGTATTTTCAGAGACTGCACGGCTGTAGGAGTGATTCTTGACCTGAAATAAAAATTATTCTCTTCTCTTTTGAGTCAGATAATAGGAAGGCCAGTTAGAGTAGTACGTTAAACATTGGAATGAAAGTCCATTTTGCGTCTCTGAACCTGATTCAAAGTCCATTGAAGTCCACAAAAAGACTCCCGTCAATTTCAATGAGCTTTGAATGAAGGTTTAAATCTGTGAAAATAACACATCTAATTTTAATCTAATCATGTATGGCTCAGTCTTTAAGGCCGAGCATCATTTTTATTATTAGCCAATGTGTGTAGGAAGATCATATTCTACAGAGGCATGGTTCCTGTCCTTAATTTGGCATTATCGTTTCTCAGAGTTTCTTTTTCAAGCAATGATGATGAGCCTTAAGCCTTGAAAGCCAAAAGGGGTGAGAGGGAAAGGCTTTAGGGAGGATAGGTACTGCCTCCTAATGTAGCCTCAGTGATAAATCTTCAGATTCTGCTCACCTGCTGTCTAGGCCTTGGTCCTTGTTTAAGTCTGGCCTCTACACAAGGTCTCCATTTTGTGGAATTAAGTCACATCAGAAAAGTTGAATGGTAGATGTGTGGGGTTGTAGATTTCAGAATTGACATAGGCTGCCTCCTCAATCTTCCAAAGCATTTCTTCTCTATTTCAATAGCTCAGTTACTGCTCTCCACATAAAGTGGGACTGAATGTTCCTCACACCTAGCCATGTCACCTCATACCCCCTTTAACTCTTCTCCTTTAATCTTTTTAAATATTTTAATGTTGCTTGTAAAATATTTCAGTACATAAAAGATGCACACAATCACCTTGCATTACATTTATTAAAGATATAGAACAAACTCTCAAAAATGACTTTTTTTCTCTGCTTGTGAATTCTTAATGACTTTTTAATAAGCCATGTGGTTACAGCAAGAGAGACTGCTTGGTTTACTTGTGTCTTTGTTCCCTTTAGTGAGTGTTTTTATAACAATATCATTTTTGGATACCTGTTTTATCCCCTTATATATATATGAATATTTTCTACAAGAGATTAACCACGTAACAGTATTAACATCAGAATAATTATGCATTCAGTATTTCTCTAAGCAAGCAAACCACATTCTACTATTTATAAATAGAACATCCACTGACAGGGGATTTATGTGATGATAGCAACATTTTTCAAATGAAGTCCTATGACTAGAACAGCCTGTTATGCCATCTTTAAAATGTGATAAATACAATTAAAGGTATAACGACACTGAGCAAGGTGTCTTCTATAGTTGCTATCAAAACATTCTATTGAGCTAATATTTCTACCATGAGATCTAGGGGAATGATCCAAAGTCCAAGGAAGTCAATGGAGTCTTCTCACTGGCTTCAATGAACTTTAGATTTAGAAGTAATAGAATAGAATACCTACTTTTAAATCTATCATTTAATTTTAGGTACTTCAAGTGTATGCATTTCCAAAGTATCTAAGCATTAAGGACCAAATGCTGCCCTCACTTATACTATTGGAAATTTTGTAACACTATTGACACAAAAGGAGTTTGCCAAAATTTACATCTATGTAAAGAATGTAGAGAAAAGAATGCAGCCCTAACCTGGTTCCTGTCCTTAATTTGGCATTATTGTTTCTCAGAGTTTCTTTTTCAAGCAATGATGATGAGCCTTAAGCCTTGAAAGCCAAAAGGGGTGAGAGGGAAAGGCTTTAGGGAGGATAGGTACTGCCTCCTAATGTAGCCTCAGTGATAAATCTTCAGATTCTGCTCACCTGCTGTCTAGGCCTTGGTCCTTGATTAAGTCTGGCCTCTACACAAGGTCTCCATTTTGTGGAATTAAGTCACATCAGAAAAGTTGAATGGTAGATGTGTGGGGTTGTAGACTTCAGAGTTGACATAGAACTCTGAAGTCTATGAGCCCTAACCTTATCGCTACAAATACTTATTCACACTTTAAGCATGGATTAATCGCCTCACCCCTTCACACCTTTATTCTAGCTAGGCAGTTGGGTAAAATGAGCTTAAGTAAAAACTGATGTTAAATTTTAGATGAGACTTTCCTGGGTAAATTTGGAGGCCCAAGAGGTAACCACAGACAACCACAGCATAAATTAAAAACATTGAAGATTATTGTTCTCAAGATTTATGCAGAATTTTTCAGCAGAAAAATATTGAGTAGAAGTGTTTTGATAATTACGATGGGTCAATTTTCAATTGCCCTAAATCTTATACTTTTACTTGCAATTTTTGAATATTTAGTTGTACCATAAAAACACTTGCTAGACACTTGGGGTTTTGGTCTGGTTTTTAAATAAATCCTGCTTGTCTAATCAGGCTCCAGCATATTTTAATTAATTTTCAGTAGCATTTAAAAAAAAAACAACAACCACCTAGAACTAGGAAAAACCACCTAGAACTATTTTTGTCATTGAACCCTCAAGCTCTGCCGAGTGGGAGTTACTGAATACAACTGCTTCCTGGTTTTAAATTGACAAATCATATGAGTCTGTGGTCTAGTGGCTTGAAGATGGGCCTGAGAACCAGCCACTGTAGATTCCATTCCTGTGTCTAACTCTGACAACCTGTGTGTTGTTAAGCAAGTCCTGCCACAGTTATATGCCTCAGTTTCCCCATTCTTATTACAGGGATAATGATATGTATATACCCTTTGTATAGTGTTTTCCAATCATTGGGTATTATAGAATGGCAAAATGTTATTTAAAACAGCTTCTAATGTTGGCATCAGTATTTTAAGCTAGACTTGAACTTGAATGGGGTCCCCTACATGACAAGAATTTGCTATTGCTGGCAAGGTACATCTGTGTACAATATGAGTAAATAAAATGAGTGGAAGAGGTGTGTGATGTTCATTCACATATAGACAATGGGGCTTCTATGTGGCACTCAGATGCAAAACAACCAAAATGGGAATGATGCAGGAATCACTTGGTTAAATTCTATGGCCGGTGTGTGCAAGAGGTCAGATTAGATGATCACAGTGGTCTTTTCTGATTTTAGAATCTATAAATCTATGCATTACTTTGACTTCTAGTTAAGCCCCAGTTTAATGGTTGCTTTGTGTCTCCAGAGCAGTGCAAAGCAGCTGGAGTGTACTGGTAAGTCAGACCCTTAGTTTTGCTATTATTGTCTTTATTAGTATAATGATAATAAATTAATTACACTATTTCACATATGGATGTCAGTCTGTATCCCAGACTCCCATTGACTCCCACAGTAGTTCTGTGTGAGGAACAATTGTTGTATATAGCCCATAGTTCAATAACTCACATTATTTTTTTAATTATAATTTAGTGATGAAACAGCAGTCCCCACTATTTCAGAGGTCAGCAACCTTTCAGAAGTGGTGTGCCGAGTCTTCATTTATTCACTCTAATTTAAGGTTTCAGGTGCCAGTAATACATGTTAATGTTTTTAGAAAGTCTCTTTCTATAAGTCTATAATATATAACTAAACTATTATTGTATGTAAAGTAAATAAGGTTTTTTAAATGTTTAAGAAGCTTCATTTAAAATTAAATTAAAATGCAGAGCCCCCCAGACTGGTGGCCAGGACCTGGGCAGTGTGAGTGCCACTGAAAATCAGCTCGCATGCCGCCTTCAGCATGCGTGCCATAGGTTGCCTACCTCTGCACTATCTCCTTAATAACTCTAGCTTTGATTAGCTTTAGGGAAGAAAATATGTCTCCTTATTAAAGATCATAAAGGAGGATACATTTACAGAAGTTTCTGAAACAAAAATAACAAGCACAATCTTGATTTTACCCTTTTAATTTGAATGAGGGTAAGGTTTGGCACCGACTAAAACTAGTGAGGCTTGTGGGAAGGATGTATCCAAATAGACTAGGAGCCTTTTAAATGATTAACAAGGTGATGATTTATGCTCTGGGTATTTTCCTCATGTCTTCCATCAAAATTGTAAGCTCCAGTGTGACTGTAGCTCAGTGCTCTTGCTTCATGAATATTAGTTTCCTCAGACTTGTTTATTATCTGAAAACATGATTTATGGTTATGCCGATTTTCTCCTAATTTTCCTTGGTATCATTTCTGATACAAAACTGATGCAAAAACTATAATCTGGTAACTATAACTATGGAGAGTATAACCTGTAGGTTGACAGACTTTTATCATTCTAGCCTTTAGCACAGAACTGGAATTAAAAGCAGTGTTCCATTAATTAACTAGTTGGAATAGCATTTTGCAGATGTAAAGCACTATGCATGTGCAAAGTATCATTATTATTTATTTTGTTGCCCATTATGACGAATGCTTTGACTAGTCCATTCAATTAAAAACAACCATCAGCAATTGCATGACCTATAATTGCCTGTTTGCAACAATTAAAAAATATACCATGTGGTTTGTCTATGATTTCTATTGTGTTACCTAATTTACAATGATCATTTAGAACAGTAGTTCTCAAACTTTTGTACTGGTGACCCTTTTCACATAGCAAGCCTCTGAATGTGACCCCCCCCTTATAAATTAAAAACACTTTTTAAATATATTTAACACCATTATTAATGCTGGAAGCACAGAAGGGCTTGGAGTGGAAGCTGACAGCTTGCGACCTTCCATGTAATAACCTCGCAATCCCCTGAGGGATCCTGACCCCAGTTTGAGAACCCCTGATTTAGAAGGAAATGTTTAAAACAAAAAGAAACAACAGCTGGAGGATGAAAGTGAAAAGTTCACATGGAGGAAAGTGAATGAAATGAAAGTGCCTAAGTCTCAAATTATGCCTGATCCTCTATGGGTTGTGGGCCTGATTCTGTATCCACTGAAGTAAATGGCAAGCTCCCTTATTCATGTTGGCTAGATAATGAAATTTCTCTTATGAAGTAAGGAAACTAAGTATCTCCTTGGCCTTTGTCGTCTTGACTACAGACCTGGACATGGCCCACACATGCACTGGTAGATGTTTTCCTCCTGGCAATGGATGTACATCGGGGTGCAATCCTGGCTTCATTGAAATCAAAATGAATCTTGCCATAGACTTGAATGAGTGTCAGGATTTTGCCCCAGAGATCCACGCTGGACTGTTGGATATAGTATCTGCCTTTGACAGTATTGATCATGGAGGTGCTGTTTGTCTGGGCTTATCTACATGGGAAGTTGGTGTGCTCCAAACTAGGATGAGAATTTACAATGTCCCATGTGGACACCATTACTGTGTACTAAAAGTTTCTTTGTGCACTATAGCTTAATATACTTTGAAGTGTACTATGCTAAACTGCTCAAGGGCACTTTTAGCAAGCAGCAAGAAAGTCCACACAAGGAAGTTAGTGCACTGTGAATTCACAACTTGGCCTGCTATTCAACTTTCCTGTGTAGACAAGCCCTTACTTCACCTATAAAACCCAACAAGAGTGGATGCTTTTCATGGACAGTTGCATTCATTTCTTGTTGGTCATTCCTCATGGGGCATTCCTCAGTTTCTCCACCATAAGGGGGGTGCTGTCATGCTGTGTTCCATAGGGTCCCATCTTTTCTTCTCTCCTATTCCATGCATATATAGGGCCAGTAAGAGGGTTAGTGAGGAGGCACAAGCTGCAGTGTTTCAGTTTGCTGATGACACCCAAGTCTCTTTCTCTATCTCACAGATGCAACTGGTACTGCTGAAAGTCTAGTCTTACACTTAGGAGAGATAGGTGATTGAAGTTCAATCTAGCACACACAAATAAGCAGCTAGACACACAATTACCTGGATGAATGCAAATGCAGATTTTAAGCATGCAACTATTACTGCTGTGATTTCGCATACCATTTTTCAAATATTGTGCTAGATTCTTACTACAGTGTTACCTAATGGAAATTTTAAAAAATCATATGGTTCTACTATAGAAAGCATCAAGAAACATTGAATTAATGGATTAAATTCATATTGTGCTGCCCCTTTTCAGGATATTCCAGCTGGAATAATTTCAATCTCTGTAGACTTCTGCAATACTACATGTATTTGAGTACCCATGTTGGGATGATGAATCCTCAGTCTAAAACCTGCAGAAGAGGTTGTACAGTCTCATTTGTTTGTAATAAAAATATACACTGTGACAAAAAACAATGTAGAATGATAGTGAGAATTTATTTTTATTTCATGCTTCTCAACAGGTAGTAAATAAAATTTATTAGCATATCCAATTTACAACCTCAAAAGAAGTTAAAATGAATACATTTATTTAAAGAGCACTTTTCAAACTCTGGGGAAACCTTTCACAACATCACAATGTGCATATATAATTTTGTGATGCAATTATAAACACATTCATGAGAACTAAAAGTTAATTGATGACAGCACTAATGTGAACAGCAATTCTTTCTTACTCTTTGTCCACCTCTGTGTCTTTATAAAGTGATTTCAAGGTGATTATACTGCTGTGTTACCAGTAAAATAATCAGATTTCATTGAAGAAAGAAGAATCAAAAGGAGATGAACTATGTGAAGAAAAGTTGAAGTAAAACAAAATGAACCATCTTTAATAATTAGTGATAACACCGGAAGAGTTAAATGTTTTTGCTTCATGTGATAGGGAGTCTTAAACCAGGTAGTTGTTGCAGATTCATTTGTTAGAACCTACCTTTCCAGCCTGATTATAAAATATCAGTTAAATCTCTGTCTTCCAATATAGATCCTGAAATGCAATTTTGTTTTGTTTTTGTAATTTTCGCTTTGCCAGCTTAAACAACCTTCCTGCTGCATCAGGAAGGTCAGATTCTGAAATGCTGGCAGTGCTCTGTGTCCTGCAGGTGAAAATACTGCACAATGAAATGGAAAAACACAGATGGGAGAGACACATACTTTTGCTGAAAAAAATATAATGGTGTGAAATCAATCAGCGCATATAGTTGCTATGTTTTTTGCTGTCTGCTGAGCAATCTTTAAATATATTCACATTAAGGACAGGAAAAATAAAGACTGAATACCAAGAAAAAATAAGCCAAAGCAGAAGAAAGATCACTGTCGCCAGAACTATGCCTATTACATACAGCTAGCTTTTGGATAATAGCCAAAGGAAGTATCCAATAGACAAATACTCCAGAGGGTGCAGAGTGCATGCAAAGATTACAGGGATCCTCTGTATCAGAAATATGCATAAAGGATGGCATGTGAGGTCTCTGCTGAGAGCCAATAGTCATTATAATCATTGCAAAATATATGTATGGATAATATTTAAGGAGTTATGTGTCTCTACTGAACACATAACCAGGAAGTGATATGTCCCGGACAGACTCCTTTCAGACAGGGGGTAACATATGCTTATCACCTTGGCTGGTCATTGTGTGCCTCACGATGTATGCCTATTTGCATACTGAGCCAGATGCTGATTGAAAGATTGCAAAAGCTACACACAAGCAGTATATTGGAAAAAACAACTAGCAGGGGGCATTCTGCTTATGAAAAAGGACAATGGATTGTTCTGATATATCTGGGTGTGCAAACAGATACTCTGGATATTTCATGGAGGATGCAAACTGACAGTGTGACTTGTCTCATGAACTGAAGATCACAGCCAATCCAGGCTGTAAAATTCTGGAAGGATTTTGAGTGAGCTTTGGTCTATAAGACATGAAAGTATTTAGTTAAGTAAGTCTAGGTTCTAGAATGTGTTTGATGATTGTATTTTATGTGTAATTATTTGCTTCCAATACTTCTAATCACTATCACTTGAATCTCTATGTTTCGCTAAATAAAACTGTATTTGATTTCACTATAAATGTATCTACGTTCTGTGTGTCAAGTGGAGAGGTGATCTGAGGTGGAACTGGTAAGCTTGGGTGTATAGCTCCTTTGGACACAGCAAAACTCTGAATATCATGAGTGTCCAGTGTAACAGGATTTGAACACTCCAGAAAGATGCTCGGCGGGCTTAGATTCATAGATTCATAGATTCTGGGGTCAGAAGGGACCAATGTGATCATCTAGTCCGACCCCCTGCACAAAGCAGGCCACAGAACCCTACTCATCCACTTCTATAACAAACCCCTAACCTATGTCTGAGTTATTGAAGTCTTCAAATTGTGGTTTGAAGACCTCAAGTTGCAGAGAATCCACCAGCAAGTGACCCATGCCCCACGCTGCAGGGGAAGGCGAAAAACCTCCAGGGCCTCTGTCAATCTGCCCTGGAGGAAAATTCCCTCCCGACCCCAAATATGGCGATCAGCTAAACCCTGAGCATGTGGGCAAGACTCACCAGCCAGCACTCAGAAAAGAATTCTCTGCAGTAACTCAGATCTCATCCCATCCAACATCCCATCACCAACCACTGGGCATACTTATCTGGCAATAATCAAAGATCAATTGCCAAAATTTGGCTCTCCCATCATACCATCCCTTGAGGGAAGCATGACATGATCACTGAAGTATAATGCTTAAAGAAAATAGAGAAGGACTGGACTACATATGTAACTGAAATGGTGAGTGTAATATAACTATCATCAAATCATAATGGATTATTTGATAACATATAGGGACCATTTTGCCCTATAAAAAGGACCAATCTTACATTATGCTCTGAACCTCACAGAATATAGACCCAAGCAATTAAAACTTCCCTTTCTGGTATCTTCACACGTCTATTCTCTTTCCACATAGATTTTCTTCTTCTCTTTACATTATTTTTATCCTTATGTATGAAAAAAAGAACACTGATATTCATGTTTGGAAGATATCTGTAAGCAAACACTTATAATATCAGAAATATTTGGGAATCTTGTATTTCAGAGGTACTTGTATTTGGAAAATATTTGAGAATATTTCATTTGCATTCAGGAAAATGTACGGTGGCCATAATAGAGGTAAAATATGAATGATGATAGGCAGGTGCATGAGGGTTCAGGCAGCATGACAAGAGGAGGCAGATAAAAGAAGACTAAATATTTTCTTATTTGTACCCATATTTGTACCCTTCAGTATCTGTGTAGTGCACTGTAGCAGCAACAGCAAAGTGGAATGGCTAGGAGATGTATTTCATTGTACTGGCAGAGAGGCAGCAGAAGTTCAGCACATGCAATAGCATCACAGGTGCAGGTGTATTTTCAGGTAGGCTTCAGACAAAATGTGAGTTTCAAAAGACTGAATATTAGCAGATTATGGTTCATTCCACTCTTTTCCTGCAGGATGTTCCCTAGGCTGGGATCCAGCACTGGGAATGCCTTGGTTTAGGGGGAAAAGTCTCTGGCATATATAGGGCTAATTTCAGCTAGGGCATAAAAGTACACAACTCCACTGGGAATTGTGCCCACTTACACTAGAGGTCAATTTGTTCCACAATCTCATAATTCATTAACAATTTCATAAACTGTAAAGTCTTGGAGGCTTTGGGCAAAGCAGTCCCCAGGAATCAGGACAGGGCCAGGCCATATAGAACTGATGCCCTACTTCCAGAACTCCTGGCATAGGGGCATGCATGTGAGAGCAAGAGAGGAAATACCCAAAGTTCTCTGTGATTCCAGCTTCTGGGCTATAGAGCACACCACTAGCATCTGTGGGGAAGCTGCTTTAAGTTAGAGTAGTCCAGGAGGCTGCTACAGCCAGGGGCGGCTCTAGGGATTTTGCCGCCCCAAGCACAACAGGCAGGCTGCCCCTGGCGGTTTGCCTGCAGAGAGTCCGCTGGTCTCGTGGCACCGAAGCTGCGGGAACAGTGGACCCTCTGCAGGCAAACCATCGGAGGCAGCCTGTCTGCCGCCCTCGCGGCACTGGCAGAGCACCCCCTGCAGCTTGCTGCTCCAAGCATGAGCTTGATGTGCTGGGGCCCGGAGCCACCCATGGCTACAGCTTATGTTGGAAGCCATCTTTGGGTATGTCATAACCAGATAGTTAAGGGTTAATGTCTCTTTTACCTGTAAAAGGTCAACAAACAGGGAACCAAACACCTGACCAGGGGACCAATCAGGAGACAAGATACTTTCAAATCTCGGTGGAGGGAAGCCTTTGCTTGTGTTTTTGGGTTTGGCTTTGTTCTCTCTGGGTCCTGGAAGGGACTAGACGTGCAACCAGGTTTCTTGCCAATCTCCCTGCTACAGTCTCTTATATATTCAGAATAGTGAGTATTTTAGTAAGAAAGACGGTTATAGTCTTTTGATTGTTTTTTGTATTTGCAAATGTATATTTGGCTGGAAGTATTTTAAATTGTATTTCTGCTGGAGGAGGCTTTTTCTCCAGTTTCTATAAGCTGACAGACCCTGTAACTTTTACCATCTAAATTGCAGAGATAACTTTTACTCTTTTTCTTTTTTTTATTAAAAGTTTTGTGTTTAAGACCTGTTTGATTTTTTCCCCTTGTTGAGACTTAAGGGAATTGAGTCTGTACTTAACAGGGAAGGGGAGGGAGGGGAGAAGGGGGAATCCCTTTGTTTTAGATTCACAGAGATTGAATCTGTTTGCCTCTGGGTGAGGGAGAAAGGGGGGGGAGGGACATTCCTCCCTGTTTTAAGATTTAAGGCTTTGGAATCACGGTAATCTTCCAGGGTAACCCAGGGAGGGAAATCCTAGGAGAGGCACGGGTGAGGGAAAGAGTTTACTTTCCTTGTGTTAAGATCCAAGTGGTCTGGGTCTTGGGGGTCCCTAGGGAAGGTTTTGGGGGGACCAGAGTGTATCAGGCACTGGAATTCCTGATTGGTGGCAACTTATCAGATCTAAGCAGGTAATTAAGCTTAGGGGAATTCATGCTGGTACCCCAACTTTTGGACTCTAAGGTTCAGATTGGGGAAAGATACTATGACAGGGTATGACTACACTATGAAATTAGGTCAATTTAATAGAAGTTGATTTTTTAGAAATCAATTTGATACAGTTGATTGCGTGTGTCCCCACTAAGCTCATTAAGTTGTGTCCACAGTACCGAGGCTAGCGTCGACTTTTGGAGCATTGCACTGTGGTAGCTATCCCACAGTTCTCACAGTCTCCGCAGCCCATTAGAATTCTGGGTTGAGCTCCCAATGCCTGATGGGGCAAAAACATTGTTGTGGGTGTTTTTGGGTACATGTTGTAAGGCCCCCCTCCCTTCCTCCCTCTGTGAAAGCAATAGCAAAAAATTATTTCTTGCCTTTTTTCCTGGGTTACCTGTGCAGATGACATACCATGGCAAGCATGGAGCCCGCTCGGCTCACTGTCACTGTATGTCTGCTGGGTGCTGCTGGCAGATGTGGTACTGCAGTGCTACACAGCAGCATCCCCTTGCCTTGCCTTCTGGACGGCAGACAGTGCATTACGACTGCTAACCATCATCATCGTCCTGTGGGTGCTCCTGACTGCCCTCGGTTAGATTGTCAGGGGGGCCTGGGCAGACATGAGTGCTCCTGGCCAGCCTGGATGAGGTCGGTCGGGGATGCCTTTACAAAAATGGGAATGACGCCATTCTCTTCTTTAAGTTTCATCTAATGGAGATTCAGTCCAGCCTGGAATATCATGCCAGCTGGAGACTTCTGCCTCAGGCTGCTCACCCAGTCAGCAGCAGCATGTGTTGGCATCTACCCTAGCCCAGCCCTTGCTCTCATGGCTCATGAAGCCTGGGGAGTAGTAAGGAGCAGTTCAACTATAGGCTGAGCAAGTGCATAATAGTAGTAGAATGTGTCTTTGCACGTTTAAAACCTTGCTGGCGCAGTTTACTGACTCAGACCTCAGCGAAACCAATATTCCCATTGTTATTACTGCTTGCTGTGTGCTCCACAATATCTGTGAGAGTAAGAGGGAGATGTTTATGGCAGGGTGGGAGGCTGAGGCAAATTGTCTGGCCACTGATTACGTGCAGCCAGACACCAGGGCGGTTAGAAGAGCACAGCAGGGTGCACTATGCAGCGGAGAAGCTTTGAAAACCAGTTTCATGACTGGCCAGGCTATGGTTTGAAAGTTCTGTTTGTTTCTCCTTGATGAAAACCCGCCCCCTTGGTTCACTCTACTTCCCAGTAAGGCAACTGCCCTCCCCTCCCCCCTTTGATCTCTGCTTGCAGAGGCAATAAAGTCATTGTTGTTTCAAATTCATGCATTCTTTATTAATTAGTCACACAAATGGGGCGATAACTGTCAAGGTAGCCCAAGAGGGGTGGGGGATGAGGGAATCACAGGGATGCGGTAGTTGTAGGGCCCCCCACTAGAATGGCATGCAGCTCATCATAGAAGCAGCATGTCTGGAACTCTGACCCGGAACGGCCATTTGCCTCTCTGATTCTTTGGTAGGCTTGCCTGAGCTCCTTAAGTTTCACATGGCACTGCTGTGGGTCCCTGTTTTAACCTCTGTCCTTCATGCCCTTGGAAATTTTTTCAAATATTCCATCATTTCATCTTTTGGAATGGAGTTCAGCTAGAATGGTTTCATTTCCCTGTACAGTGATCAGATGCAGAACCTCCTGTTCAGTCCATGCTGGAACTCATTCAAAAGTTCGCGGGGCTTTTCCTGTCTACCTGGCCAGTGCATCTGAGTTGAGAGTGCTGTCCAGAGTGGTCACAACGGAACACTCTAGGATAGCTCCTGGAGGTCTATACTGTCTAATTGCGTCCACGCTACCCCAAATTCGACCCAGCAGCATCGATTTCAGCGCTAATCCCCTTTTCAAGGAGGAGTACAGAAATTGATTTTAAGAGCCCTTTAAGTCAACAAAAATGGCTTTGTTGTGTGGATGAGTGCAGGGTTAAATCGATCTAACGCTGCTAAATTTGACTTAAACTCATAGTGTAGACCAGGGCTTTGTCCCGCTCTCCCCAACACCACTCATGGCTGCAATGCATAGGGTCTAGATCATTGTGTTCTGTTTAGATTTTTAGGTGATAAATGACAGGAATAAAAATGAAAGGTCTTTTCACCCCTTGCTCACATCAGTACTCAGCTACATATATCATCATCATCATCACTCCCATAACCGCATTGGTCGCTGGGGCACCATCACTGATGAGAAATCAACCAATTGTCTCCATCTCAACAATTGTGTCAGAACTTGCATCTCCGCGAAGTCCATTCCTGTCCACTTTTTTATATTGTTAATCCATCTCCTTCTGTGTATCTCTTCTTCTCTTCCCCTGTACTGTCCCATGGAGGATGATCTTGGATAGGCCAGATGATCTTCTTATGTGGCCGTACCATTTCAGCTTGCGCTTCTTCACGGTCATCAGGAGGTCTCCATATGACCCAGTGCATTAGGTGATGAGATTGCAGACCTCTTCATTATTTCTTCTCTGAATTTCATCTGTTCTGGTGGGATGTTGTCAATGCCTGTAGCCACAGCCTCCTGGGCTGTGACTGGGGGGATGGGCAAAGCAGCAGGCCCTCCCCGTTGCTCCTGGATGCACCAGCTTGGTATTGGTTGCTGAGGCCACCAACAAGGGTTGGGCCTTGCCCCCCTCTGGAGTCACTTGGGACACAAGGCTGGAGGAGCAGGCAGCTAGTGAGTTCCCCACCTTCCCAGGGACAGTGGGGCTCAGACTTTGGGTTTTAGCCCAGGGGTGGCAGTGAAGCAGGCTCTGACTGTGGAGCTTTGGGATCCAGCACTGGGCTCCAGCTGCTAGCAATGGGCCCTAGGCTCTGGCTGCATGGCTTCAGGCTCCATCCCTGGGCCCCATCCCCTGGCCATAGGGAATGAGGCTCCAGCCCCCCGCTGCCTCCCCCAGGTCCCATTAAGGGAGTTTAATTTGTCCCCAGGTTTGCTGGGGCTGAGTAAGTCTGCTGTGAAAAGTGACAGTTGTATATTTGTTAATATCACTTTTCACAACAGACTTACTAGCTAGCAATAAAAAAATGGACATGTATGTGTGCATAGTTGTTCTTCCTAAAGCCGATTAAATATTTTAGGGAAAATGTGAGAACAGCCACCAGCATGAGTGGGTGGCCACACTCTGAGACCACCAAATAATTTGTCCTGAGAACCCCTTCACTAATCTACACAGCAGACAGAGACACTACTTGAGTGCTAGAAGTAGGCCAGTCAGCCAGAAGTAGGTACTATGTGTACCCTACACAGATCTCATCTCTATCTTTTCTGTACTTTTACCTTTCCTAGTAATCTATAGCAGAGGACAAACTGCTCATAGTTATGCAGGAGTCAAGTCAATGCAGCATTGAGTTTACCAAGCCATTGATCTGTGGAGGCTGGAAGTTCAGAAATACAAAATAAATAAATAAATAAATAACATATTTCTTTACTAACTAGGAAAAGCAAGTCTGGGAGTGGATGGGCCATTGCACAAAGTAAAACTATTTCCCCATGCTTATCTCCCTCCCCCCCCCCCCCCAGTTCCTTATATCTCCTTGTTAAGTGCTGGAAATGGGCCATTTTCATTACTATTACAAACAGTTATTTTTCTTTCCCACTGACAAGAGCTCACCTTAACTGATCACTCTCCTTATAATGTGTATGGTAACACCCATTGTTTCACGTTCCCTGTGTATATATATATATCTTCCTTCTGTATTTTCCACTGCATGCATCCAGTGAAGTGGGCTGTAGACCACGAAAGCTTATGCTACAATATATTTGTTAGTCTCTAAGGTGCCACAAGTACTCCTATTCTTTTTGTGGATACAGACTAACAGGGCTACTACTCTGAAGTCTGTTTTTATCACTGTACCTTATCATTCCTAAAAAATATTTAAAACATCTATAATTCTATAATATTTTTGGTGTTAAATGTACCATGTGCATACAGATCTCCCTGGTTCCATACAAAAGATGTCTGCGCAGCATCATCATCTCTGACCAATGGAGTCCACAGAGGGCTTCAAGGAGTCAGAGCTCTGTGAACATGGGATGGGATGGGAAGAGGTGTGTGGATTGGGAACAGCATACACTGTCCTTACTGCAGCAACTTTTATAGGGAGGTTGCAATGGCAGTAGTGAGTGGGAGCATCCCCAGAATGGAAGGCAGGGAGTCTTGGAACTGGTGCAAAGGCACAGGACCCACATATAGTGGTGTTGGTCTGCAGCAGGTTCAGAGGCATTCAGGTTTCAGGGCTGAATTCCTTACTAATTCTACAAGGTGGGGAATATTGGCTCCCTCTTCTTTGACGAAGTTGCCTTCAACGAGTTTTCTTCCTAGCCCCATACTGGGAGATTTTCCACATGTGCTCAGATGCCACAGAGATGAGTAGCCATATAAGAACCTAGATAGACAATCTGGCTCTAAATTAGTCAGTAAATAGACAGTCTTTTCTTTTTCCATGACATTGCTGCATTGTGGTGTCTCATTTTTTTAAGCCACAGTTTTAGAATTAGCTTAAAAATTCCATATTGGCTCCATTTAATTTCCAGTAAGAACACATGGGGTAATACCCAATAAGCAGTTATTAATAATGAGAGCTCTAGGTTGTTTTGGTAATGCATGTAATTGATCACTTTAGGGATTATATTTTTGAGCTCCGTTAAGTGTGTGAAGCTGAAGTAGTTCATTTCATATCTTGTTATGTCTTGAAGGATTTTGGTAATAGTTCTTTTTTCTTATTTTCCCTTCCCCTCTGTGTAATAATTAACTGTTTGTGTGTGTGAGAGAGAGAGGGGGGAAGGTGGGAAAGAGCTGGGTAATGTCCTCAGATGACCCCATTTACTATGATTGTCCCAGTTGGGAAGGACAGCCTTGGTGTCTTGACCAGTTAGGGGTTTGTCCCAGTTTCAGTAAAACCCGCATCACCTTGCAATGTCTTCTGGCTCCCAGCTGTGTCAAGAATGGCCTTGTTGTATTGTGAGACCTTTGGTTGCCACTAGGCAGCTGTTCGCCATGACGCATTGGCTGACTCTCAGCCAGCCAGCTGAGAGGTACAGAAATTGGGCAGACCCAAGAGCATGGCAGCAATCCTTTCAGCAGCTATAAAAATCTACCAGTCAGTGAAAGCCAAGGAAGGATGGAGTAATGGCAGAGAGAAGGCCGATGGGATTCTATGGCTGCTAGGAATCCTGTGGGGTGGCAGAGGAGAGCTACGATGATTGTTGGTCAAGGGGATTAAAAACAATGTGAATAGGAAGATATTGCCAAAAATGGCAATGTCATATCATGATTCTAAGAATCTGACCTCTCTTGCTGAAAGAACTCTTAAGAAAACCTTCTTCTAGCATATGTAGCCAGAACTAAAAAATCAGCCTGTTAGCACTGAGAGTGTTCCTTACACAACTTCTTTTCTGAGTTTTTTATTATAACTGAGCCCCATTGTGCTAGGTGCTTTGCATACACATAGTATGCAACATTCCTGCATTGAAGAGCTTTTTCCAACTAGAAAAGACAGATAAGAGATGGGAGAAAGGAAATATTATTACCCCTATTTTACAGATGGGGAACTGAGGCACAAACAACTTAAATGATGTTCACATGGTCACACAAGAAGTCTGTGACAGAACCAAGAAACTCCTGATTCCCAGTTCAGAGACAAACATCTCTATTTGACCATATTAGTATAAGACCATTTCATGACTTCGTCTGTGAAACTGAGTCTCCCTTTCCACAAACGCATCCTCTCAAATTCTTCTCCCTTCATGTCATATTTCAAGGCAGATTTTGTCCTAAATTATTCATCCAAATTAAGTTCTCAGCATCTACCTATTTGACTCACTTGTGTTTTCTTCCCAGAGTTTTTTTCTTCTATTGTAAATGGTTGAGGCTGTAAGAATCTGATTGAAACAATGAATGATGAGTATGGGTAGTGGGGGAGGGAACCAAGGATTCAGTTTAAAACAAACTTCTGCCCTAAAAGACATCATAATTTGAAAGGGAAAAGGACATCTTCATTTTCTAAATGGGGCCTTTTAAAATGATAGGCAATAATGGGAGAATAAGTCCATTATTCATTTATAAGGGAATTAGCATAACAAAGCTGCTTAATGTGAGACTTCAGAAAGCTCTGATTAATAAATTAATCCTTATATTTTACAATAGATCTCATTTTTGTGAAAAAAATTCTATAAGAAACTATCTTAATACTCTCACTCTTTTTCTCTGTAAAAAAATAACTCTTTATGTGCTGGCACACAGTAGAACAGCCTCTCTAAAAACAGATCCCAAGCTGGATTCTCTCTGAGTAGGAAGGAACATTTGAAGACAGGGATTTCAAGAGAAGAAAAAAATCAATTATATATTCAGGTGACTCTGTCCTATACAAAACTTGGGATCTATAATTCATCTTTTCCCTTTTATGTTCACAACACCGAGTGTTTAGTTTGCCTCAGCTTCTGAGGCTTAGCACAACTCTGGGATGAGTGTATTTGCTTATTGGAAACAGTGGGGCTCATTCTGCACTCACTTGCAGAGGTTTTACACTGGTGCAAATCAGTCGTAACTCCAGTGAAGTAACTGGAATTGCACCAGTGTGAAACCTCTGCAAGTGAGTGCAGAATGAGCCCCACTGTTTCTGATAAGCAAATACACTCATCCCAGAGTTGTGCTAAGCCTCAGAAGCTGAGGCAAACTAAGCACTCGGTGTTGTGAACACAAAAGGGAAAAAATGAATTATAGATCCCAAGTTTTGTATAGGACAGAGTCACCTGAATATATAATTGATTTTTTTCTTCTCTTGAAATCCCTGTCTTCAAACGTTCCTTCTCTAGTTTGCCTGCTAAAGTGAACATGCAGCCTCTTAAATGTGCCTGCTCTTTCTTAGAGTCTGCATTGCAATTAAAAAGATTTACTTTTCTGAATAAATGCTGTTCCAGATGAAGAACATTCAGTCCCAAGTCATTGCTCTGTTGTCTTCTCAACGCAAGGAAGGCGTCTTTCTCAATCCCATTCCTTTAAAAGGCTTTTACTCTCTCTGTCTTCCTCTTAATCAGTCCTTTTTAAACTGACTAACCCAGAAAGAGTTTTAAATCACGTATATTTTATTAGTAGTATTGTCCCTAAGTAGATACAAATAATACAGTTTGATCTGCGGCATCATTCCATTCCTTTTTCTGTATGAACAATTGTTGCAGGGACCTGCTCTTTTCTGATTTTTTGTTTACTCTCATGCTTTTCATCTATTGCTGCTAGTTCCCTCAGTGTGGTTCTACTCTTAGTGGACAAATCTTTCTGATTATTTTTGGAGGGTCAGAATGAGTGCTTATTTTGGGATTTTTTAATAGAAATTTGGTCCTGGTGAGGTTCTTTACAGTGGTGAGTTCTTTACAGATGCAGCACAATGTACAATGCCTGATTCCATTTGCTTCCCTTTAGGAAGGCTTGGGGAAAAGGTTAATGATGTAACATAGCAAGGAAGGGGAAAATCATATGTAACGATGGCATTGGAAGGTTCACTTTGAACAACAGGAATGTCATTTTCAATAAGATTATCAAAACATTCATACAGTGATTTGATTGCATGAGTTCTGACAAATGCCTCCTGACCTCACAAGCCTGAGGTTCCAGTCTCTGCATGGTGACAGTCTGAGCCACTGGTTTCATGTTATTTGCGTTGGGTAATGCAAGTGAAGTTCTGTTTTTTGCTCTACTGCCCACATGTCACCAGCAGAACACCTTCCTCTGTCTTGTAATCAAAACAATATGGTCTCATCTCTTATGTTATTGACCTTTGTTCACCTAACAATGGTGTTTTCTTGTACATCAGGTCTCATCACTCCCTTATTGTATAAATTAAAAAGACAGTCCACTAGGATCTTATTAAATCACTAATAGAATAGACCAATAGGAAGAAGTTCAAAATACACAAAAACAACACACATCTGTTCCCCACAAATTATCCTTATTTCAGATGCAAGCTAGGAATAGCAGCTCTTAAAAGCATTCGACAGATTACATTTCCTAATAAGTCTCATACTGCAAAGAGAGGGGAAGGCATACTTAGAAAACTGTTCCTAATTCATAGTTATTGCAAATTAATGATGCACACATGAAAACAGTAACCCTATTACTTATCTGCATCACAATTCTTCCAGCAAAGAGTCTTCAGTCTGAGTCTAATTTGTGATTGGTATCATTATTACTTTGGCTTAATGTATGATTTTCCGTTGCCCAGAGTAGTTTAGACAAGAGCTATAAAAGCTTGGTAAAATCTGTCTGGCAAGCAAGCCTGCTCTTACAAAAAATTAATAAAGTTTGCCAAGCTCATGAGCATAGGGAGAATATCATTTCATTCTCTCTGATGCCCAAGAAAAAAAAGAAAAAGCCCCTATAAGTCCTGCTTTGGAACACTCTACATTTTTTTTTCATTTCATTCCCCTCCATGCCCTCCCTTTCATTTTTCTTCCCCTTGGCATCTCTGATGCTCCTCGGGAATAAAAACATTCACAAGTGTCCTCCTAGGGTTCCATCCCGATTCTTTCCTAATCTTCCTGCCTCAGTCACTGGTGCCCTAACCCTTCTTGTAAACAACCCCCACACTTGATAAATAATCATGTTCCAGCTCTAATCATAATGTGGCAATCATGTGCGGATTACTGCCCTGTGATCTCAGCAGTTCTGCCAGCTCTCATGCTTGGAAGAGTTTGATTTCTCTCTCCCCCTCTGTGCAGCAGCTTGCTCTATGTACTTTTTCCATCCTTCATGAACTTACTGGCAAAACAACCATAAAGCCATGACTTTGGAGGGGGTTGGTTCATCGCAGTTCAGATCTCTGGCCAACCACTAATTGCAGATGTATTGGAGGAGGAGGCTCTATTTTATTAGTTTTTATGTTTTATTCTTTGTTGAACATTCTAGCACTTCAACATTTTCTTTTCTGTATGGGTTTAAAAATCTATGCATAACTTTTAATTACTCTCTCTATGGCATTAATCCCCTAGACGCTGGAGACAGAACTGTTCTCATCTGTTGACTAACTATTAACATGAAGAGTTTCATCAAAGACTAGACTGGTCAGGGATCACACTCATAAAGCAAAAAGTAGAGCCTAATAGAATGACATTGATTCTCTGTCCTCTCCAAAGATAGGCTACAAATTAAAAGCAATAAAATATAAGTTACTGCATGGGACGTTTCATTTCTGGCTAGCTGGAGAGAGTAATACATGAGCCGCAGGCACGTACATTAATCTCCCCAGCTAGTCAGATCTGAAACAGCATGTATAGCAGCACCTTGTTCTTTATTGAATTTTCATTCAGGTTTTCCTATAAAAAATCTTAATTAAATTACAGAAATTAAAAGGAAATTTTAGTAGTTTCAGAATGTTTGGTCAGTAAAGCATGTAAACGTTCTTCACACTAAATTTAAACATGCATATTTTCCTGCCCCGGGGCAAAATTCTTTAGAACTTGATTCTGAAATTCTGTTCTCCCCACGTAAAAACAAGTCACATGGATCAAGGGAGTTCTGCGCAAGCAGGTGTGACGCAGCAGGGAGTGGGAAGTATTGACCTGGGAATGTTGCAGGGGAGTTTTACTGGGACTGTGTGTGGGATGCGAGACTTTCCTTGAGGGAAGATACCTGAGCATGTAACATGAGAGCCCAGGAGGGGGGTTGGGGCCAGGTGATACTTTCTGTCCAGGAAACTGGACAAATGCTGGAGGAGGAACCAGGGGGAGGGGGTGTGAGATGGCTGGAGGGGATTTCAGTTTGGAGCTGGCTGGGGAAATGGAGGGAGCCCCAGGACTGGGTTCTAAGCTCCCTGCCCCCCCAGAAGGACTAGACTGAGGGGTCCTGGTTGTACCTATAATCTCTGTTTGGAACTGTGTTCCTGTCATCCAATAAACCTTCCATTTTACTGGCTAGGTGAGAGTCACTGAGAATCGCAGGAAGTGGGGTGCAGGGCCCTGACTCCCCCACACTCCGTGACAGTAAGGAAAGCCAACTCTGTCATATCCTTTATTCTTGCACATGGGTTAGGAGACATAGAGCCCTCTTTGTACTCCCTGTGTTCTGGGGTATCAGTGTCCTTCCAAGCTATCAGCATCGATTAGTGAAGCCTCAGGATAGCTCTAAGTTACATTCTGATTCCTGTGAGCCCTGGGAAACACAGAATAGACAGAGAACAGTGTGATTCGGCTGTGCTCCACCCTGCTTTTGGCTCTGATCTCCAGCCACTTCTCCTGACCTAACAGACTCACATGGAGGCTGGGAGCAGAACCGGTATGGAACTGCTCCATCAGCCCAATGCTGGCAGGGGTGGCCCACTGTGCAAGCTGTATTCTCAGGGCTCTATTCCCCCCCTTCAGGTTGGCAAAGAAGTATCAAAAGGGTTTAGTGTTACTTAGAACTGAGCCTAAGATTTGCTGTATCACTGTGGCAGGAGAATCTTGATCTCTGTTTTGTTTGATTGACCACTTAGACTATGGTGATGTAAACATAGTGTATCAGTGGCAACATGTTGTTGTTTTGCCAGCCAGTCAGAAAGGCGAAGAGAGCCATGGCGCAGATTCTGGGCTGTAGTGTGATGCCTTTGTGCTGTACTACATGTGTAACTGGACCCAGCATAGGGACATAGTGCCACTCCTACATTCACACATGCTTCCTACTGCTAATGTAGAGTGTATGAACAAGTAGAATGGGGGTTGCCTTGGGGTTTCTACACTACAGCAATCTTTCTGCTTTATAGAACCTAGAGCCCATCGGGGGTAGGTGTAACTTAGAGCAACTTCCAAACTACCCTAAATTATGCTGGAACTAGTCTCATACACAGCTGGCCACAGTCCTCGGAGCAGATAAGTAAATTGTCTGCACTGTACCCTACCCTCCTAGGCTATACTGTCTGCTCCTCAGCATAGCATTTAGCCCTATTTAAGTTGTTGACTATGGTTTCTAATGTGTTTAACCAAAAGATCACAGTGAAGATTCCAGATCAAATAGCATCTAACACAATCACTGCAATTTCTTTCTCCAATGACTGATAGGACATTTCTTCTTTTTAACATTCTAAACATGAACAGTCAAATCAAGCAAACTGACAGGCAGAGATAGAGAAAACGAGGAACTCAAAATATAAAACCCCAGCATATTCTAATACAGACCCAAAAATAGCCCTTCCATAAATGCAGCCTGGTTCAGCAACCAGTAATGAAGCAGAGACACCAAGAGAACCACTCCGTTTAGTTTTATAAGAGATCTTGTTGGGCCTAATTGGAGTGGAGTAATTGGATGGCTTATGGCTACACTTGAAATTTCAAAGCGCTGCCGCGGCAGCGCTGCGGGAGTGCTGCCGTGGCAGCGCTTTGAAGTGTGAGTGTAGTCAGAGCGCCAGCGCTGGGAGAGAGCTCTCCCAGCGCTGCACATAAACCACATCCCTTATGGGTGTAGCTTGCAGTGCTGGGAGCCGTGCTCCCAGCGCTGCAGCACTGATTACACTGAGGCTTTACAGCACTGTATCTTGCAGCGTTCAAGGGGGTGTTTTTTCACACTCCTGAGCGCGAAAGTTGCAGCTCTGTAAAGTGCCAGTGTAGCCATGGCCTAGTTCATCTGTGGGCTGTTTGAAACTACATTTATAAAAGTTTCCATTTGGGAGGTTTGAAACAGGGATGAAAGGAATTTGGGGTAATAGAGAGGCTTCCTGGTAGTAGGAGTGTTTAGCTAGAGATCATTCCCAACCCCAGCTTTAGGGTATGATACAAATTTTTGATGAGTTTTGAGGTCTGTTTTTTTTTCCTATGCCTTTTTACACATTTTTGGCATGAAATATTCTCTCCAGCATAGAATAGTGTAGCAGAGGAACTGCCTAATTTACCCCACTCCATAGGCAGTAACAGTCTCATGGCTGCACTGCCAAGCTATTTTTCCTGGAAAGTACTGGGCATTCAACAGAACACATATTACATCAGGAGCACTTTGACACAATCATTATATTTTGCATTTATATGCTACATGTCATTTCAAAGGATCCCAAAGGGATTTTAAGTATAGGTATACTATTGTAATTGACCCTGCTGCCAGGTGTCAGTCACTGTGAGGGTTGTGGGACACCCATCCTATCTGATGTCTGGTACCATGTGTGGTGTATTTATAGCTTGGGAAAACTTAAGCACTAGACTCTTCAGATTTAAACCTCCGTGGTTTCACCAAAATGCTTACATACCTCAAATAACTCAAAATTCCTTTTTTGGGGCTTCTGAAATTAAAAATGCAAATATCCTAAGCATAATGGTTTTAAAGGACTCAAACATAATTTGTAGATGCCCATACAAAAGACAGACAATATATCTGAAGTAATTGACTTGTTCTCTAGAATCTCAGCTTGCATCAAAAAAGAGAGAGTATATCTCTAGTTGGTATAGAGGCAAAGAAAATCTTGAAAATATGAATTGAATGTAATTGATTCAGAGATGTCTCTTTGAGCATGCAGAGAGCCCGGAACAGTAGCTCTAAGTGGTAGGAATTGTCCTATTCATCTCAGTAAGGTGTTATCTCAGATGTCCAGTGATGATCATTTAAAAATCAGCTTCGGTATTGCTAACTTAAAGCTTTCAAAAATCATGAGTCAGCCCTCCCTCCATCATAATATTGGTTTAAAAATTAAAACCACCACTGACAAATGTGGTTCTTTATCTTTGCCTTGTGTATTTTGAGGCTTTAAAGCTCACTTCCCTTCACATTTTCAAGCTTTGCTCCATAACCATGAAGACTACAATCTTTAGAAACTTACCTTTTTAACACTAAAAGCTGAGATTCTCTTGCATCTCTTGATTCCTGCAGCTGGAGATTTAAGAAAAACACCAGATACTCCAAGCCTCATGAGAAAATCACAAGAAAAAGCAACACTGTGAAGGATTTTATTTTTCATGTAAGAAAAGAGAGGGGGATTCCCAGATCTGCACGAATAACTGTGAGTGGTCTCATTTGGTACCACAGGTGGGTGGCGTTTGTAAGATGTCACTGCTTATTTCCCTCCTCCACCCACAATCAAGAAGGAGCCAAGCACATGGGATCTAACAGAGACTATGGGCATATTGAAGCCTCACAAAAGCTGAGCATAAAGCCTAAAGGATCAAATGGTGCACACAATCATATGTTGAATATCTGCACAAGCCACTGTAAGTGGTGACTCATTTTGGCAACTCTTGGAGATAGAGCTTATCTTGTGGGAGGAGCTTACAAGAGTACCACCCAATTCAACTCCTAGTTACAAACAAAAGGTAAACTAATAGTTCTGAATTCAGGACTATGGGTAACAGAGTCTTGGTGTTATCCCTCCTTATCATCTTGCTGCTTGCAAACTGCTGTTCTCCAGTCTCCCACATACAGCTACTGCTGTTCTCCTACCAACAACAGAATGAATCTTGGCCCAATTCTCAACCTTGCAGTTCCAGTTCTTAGGCTGCTGCCTAGCCTAGGCTTTCTCTCCACTTCCAGAAGGTGCTTGTGGCCTGCTCTCTTTGGTTATACTTCCCTTGTTCGTTGAGGGTTGTGGAACCCTCTTCTGGCTGGATGTTGGACTGGAGGTTCAACATGTTGCTTAGTAATGAGACAGCAGGTTCATTAAATATTTTTGTTGGAATCATTTCAATACCCCTGATATGCAGAAACACCCTTTTCTGTGACAATGATAAAGAATCACAGTGCTGCTTGCTTCTAAAACTGAACAAAAAGCTTCATTAGAATAAGGAAAACACAAAAATCCTATGCAACTGTTTGGGGGCAAGAACTGAAAGTGAATATCATGTCCAACTGAAACTGCAGAGTCAATCTATATATTTTAGGTGTAGCATCAGAGCACCTCACAATCTTGAATGCATTTCTCCTCAGAACAGCCCAGTAACGTAGGGAGGTATTATCATCCCCTTTACAGATGGGGAATTGAAGCAAAGAGAGGTTACATGATTTGTTCTAGATTACACAGGAAGACTGCAGAAGAGCAGAGACTTAAACCCAGATCTTCCAGGTGCTAGGTTAGTGCTCTAACCAAAAAACCATCCAGAAGGTAATTACCCAATTTAGAATGTGGACAAGATACTAAGGTGAATGTCCCTACATTTGCTATGGGGTCTTTAATGATTGCCAGGACCTCTGTTTTACATCTGACCTTATAGGGTAACACATCAATCTATATCTTTAGTTTAGTACTGATTCAAAGGGAAGAGTTGGACCTACATTTCTTCCTGAAGAATCTGGACATTTCTGGGGGCTGTCCTGTCCAAATACTGAATCAGCCTAACTAACCCAGCTTTGCTGATAATATCTAACATGATCACATCCCAAGACGGTATGACTGCAGGCATCTGCACTGTGGGTACTTACACAATCCTGTTTTGTGTTAGGGCTTAAATTCTCTCCCTTTCAAAAATAGGGGGAAAAATGTAATACATGTGTAATATTAAGTCATGAGCTCTTCTCCAGCTGTAACTGTCACTTTCTAACTGAAGTGCATCGGCAGAATCCACTACACAGATGTCTTGAGAAATCCCCTGCCATTGAAATGGCTAAATTTGACATGCCGAATCAAAAGCCTCAACAAAATCAATGAAGATGAAGAAGGCCATGTTCTTCATTTTTACATCCCTTTCCCTATAGTATTCCCAGGGTTAAACTCATGATATTAAGCTTCCCTTTTCTTTTTTCCAACCCTCTAGTTCCTTAGTTAAACCCTTTTTTACTTTGCCTCTACAGAATGACTTTGGGGAATCCCTGAACAATATATGTCGATCTAAGGGTTGCACTGCCTTGTGCACTGTTTCTCTGCTGATTCATCTGCCACAAATCAAGGGGTTTGAGTCTCTATGCTGCAACATATTAAACCTGTTAGCAATAAAGAGATACTCTCTGCGCAAAAGCTTTGAAATTATAGCACATGGTGGGTGGTTGATAAGATTTTTTTTTTTTCCTAAAATGGAAACTCTTTTCTTCTTCTTGTTATCTGGTCTACTGTTCTATTTATCAAGTCACAAGTTTCTGGTGGCTATTAACATTTTTCTGTGCTGGGGAAATTGTTTCCTATGTAGACAATCTCGCATATTTTCAAGTTTATTTCACCTGCATCTGCTAACTATAGACAAGTCAGGGTTACTCTTTTCTTGTCACACCATCACGTAGTGAGAAAAACATAGGCCCTAAGCTTAAATGAATTGGGAAGTAGGATGAGTGAGGGAGAGTTTTTGGTATTATTGTGGCTAAGACCATTAAGGTCATTTCTTTCTCCTCATACTCTTCTTTGGTACTGTTTGGGGAGGGAGATGGCAACCTCTTCCAAGAGTTTTCTAGACTTGATATTCTGTAGGCATAATCTTGGACCTACCACCCTTAGAATCAATATTGTTTCTTTCATCTAAAGACTTTGTCAGTGACTGTCCATTTTAACAGTTCCTAGATTCAGTTCAGATCATCTTAAATAAAAGAATACTTAGTCTTGGCAGTAATACAGAAAGAGATAATATGAAATATTGTAAAAGTTTGTTAAAATCAAACACACAAACCAGGCTATTATCATGAAGAATCCTGCTGAGTGGAAAATCAGTTTGCAAAGAAAGAATGTTACCTATTGAACACAGATGGCAGAAGAATCACTGGGCATTGTTTTTGACCCACAGCTCACTGCACCACAGTCCCAACAACCATCCTTCTCCTCTTTTATGTATTAATAGACAGAGTACTGATGCCACATTCCCTGACCCCAGCATGGCCTGAAATGATAATTTCGTTTTACTTTTAGTTTCAGATCACTGCTGGTTCTTTCTCACCCTTCCCTTCATTTTAATATCCACCAGCAGTTCTTCGCATGTCCACTTCTTTGTAGTAACAGTTTGTGAATGAGTTAATTGGCCAGTTATTCAACAGACTCTGAAAATTTGCATATAGTTGTCAATTAGCTCATTCCTTTCTAGGAATAACAACTGTAAACAACATTAAGGATATTTCAGAAGGCTATAAAGATATATCTGTTAAGACACATACCTAAAGAACACCATGGCCCTGATTTTCAAAAAGTTCACAACTTTGTCTCTGATTTTAGACTTGCAAATAATTGTGCTGAAATTTTACAGGCACATAATACAGCACTTACTTTCTCAGGCCTGAATTAAGGCCTTTCTGTAAATCAGTGTCTTTGCATTAAAATAATGAATATTTATACAAAGGGTAAAATTCATATCAGGTGGGCTACTCAGGGTCTTTCATATACCACATCAAGCTATTTCAGCAAAAGATTATGATATCTTTTTGACTGAATATCAAATTGCCATTAGCAATCTCATGGACCTGGGGTCCAACCAATATTATAGCATTACATTCTGCTTAACTTAATTTTCTCTGTTACTTTAACTCGATTTCATATCTTTTCCAGCTCCTGTCCTCACAACTGCCATGTCTTGTGGATGGCACACTTATGATTTCCAAAGCTCAGGCTAGAAGTAACTGCATTTTGATGGTGGATAAAAAGAAATGTTTCTTTATACATCCATAGTTTGTAATTCTGTAGAGTTCTGAGGTTTGCAAAAGGTACTATGAAAATCCATAACAATGTTTACTGTTACTACTTTTCACAGTACTTACCATGATCCTCATCTTAGACTTTAGTTCCTCCTGTGGTGCTGACACGTCAGGCAGTCCATTTTCTCCACTGGTCACAGTTGCTAGCTAGTTGTGATACTTCTTTTCATGTAATGCCATCACTTTCAATATTCTCTGTCACTATCTTCTGCCAGTTTTTACATGGCCTTCCTCTCCTTCTCTTACCACACTCATGCTTGCTTAGTATGTCTCCCACCTTCTATATGGTGCACATGTCCCAGTCACCTGAGACTTCTTTCACTGGTGATATTTTCTAATACGTCCTGGTCTGTCAGTTTCTGTTATTTTGTCTTTCCATTTAAATATGTAGTATCTTCCTCAGCCATATGTGATGGGATGCCTCCAATCTCTTTTTGTTAGTCACTGTCAACAGCCAAGTCTCTGCCTCATACAGTAGCATTTTCAGTATAATCGCATGGTATCATCTGATCTTTGGTTTGATGTGGAAACTTCTGTTTGAACAGATGTTTTTTATCCTTCCAAAAGTGGTGTTTGCTTTTCCTAACCCTGTATGAATATTTTTATTGCTGCTACCTTCAAATCTCATTTCACTCCCAGGGCTGGCTCCAGCGTTTTTGCCACCCCAAGTGGCAGGGGAAAAACAAAACCAAAACCAAAAAACCCGTGATCGGTGGCACTTTGGCAGCAGCTCTACCATCTTCCCTCCAAGAGGGACTGAGGGATCCACTGCCGAATTGCCTCTGAAAAGCCGGATGTGCTGCCCCTTACCGTTGGCTGCCACAAGCACCTGCTTGCTGCGCTGGTGCCTGGAGCCAGCCCTGCTCGCTCCCCGGATTGCAGAATCCTTCTACCTAGTCAATTTCTTTACCATCCATGTATACCTTTGCACCTGTTATTTAGTTTCCTACTTTCCTAATCTTGGTTTTCTCTGCATTTACTTTTAATCTAATTTTTACTGCTCCCTGTTCTATCTCTGATGAAAGGGCAATCATTCCATTCCACATCATACTTAGGAAAGCAACGTCAAGGTCATATAACTTGTCACCACTAACCCAATTTATACTGTCCACAAGGCCTTTTGCTGCCTGCTTCATCATTCAATCTATTGCTAATGCAAAGAGGATTGGTGATAACACACACCCTTGTCTAACTCCAGTCACAACACTGAACCACTCACCCAGGCGTATATCTGATCGTACTTCATTTCTCACCTTCAAACCTCAAGTCTCTTGGAGTATTTGCTTGATGGATCAAAAAAAGAAACTATCTATTTGGAAAGAGGGGCTCATTAACACTGCTAGCCAAAGAGAGCAAGAATCAATGCTAAGGCTGTGTCTACACTACACACCTTACAGTTGCACAGCCATACCGCTGTAGCTGTGCTTCTGTAAGATCTCCAGTGTAGCCGCTCGATGCTGGCAGGAAAGAGCTCCCCCACCAGCATAATTAAACCACCGCTGATGTGCAGCAGTAGCTATGTTGGCAGGAGAGCATCTCCCACCAACATATTGCTGTCTACAGTGATGTGTTTGTCAGGTGGGTGGTGTTTTTTCACACCTGTGACAAAGAAAAGTTTACGGATAAACTGCTAGTGTAGACAAAGCCTAAAACAAGGGTGTTTCTCTGTAGAAAGATTTTCATTGACTAGATTCTTATATATTGGTTTATTTCCCCAAGTACAATAGAATTTGTAACATTTTGCTGAAAAATTTCCTAGCTATCGTGATTAATAGTCTTTATATATTAAGAAATTGCATAATAACATAAGAACGACCACACTGGGTCAGACCAAAGGTCTATCTAGCCCAGTATCCTGTCTTCCAACAATGGCCAATGCCAGGTGCCCCAGAGGGAATGAACAGAACAGGGAATCATTAAGTGATCCATCCCCTGTCACCCATTGCAAGCCTCTGGCAAACAGATTCTACGGACACCATCCATGTCCATCCTGACTAATAGCCATTGATGGAACTATCCAGTTCTCTTTTGAACCCTTCACAACATTCTCTGGCAAGGACTTCCACAGGTTGACTGTGCATTGTATGAAAAAAATATTTCCTTTTGTTTGTTTTAAACCTGCTGCCTATTAATTTCATTTGGGGACCTTTAGTTTTTGTGTTGAGAAGGAGTAAATAACACTTCCTTATTTGCGTTCTCCACACCAGTCATGATTTTATAGACCTCTATCAGATCTCCCCTTAGTCATCTCTTTTCCGAGTTGAAAAATCCCAGTCTTATTAATCTCCCCTCATACGGCAGCCATTCCATACCCCTAGTTATATTTGTTGCCCTTTTCCAATTCCAATATATCTTTTTTTGAGATGGGGCGACCACATCTGCAGTATTCAAGATGTGGGCGTACCACGGATTTATATAGAGGCAATATGATATTTTCTGTCTTATTATCTATCCCTTTCTTAATGATTCCCAACATTCAGTTCACTTTTTTGACTGCCGCTGCACATTGAGTGGATGTTTTCAGAGAACCCCACGACTCCCAGATCTCTTTCTTGAGTGGTAACAGCTAATTTAGACCCCGCCATTTTGTATGTATACTTGGGATAATGGTTTCCAATGTGCATTACTTTACTTTGCATTTATAAACATTGAATTTCATCTGTCATTCTGTTGCCCAATCACCCAGTTTTGTGAGATCTCTTTGTAAGTCTTCACAGTCTGCTTTGCACTTAGCTTTCTTCAGTAGTTTTGTATCATCTGCAAATTTTGCCACCTCACTGTTTCACTCTTTTTTCCAGATCATTTATGAATATGTTGAACATATTTCAGACAGTACAGACTCCTGTGTTGCTATTTCACTTTTGTGTAATGCTGCACTGTAAGGTCAGGTTTTGAGTCTTTCTCTTAACAATTGACCAGAGTCCACTGAGGACTTCAGAAACCTTTCAGTTGAAAATATTATTCAAATCCCTATGTTTCCATGAAACATTTTGGTTTTCATGACAAAAATCATTTAATCTAAAAATATTGTGATCAACTCTACTAAGTATATTTGGATATGCCTTCAGGCCCAGTACCAGAAAGTAGAATAATACCTAGACTACATTAAATAAAATTAAAGAATGGAAAAACTTGGGTGAATATCAGAAAAAAATATCCGGACATCAATGAGACTATGGGCTGATCTCCCAAGGGAAGAGATGGAATCCCCATTGCTTGAGACTTTTAAAACCAAACTGCACAAAATATTAGTGATTATCCAATAGGGAACATTCTTGTCCTGAGAGGGAGATGACTACAAAACCTAAAAGACCGTTTTTCCCCTCTCTCATTTATTTCCCCATCTTGTGAATCTAAAAAGCTGATGATGTTTTGTTTAATTTGAGATATCTTTGCTAATGTAGTTTACATGTTAGCTCATAGTGAGAGACATTAATCCTCACGGTGTAAAATCATAATTCTTATATTTTTTCATTATAAATTGGAATTTAAAAAATAAATTTTCTTTGTAAAACAGTGTAAAAAGTGCAAGTGTGGTGATGCTGTCTTCAAGAAATTGTCCTGAATTTCAAAATGTGTGAGTGTGTAACAGTGTAAAAAGCAAATGACATCCTTTTCAGAGAGGTATGTGGCTCACTTTGAGCAAAAGTACATTTTTCACTTACTAACTCCCCTCTAACCACTCCCCGCTCACCCTTATTCTTTGTATCTTGCTCTGGAGGAGCGCAATGCAAGTGACAGAAAGAATGAACCTTGTGTCACAGATGTTAGCTAGGGACAGTTGCTCAATGCACTGTTGAAATGTGCTCAGAAACTACAGTGCTGAGAGTGTAATGGGGATCTATATAGAATAGAATTGAAAGTGTGGATTACACTCAGTTTTGGAGAATCCATTAGCCCAATCATTTCCCCAATATTATCAACATAACTGGGGTCACTGTGTATTTATCTCCCCATCTCAAATGGAGGGGACGGTTCAGCAGCATCAAGGCCATTGTCCCTCTGGAACTGAGAGGCCTCTCACTGATGGGGATCTGTGGCTAGGGAATAGGTGGGAGAGGGTGGGCATACAGGGATGCACACTATTCCCCTTCTTGCCTCACCTTCTCTCTCCCTAATACCAGAAAACTGGAGAAAACTTGACTCCATTAACTTTTGTATAGTGCTTGTCTAAGTCTGAGAACTCAACTTTATGGACAGTTGCTTGAGAGCATTGCCAGGTGAGAAAGCCGCTTCAGTGTTGCTCCAATCAATCTGCATTATCTGGAAGCTAATGCAGGGGCACAGGGTTGGGTCTGGTCTCCTGCTGAAGTACTGAAATCCACTGAGTTGGAGGGATAGAACTGCTGTCTATTTCAGGTAAAGAGTGGCACAAAATTCTGCAGGAAATTGAGTAAAGTTTGCATTTTTTAAAATATACTATTATTGAATTTTACATTCACTGGATGTGCATAGTCAATGCTCCCACCATGCATTTAGCTGACTATATAATTCCACTAAAATTTAGTCTAGATTGACTTACTAATGATCATTTCATGCAATATGTTTCTGGAAATTACAAGGAAAATTCACACTAATCTAATCCTTATGTATTTTCTCTCTCACCTTTTGTACGTCTACATTATAAACTCTTTGGGACAGGAACTGTCCTTAGTAAGCATTTGTTCAGCAACTACCATTATAGATTCATAGATTCATAGATTCTAGGGTCAGAAGGGACCAATGTGATCATCTAGTCCGACCCCCTGCACAAAGCAGGCCACAGAACCCTACCCATCCACTTTTATAACAAACCTCTAACCTATGCCTGAGTTATTGAAGTCTTCAAATTGTGGTTTGAAGACCTCAAGATGCAGAGAATCCACCAACAAATGACCCATGCCCCCACGCTGCATTTAACATCTCTCCTGTAGCCATGTCAATAAGCATCCACTCACTTATACCAGCACATAAAAATGCCCATCTTTCCTTCAGTCTACATTTTTGGGAGATTTTAAGCATACATGTTGTAATAATATTTTACTGTTAGATAACAGCCTCCATCCCAGAGGATCCCAGAGCACTTTGCAAGCTATATGCTTACTATTAAAATGCAGACACCTTAGGGGCAAGAGGGTGGCATACACTGAAAAATGCTATGGAATTTTTTAACATCCACCCAGAACTTAAATGGCTGAGCATATCTTCTTGAGATTTGAACCTAGAGATCTAAGGAGTCTAACAACCTGATTCTTCTCTTAACTCCAGTTTTACTCCACTACCTTGAGAGAGTTTACTCCTAATTTATATTACTGCCAGGGAACACAGACTCAGGTCTGTGCTATTTTGAACATGATTCTTTGGGCTGGATGGCGTCACTTAGCGTACTAGAGCTGGTTGGAAAATGGGGGCCATTTCTGAGGATAATTTCTCTTTTTCCATGGAAAATGGACAATTTTCCACACACAAAAATTCATTTTGTTGAAAACCCTATTTTTCATCAAAAAATACTGTTGATGGAAAATTTTCAAGCCCACCTTCCCCCACATACATTCACGCATAGTAGTCTTTGAACCTGAAAGCATCCTGATCTCCCCACAAGTACTGTAATATGGATATTTGTCTGTTGTGCCATAAGGTTATTCTCCCATCTTTCTTTAAAGGTGTCATGTTCTCTGTAGTCATTCTTCTATTTTTGCCCTGACCAGTGGCAAGTTCTTCCCAGGTGACTAAAGGACACATCCATTCCCTCCATTGCCATGGAAAGTTCTCTACATTATAGATCTGTGTTTGAGTTTATAAGTCAGACAGAGGCGAATCTCTAGTTTGTGTGTTAAAAAACGGTTAGTTAACATGGGCAGGAAGGACTTTATATAGGAAATAACACAAAGAAATGAATAAAAGGAAAGAATGCCCCTGGAGGCCATGAGACTATTGACAAATACATAGTTCGGGAAGTTGAGTGGAAATAATTATATAAGAGAACATACAGGTTGATTTTTTTTGTTTGTTTTTTGGGGAAGGAAGGGAGGGTTGGTTGTTTTGTTTTAATTTGTGTTGTTTATAGACAGACCTCCTGGAAGGAAAGAAGCCAAGTCCTACTGAAAGAATTCAGAAAACAGGCTGGGTCTGAGGGAGGTACCTACACATTAGAAGAAAGAAAGAGGGTTTGTGGCTGAGCCCTCATGGAGAGAAAGGGAGGGAGCTCCAGCAGTAGTAGTTCGTTATGCAAATAAGTCTGACTCCGAAATTGGTTCAAGCAGAGTTTGAGGAACAGATGAAGGTTCAGGCTGGCTCTAATTTTTCCCACGCAGTTCACCAACTCTTAATTTGTATGGCTGTGTTTTTCACTTCCTAGAGGGCACTGCAACTTTTGGATTCTTGGCATACCATACAAATCATTTTTGGAAGTTTTTCTGTGGGCCTACTGATTCTTGCTGGACCAAACAGCCAGATGTGAAGCCAGTTTTCATGGCTTCAATGGCCTTGGATGCCTTTTTTTTGCACTTAGGAAGCTGTGAAATAATTTTAATTGAATTGAGCTAGTGCACTATGTCTGGGAAATGCTGTAATATAATCTTTTCTTTCTTTACAGTATTTACATATTAACCTGATAGTCCTCTTCCTGATAGTCTAGACTGGTAAAGAGGTATGAATATTGAATAGCTAAGTTTTATTATATTTAAATGAAGAAATCTTCTATTATTCTTGTTTTAAGATTCTGTTACTATTCCAAATAAATACACAGCTACCAAATAGGTACACAATTGCCCTTTAGTTAATCTTTAACCCCCCAAAATTAGAAAAACTCAAGCCTGTTTGAACCTGCCATGCACTGGAATCTACAAACACTTTAAGAATGTTTACAGCTTTGTCATGCTAAAAGCAGCTTTCCAACAGTCTAGAACAAACTCACAGACAGAGAGGGGGAGACAGTATGGCTTTGTCCACACTTACAACACTGGACAACACTAAGTATAACTCTTAGTGAAGACGTTACTTATGCCAAAGGGAGAGCTTCTGGTGCAGGTACTCCACCTCCCTGAGAGGCAATAGCTATATGGCTGGGAGAAGCCCTTCCATTGACATAATGCTGTCTACACCGGAGTTTAAGTTGGTACAACTACATTGCTCAGGGATGTGGATTTTCCATGGCCCTGAGTAATGCAGTTACATCAGCATTAGTTGGTAGAGTAGACCAGGGCTACGTGTAATGTATTAAAGTATGTACATGCCTAACCAAAGGAGCTTGTATAAACCTCCTACTTTTTTCTCAACTGTTCAGTGTAACTAACACTTGTTCTGTTATGGCTACCATAATGGGTTCAGTGCTGTGACTCTGTCCGCTTTACTGCTCTGTAAAGCCTACTTGCTGCTTGGGCACCAAATGAATGATAATACATAATAGCATGGATAGATGTGATACACAGGAGAGCTGGTTAGAGACAATTAAACTTGATTTCCTGGTCCCAGACACCTGACCTGGTCAGGGTCACCAAGGTGAAGTATGTGGGGGAAGGGGCATGCCAATGTGTCATTGTGTTCTGGATGATCCCTGCCTGACACTGGAACATTTGCAGCTAATGTAAGTGGATGAGCATGGGAGCAGAAAACAGTGATTTTGTCCAAAGGACTGAGGCCTTGAACTGTGTGTGCATGTACAGCTCTGAAAATTTGGCCTGTTAATATTACTTACATAGCCCGCTTCCTTGCAGCTCTGCTGAATTTGTAACTATTCACCTGCTGAACTGCTTGCATTTTGAAGTGTGGGTTATAGTTTCATTTACCTTCCTCTGAAACATCAGCTCTAGGCTGTATCAGAGATAGGATACAGTATTAGTGGGACCTTTGGTTTGTTCCAGTTTAGTAACTCCCATCCTCCTGAAGCAGCATGATATATTGTGTAGGTCTATTATAATATATCACATTCAGACTACATAGTTTTGACTATGGAATAGAACGTGGAATTTTGAATGGCTTCCTAGAGTCCAACACCAATGTTTTTACTGAAGGAAAGACCAGATTTTCCAGCACCCTTTCTAGAATTTTGTAATCATGATGATAAACGTAAGCACTTGTAAATGTGTCCATCTGATGTACTTGCTTCTAGAACTGATTTATTAACATATTAATTTGACACGTTTCATATATTAACCTGAGCAATTTAGATAAACTCTCTGTTCTTCAGAGGAATTGTATTAAAAACATAAAAATGACCATATTGGTTCAGATCAAAGGTCCATCTAGTCATCCAGTATCCTGTCTTCCAACAGTGGCCAATGCCAAGTGGTTCATAGCGAATGAACAGAACAGGTAACCATCAAGTGATCCATCCCCTGCCGCCCATTCCCAGCTTCTGGCAAATAAAGGCTAGGGACACCATCTCTGCCCATCCTGGTTAAAAGCCACTGATGGATCTATCCTCCATGAACTTACTTAGTTCTTTTTTTAATCCTGTTAGAGTGTTGGCCTTCACAACATCCTCTGGCAAAGAGTTCCACAGGTTGACTGAGTTGTATGAAAAAATACTTCCTTTTGTTTGTTTTAAACCTGCTGCCTATTAATTTCATTTGATAACCCCATGTTCTTGTGTTATGAGAAGGTGTAAATAACACTTCTTATCTTCTTTCTCCACACTAGTCATTATTTTATAGACCTCTAGCATATCCCTCCTTAGTCATCTTTTTCTAGTTGAAAAATCCCAGTCTTATTAATCTCCCCTCATATGACATCTGTTCCATACCCCTAATTATTTTTGTTGCCCTTTTCTGAACCTTTTCCAATTCCAGTATATCTCTTTTGAGATGGGGCAACCACATATGCAGGCAGTATTCAAGATGTGGGCATTCTACGGATTTATATAGAGGGAGTATGATTTTTTCTGTCTTAAAAGGCATGTTTTCACTATTTGCTCACTTTCAGAGCTGTGTATTAACTCTGTGACTGGAAGTGCATGTCACTGATACTGCTGAAATGTACACAAAGTTATTGTCACTGGATTTAGGCCAGTTTAAATTTGAGGGAGTATTTTACAAATATTATGACTCAATTGTACATTCTTGTTACCCAAATGAGTAATGTTTGTTTTAATTTGTTTCTTGTGGATCCGCAACTCCCACGGTTTTTCCAGAGCTTGCCCCTTATCTTTTCTGCGTATATACTCTCTTCCTTCTTCCCATTTAGCCCTCTGTGATGAATTTGAATTGGTTGTGTTGATCTTCGAACATCAGAGATGTCTTGTACAGACCACCAATAAAATCTCTTGAAGTCTGTTTTGATTTTTATTATTTGTTTTATTACAGTAAGTATAGTCTGTTTTATTGTAAAAGTGCTTTTCTTTTTGCAAAGGGCCTTGTAAGGATCCGAACCTCCAATTAACCTGTCTGCTCAGACCTAGTTTACCCAGTCCAATTAAAATTGATAGTCCAAAGTGTCTCTGGTGTAACTCCCTTAAAGTCAGTATACTTACACCAGAGAATGAGATAAATCTTGGCAGATGCATTTATGGTGGATGTGAGTGTCTCTGCCATCATCATGAAACAATGCATCTCTCAAATACTCAGGATTCAGGGAGTGCAGAATGTTAACCTTGCTGAGGAATGAATTGTGTGTGAAAACAAATTTCCTTCCACCCAGCCTCCCCCCTCTTATCCTCCTTTCTCCTGCTCCTCCTTTATTTCTCAACACTGGAAACAAACTGGGTCAAGCTAGTGGGTCAGTGACCGTGCAGTATATATCCAGCCATGTGGTGAAACTAGTAGAACAGGATTACATGATTAGAGGTCTAAAACCCTATTTTATAGGCCCTACTAGAAATCTGTCTCAATGAGTTTGTGAAATGAAATATGAATATGTGCATATTTCAAAGGTGAAGTACTTTTTGAATTAGTGGGTCTAAACAAGGTATTCGCAGTGCTTTTAAACACAGTTCTGTTAAAGGACTGTCAAACTGAGTATCTTTTGTTCACTCCTGTTTAAAGAGGGACAAAACCCCCGAGTCCAGCCGCATAAATTGTAGCATCTTTATGGCACTAAGAGAGGAGATCAAATCTTTTACACACCATTTGGTATCAGTCACATCCTATTACACTATGTAACATGACTGCCTTGTCACAACATAATGCACTGAAGAGAAATGAAATAAAAAATGGCATTTTTCTCAGCTATGTTTAAAGAAACCACAACATTTCAAATGTGCAGCTTTAATTTACTTATTTTTCTTAAAGGACCTGCTATAAGAACAGATGGAAAATTCATTCTCTTCCGGAGTGTGGAGGTCCACATGTTCTTTAGCATTCATGCATTATGCATATGGACATGGTAGGATGTTTATACGAGAAAAAAATGGTTATATGTATATACATATGTTTTACATATATATATATATATATATATATATATATATATATATATATATATATATATATATATATATATATATACTTCTCTGTCTATACAAGGCACACATACATACAATAATTATATAGTATTCAGTTTAAGTATATCGTTTGACAGGGTCCTGATTCAAATGTTTTAGAGTTTCTGCAACTTACTTAGTTTGTAGTTATACTGGAGAGAAGCTGTAAGCCAGTAAACTCCAGCTTGCAAGCACTCTCGTCATCCCACAAGTCCTTTCCTGTCTCCCTCCAGATGCCAACTGACCTCATTTTAATATCTCTCAGAAGCTCTCTTCTGTTTGACTAACACCAAACCCCTTTGCCCCTCCCCCCATTAACTCCCTTATCAGCCTCTTATGTGGTTCTCAGCTCTAACTTGGGCTCTGTTCCAGGAGTTTAAAGGCCTCAGTTATTGCATTTGTGTTAATCCTGGCCGATACTTAATGCACAAAAATAAGAAGTTAGTATCACTGCTACCCTTGAGAGCACCAAAGCTCCACTGATCTTGCAGCTCTGTTGAATGTAAGGTATTCAGATTATCCACCCACCTGTTGTTTGGTTTTGTCACCTCTGATTTACCGTCCCAATATCATATCCTTTGCTATGCTGAATTGCCATTTCTAGAAATATCTTATCAAGCATAGCAATGGGGGGAGGGATAGCTCTGTGGTTTAAGCATTGGCTGCTAAACCCACAGTTGTGAGCTCAATCCTTGAGAGGGCCATTTAGGGATCTGGGGCAAAAATCTATCTGGGGATCCATCCTGCTTTGAGCACAGGGTTGGACTAGATGACCTGATATTCTATGAGTTAGGGAAATAACACATCAGTGCCAATAACGGGTGATTCACTAATTCACTGGTACTTAAAAATGTCAGTTCTAGAAATACTTACTCTTTTTTCTACAGCTTGGGTGGTTGTTATTCATGTTACTTCAGAAATGAAGGGATCAAAGAGAAGAAAATCTATAGTACTTGTGGCGAACTGGGAATGTTCTTAATGTTTTCTCTGAATACTGTGTTGGTGCCTCAGTGTCCCCTATGCAGTTCTTAAGTATCTAGGTGGTGGGATCAGGGTATACAGTTGCTACAGAGCAATGGGCCAGTGCACCTAAAGATGCCTAGCACTCTATCTCGTAGCAGCTGATGGCCTGGGCCCCTCCTCTGCAAAGGTGCCAACTAAAGGTGTTGGAGACAAAGAGGTCAGGTGACCTCCTGGCCCGGGAAAGGAGCTGAGAGAGGAGATGGGGCTGGAGGGATTTTCAGTCTGGAGTTGGCTGGGGACAAGGAGTGAGGGCAGACGTGAGGGTCTGGCTCACTGCCCCCCAGAATGGACCCGGCCGAGGGGTCCGGTTCGCTGTATCTACCAGCTCTGTTTTAGACCCTGTTCCTGTCATCAAATAAACCTCTGTTTTACTGGCTGTCTGAGAGTCACATCTGACTGCAAAGTGGGGGTGCAGGACCCTTTGGCTTCCCCAGGACCCCGCTGGGGCGGGCTCGCTGTGGGAAGCACACGGAGGGGCAGAGGATGCTGAATGCTCCAAGGAGAGACCAGGAGGTGAAGACATGTGAGCTTCTTGCCCTGAGCAAGCCTGCTCCAAGGGAGAGGAGGCTCCTCAAAGTCCTGACTGGCTTCGTGGGCAGCAGTTCCAGAGCATCGCCCGGGGACTCCGTGACAGTACTGACTCTTTCATTATCCTGTATCCCATAGAAACAACTGGTGTTCCCATCTAAATTCCCTTGTCTCAGGCCAAGAGAGTCTGAGTTGATCAGTAAACCCAATTTTGTTAACTAGGACTCTAACCTAATGATTCTGCAGGAAATAGTGTATAACTGATGGGCCATGCTCATGTATAGTTTTGCAGAAAGGCCCCAGGACATTGCAGCACTTTTAGTCATGCATGTTAAATTTGACATGGTGATATGAAATTAGCACCTGCAATAGACACTGAATACACTGGACCTGATTCTGCTCTTACTAATAATAATATTACACTGGAGTTACTCCTGATTGATACTGGTGTAAGAGGAAAACCAGGCCAATTATGTAATTGTAATTGTGAGGTTTTAACTGTCTCACTGCAGAAAAATTCACCGTGAACCTTACGCTACAGTAATATGTGAATTTAACATTCCAAGGCCAAAATTTATGTAAAAGATCTCAATGCACGTCTCCCAATTTGATAACCAGGCTGAAATACTTCATTGTTCTTTATTCCTGCTTGAGGCTGAAGATGAGGGTGGGGGAGAGGACTTGGTGTGAATAACCTTGGTTAAATATGAAATTGTTCCTTGTTTCCTATATGGAAGCATAGTTGGGATAGTGGAGATATATTTCCAAATGAGGCTTTTTTCAAGCACTGTTTTTTTCCAGTGCCACAGGAATACAACGAGTTTCTGTTTGGAGGACTCTGAATGTACCGCTACTGAAAATTAGAAACTATTCACTGCAATCCTTGACCTAAAATGATATTGCTCATTTTAACAAAGAAAAACTAAAGCAACATTCAAGAAATCACTGTTCTTGACTCCATTTTCTCAGCTTTATAAAAACCAACCAAATAAACAAGGATGTGAAAGCATCTCATACCATGAAGCACAGTTTGCACTTGAGGGTCTGAAGAATGGAGGAAAAAAAGAACTTAATGTGATTTTATATTTCTTCCCAGAAGTCATTTGATAGCACGGAGAAGCTGTTTACAAGACCAAAGCTCATTGCTGTTGAAATAAATGATCCTGATAATGCAAGGTAGAACCTGCCCATTTATTTTATGTATTTCAATCCGTTTAAATTGAGCTTTGGATTTCTTTCCTGGATAAATATTTGACACACTTCCATATTAGAAAAAAATGTTAACAAAAAAAAAAACAACAAGATTTTGTCTATGCTCCATTTTTCAACCTCAAGTAGACTGGTAAAAATAAAAATATGGTACAAAAGGATGCCTCCCTATTTTTTTCTTTAAGTGAAGGAGTGCAGGGGTGAGGGGTGGACAACTAAGTCAATACTTGGCTGGAGTCATGAGCAGCTTGTTGACTGAGTTAATCAGTCAGGAACCCTGCTCAGCCTCACCTCACTGATAAATGTCACAACTCACTGCTGCCAATAAGAATTACCACCAAAGGTTTCAAAGAAACTGGGAATAACTAGATGGGCCTTTTCCTCTGAATGAATTATTTTGTCCAAAACAATTCCAGGACTGGGTCAGAGTGAGTTGCTCTAATTAAGTGAACAGCTATACAAACACATTCTGAAGGTCAAACAACCCATGGATATTCCCAGGTCCCAGATTATGGAACACTGAAAGTTTTTGCAGAGAGTGTATGTGTGGGGGAATCTATCTAATTCAGATTTGAAATGTTACTGTTAGGAGGTGATGTTACTAAGTTGCTGGCGAGTTTGTTTTTGTTTCCTGTGCTGGGTAGTGTATCTTAAGAGACATGAGCTTCCCAGTATAAATGAAAGCCGGAGAATAAAGTTTGAAGTTACCCGGAAAAGAGTCTTCATTCTGATTCATTCAATAAGCATTGTTCAGTTACTACGGGATTCTTAGCAGGAGGAGATCTGCAGAGCTCCCTCTCTGCAGCGTGTCACGCATAACCTGCAAAACACTAGCAAAAGGCAACCACTGATCATAGGACAGTTAAGATGCCCATTTGAGAAAGATTGAGAACAACTGAAAATTAATAATAAAAAAAAATTGTTTCACTCATCACAAACAAGAAGGTGTGTGAGGTGTACAGTCCGTGAGTTCTTCATGGAACTAGTTACCTGACATAATGGAACTGTCTGCAAATAGCAAAGAGAGTGAAATAATGTAATGTGGCACAACAGATGTATCCTGGTACAAAACAAAGTAATGAAGAAGATTTTTAATTTTGAGTGCTAATTTTGCTAACCAATATATTTGAGGTTACTGCTTCATGTTTTGTAAGTACTTACTAGAACTGGTCAGAAAACGGAATTTCTCTTCTGTGATAAATTGATATTTCTGAATCAAAATGAAAAGTCAAAATTTTGAAATTTCCTATAAGAGGAAAATTCAGCAAAAAACAACCCTATCTGAAACTATTGGAATATTTAATTTCCATTATGCCAAATTCTTTTATCTCAGTAAGGTTAAAACTAGGACAGTGCAGTGGAAATGTTGTGCAAGAAGTTTCATGGAAGTTCCATGTTGAGAATGTAAGTTCCATGTTGTGCAAGACTTTGAGCTTTCAGAATTTGTTTTCATTTTGATTCAGAATGGAATCCAAAATTTTCAAAATTCTCTATGTAAGAAGTCAAAAGAAAATTGTTTTGGTGTAATCAAAATGTTTAATTTTGACAATCATTTAGTTTGACTTTTTAAAATGTTATATTATAACATAATATATAATAAAAAAATAGAACTCATTTGAAAGGAAAAATTGAAACCTTTTCTTCCAGAAATGTTCAAATGGGACATTGGACATAGTAGGAAATTATTTTTTCTCTTCTTTCTCTGAAATGAAATTTCAGTGAAATAAACATAATTTTGCAAAGCATTCTGATTTAGCTAGAACATTATTTTCTGATAAAAAGAATTATTCTGTCAAAGTTTTTCTGACCAGTTTTGTAAAAATGTTTTGTTTTGATAATGTTGAAACATTACTAAATATAATAGAGTTGAAACAAAATGAATTGAAACAATAAAGTTGAAATGAAACATTTTTACTTTATCAAAATAAAATATTTTGACATTACTGAATTGAAATGAGAAAAATAAAAATATTCATTTAGCCTTTTTCCATTAACAAGTTCATGAAAATCAATGTTATCACAAATGTTTCAGTTTTGAAACTGCAATTTATGATTAAAAAGAAAACAACTGTTCCATCTAGCATTTTTCAACTAGCTGCAGTAGTTACTATTGCTCAACTTACTCCTAGGAAGCAAGGATTCTACAAAAAGAACAGGAGTACTTGTGGCACCTTAGAGACTAACAAATTTATTTCAGCATAAGCTTTCATGGGCTACAGCTCACTTCTTCGGATGCATAGAATGGAACACACAGACAGAAGATATTTATACATACAGAGAACATGAAAAGGTGGAAGTATGCATACCAACTCTAAGAGGCCAATCAATTGAGATGAGCTATCATCAGCAGGAGAAAAAAAACCTTTGAAGTGATAATCGAGATGACCCATAGAAGGTGTGAGGAGAACTTAACATGGGGAAATAGATTCAATTAGTGTAATGACCCAACAATTCGCTGTCTCTGTTTAAACCTAAGTTAATTGTATCTAATTTGCATATTAATTCGAGTTCAGCAGTCTCTCTTTGGAGTCTGTTTTTGAAGTTTTTTTTGTTGCAAAATTGCCACCTTCAAGTTTGTCACTGAGTGGTTAGAGAGGTTGAAGTGTTCGCCCACCGGTTTTTGAATGTTATGATTCCTGATATCAGATTTGTGTCCATTTATTCTTTTGCGTAGAGACTGTCCGGTTTGGCCAATGTACATGTACGCAAAAGAATAAATGGACACAAAACTGACATCAGGAATCATAACATTCAAAAACCAGTGGGAGAACACTTCAACCTCTCTAACCACTCAGTGACAGACTTGAAGGTGGCAATTTTCCCCATGTTAAGTTCTTAAGATTGACCTCTTACAGTTGGTATGCATACTTCCACCTTTTCATGTTCTCTGTATTTGTAAATATCTTCTATCTGTTTTCTATGCATTCGAAGAAGTGAGCTGTAGCCCACGAAAGCTTATACTGAAATAAATTTGTTAGTCTCTTAGGTGCCACAAGTACTGCTGTTCTTTTTGCAGATACAGACTAACACAGATGCTACTCTGAAAAGTGTTCTACAGTTACTAAAACCAGCTAGCTGCCTTTTTGTTAGCCTCTGAGTTTGCACAAAGAACAACGGGGAGGGGTGAGGGGGAAGCTAGATAAATACAGAACCTACAAACTTGTGCTTCAGATCTTATGGAAATCCTTACTGTTTTGACATGGAAATTGCAGGCCAGATTTACCAAAACACTCTGGCTACTTAGTGCCTTTCCAGTGATGCAAAGCAGCTAGAAAGTCTAAGTTTAATTAGCTGATTAAGTTACGGTTATTATGGATGCATTTTGTCATTTGGCCAAAACAACCAGAGCATATCACTGAATTTGGCCCAGTATTTTGTCATCTGTGTGAAAGATAAATTGGAGAGCACCTAGACTAGTGGCAAATATCCCAGAATGGATTGGATCAGATGTCCATATGGGAATGTTGAAATTGCCTGGCAACTTACAGAGACAAGGTGAGTGAGTTAATATCTTTTATTAGGCCAACTTATGTGGTGAAAGAGAGAAGCTTTCAAGCCACACAGAGCTCTTCTTCTGTGAAAGACATTATCACAACCACCTTGTTTCACTAATATCCTAGGACTGACATGGATACAGCTTCATATAGCGTCTTGTAGTTACAGCAGGTACTTTGGCACCTGCACTACAAATGATTATCACCAGAACTCAATGTTTATCTGTCATTCTTGAAAGCATAACCTGCAGAGGTCAGGAAAGGTAACAGTGACACATTTCCTTCTATACCGAATGGGCTATATCCCAGGATAATAGTTCACAAAGAGATACAAACAATGGACAATAGAGAGATTAGGGATCCACAAAAGCTTTTCATAAAATGTTTCCATATCCATCTTCATTTAGTTCAGTTGTATTAAATTATTCTTGTTTGGTGGATTTTGTGCCAGTGGCCTAGGTAGCTGTTAGGGAGTAGCTGGTGAGGAAATGATTTTTATTTCCTGCATCTAAACGGTGCAGAGTAGATACAGCATATATAACCTTGGGCCAACACAGCGGAATCTAAACATGTGGAATGTTGTAGAACTGATAAATGAAATTGTTTTCAATTGTTCACTTTATTAATGTAACTTCTGTTCACCATTCACTACACTTGCCTATACTGTAACTTCTGTTCCATATTGTAATTCAAACCCCATTTTAAAACACTCACTTCATTTTGTAAAAGCTTCCTCCAACCTTCAGTTTTGCAAACCCTGCTGTAATCTTATTAGTTTAGTTTAGATGTGTGAATGAGGTATGTATGAATGATGGAATCAACCTCCAGCCCCAGCCTGTCCTGATGAGATAAAGTTCAAATACCAATGGCTGAAGACCTAGACAACAGCCCTAAACAAAGTAAGAAGCATCCACCCTAAAAAGAAAAGGACAACAGAACAACAGAAGGAAGATCAAAGCCAGGTCCAAGGCTGAAAGTCATGCCTGCAATAGATGGGTGATCAATCTAAACCCAGAGGCAGCGTGACACAGCAAGACCTATAGACTTTGAATCCAAAACTAAAAGCCTATAAAAAAGAAGGGTGAGATGAGAAACTCTGGGTAACATTCTGCTGCCAACATGGAAGGACATCAGTGCCTGCCCAACAGAGATCCAGCTCAGCCTTGTGCTCAGCTTTCCTGGCCAGTTAGCTGCCACAAGCTACGAACCCAAGCGGCAAAATCAAGCCATGAACTTAAGCTATCTTCAGGACTGGTAACTATGCAGCAGCTGCAGAACACCTGATGAATGTGGATGTGTGTGTGTGAATGTGCATGTGTGTGTATAGGTATTAGGTATAATGTGAATGTGTGTGTGTGTGTGTGTGTAGGTAATAGGTATAATGTGAATGTGTGTGTGTGTGTGTGTGTGTGTGTGTAGGTAATAGGTATAATGTGTGGGTATAAGAATTAAGATATCAGTTATTAGTCATAAATTGTTTTCATAATAAATGTGGCATCTTTGCCTTGTCCCCTTTAATAAGATCCTGCTGGTTTTTATTGGTCTAATATAATTGGTACAACATTTTGGTGGAGAATAGCGAAAGGGGGATTATTGATATTTTTGCCTCACTTATTGTAAACCAATCTGTGTGCACACAACCAGCTCTACAGAGCACGGTTCTATTCTTGGTTAACCAAAACCTGCTGGCCCCCGTGGGGGTAGCAGGAAAATAAAGAGCTCTTAAAATTGTTAACAAAACCTGCTGGCCTCCGCGTAGGTAGCAGAAAACTTAAAATTGTTAACAAAACCTGCTGGCCTCCACGTAGGTAGCAGAAAACATATTTTGTTAACAAAACCTGCAGGCCTCCGCGTAGGTAGCAGAAAACATATTTTGTTAACAAAACCTGCTGGCCTCCGCGTAGGTAGCAGAAAACTTAAAATTGTTAACAAAACCTGCTGGCCTCCGCGTAGGTAGCAGAAAACTTAAAATTGTTAACAAAACCTGCTGGCCTCCGTGTAGGTAGCAGAAAACATAAAATTGTTAACAAAATCTGCTGGCCTCCGAAGAGGTAGCAGAAAGAAAGAAAGAAAGAAAGAAAGAAAGAAAGAAAGAAAGAAAGAAAAATCAGGGGCAGCAAGAGGATTCCAGGGGCCAGCAGTGCTGCTTGCTGAACAAAATTAAAAATGTTTAAGAAAAGGCAAGGGAAAACAGTCTCAGAGGGAGGAATGGAGTCAAAAGTAGCTTCTACCTCACCTTTTATTAAAAAGATAATGCCTTCTAAACAAATCCTTCAGAGATATGGGCACAGTCCTTAGACTGAACAAGCCCTTGCAGATATCTGCACCATTTTGGACATAGAGGATAGGTTGGCCCAATATATCCTCATATGTATGTTGTCCCAAATGCAACAAAAAGAGACGCTGCAGGGATCTGGCTGCTGTGGGAGGTTTGTAATGACAGCTACCTCCACCTAACAGCCTGTAAAAAGAAAAAAAAAAAAGGAACATTTGAGACCCCAGAAGGGGCAGACTTTTGGGACCCCTCTGAAGTGTGGGAAGGGGGATATTTGGGTAGATTCCTCCTCCCAGGGCCAAAATGCCATTGCAACAGTAACAACAAGTGCCTGCTTCTGCCTCAGACCTCCAGGCCATGGCAAATGGCTGGGAATTTTAAAATGAAAAAAAAAAAAATCTAAAGTCACAAAGAAATGAACCACCTAATTAGCATTTGTGCAGCCCCAAGTACCAAACACACTGTGGCAAAGACTGAGCAGGGTCTGCCATGTGGGAGCACTGTACTAATTTGTTTCTAAGCTTCTATTTTTCAGGCTCTGAACCAGAACATCAGAAGAGCTGGTACCAGCTGAAGAGTTATAAAATACCATGGTTATAGTGTCGCGACAAAGTCTGTGTTCAGTGTTCTGTGTTGCATGTTCTGTGTCTGTCTCTAGTGGTGTCCTGTGCTAGCATTGAGTCCAGAAAAAAAAAAAGAAATACTACACTAGACAGGACAAATGTCTTTTCCTCTCTCTACTTCCCCCAAGTCCATCCAACTTAGCAATCACAACTTGTGTCCAAAAAACTTTGGTCCCCAGTGCATCAGGTTTATTTTTTGTTAGGTTATCTAATAGTCATTTTGCTGTTAATTTTTGTTATTGATACATTTGTATTGTTAGTTACATTTGCTTTTATTGTTAATTCCACACTTTCCTCTATGCACTCTGGTTCTACTCCCCCAAGCCCTAAAGGGTAGTTCTTGGGCCCTCATAACCTGTAAGACCTTGGCCCATAATTGTAAGGCCCCATCTTTCAGGTCCCCAAAAACCTCTTGAAAACAACTGTTAAAAATAGGGGATTCTGCAACATTTTAGCAACAAAATGTTAGTTTAAGTCCAAATCAGCTTAACCTTGCATAACAACTGTGGTCCTCCTACAAAATCTTATATGTTGTGTGTGCTTAAGGAGGTCCTAACTTCAGCAACTTTTATTGTTTGATGGCTATTGCTGCATCAAACTTGGTCCTCATTTTATTTGTCAATGTACCTAATGATTATAATGGTTTTATTGTATTCCCAATTATTATAACTATAATTGTTTTCATTTATGTGTAGGTTATATCTGGTGTTTAGTCAATTGTAATAGGTTTAGTTATATTCACCTAGTTATAATTATTTGGTTTGTTTGCAACAGATCACCTTGCCCTACAATGTCAACAACTACTGTAATGGTCATAAATCAAGGGGCAAAGTGTTGTAGAAGCAGCCCACCTGGTCAGCAGTTCTAAATATAATTTTTAATCCTCTCATTGTCCTATTAGTAACCCTAACTGTTATGTTGGTTCTGCCTTAAAACAATTACATAAAGTGTGACCCATTCAATACCCCTGGATTGAAGGGTCAAAAGGGGGACAATGTAGAACTGATAAATGAAATTGTTTTCAATTGTTCACTTTATTAATGTAACTTCTGTTCACCATTCACTACACTTGCCTATACTGTAACTTCTGTTCCATATTGTAATTCAAACCCCATTTTAAAACACTCACTTCATTTTGTAAAAGCTTCCTCCAACCTTCAGTTTTGCAAACCCTGCTGTAATCTTATTAGTTTAGTTTAGATGTGTGAATGAGGTATGTATGAATGATGGAATCAACCTCCAGCCCCAGCCTGTCCTGATGAGATAAAGTTCAAATACCAATGGCTGAAGACCTAGACAACAGCCCTAAACAAAGTAAGAAGCATCCACCCTAAAAAGAAAAGGACAACAGAACAACAGAAGGAAGATCAAAGCCAGGTCCAAGGCTGAAAGTCATGCCTGCAATAGATGGGTGATCAATCTAAACCCAGAGGCAGCGTGACACAGCAAGACCTATAGACTTTGAATCCAAAACTAAAAGCCTATAAAAAAGAAGGGTGAGATGAGAAACTCTGGGTAACATTCTGCTGCCAACATGGAAGGACATCAGTGCCTGCCCAACAGAGATCCAGCTCAGCCTTGTGCTCAGCTTTCCTGGCCAGTTAGCTGCCACAAGCTACGAACCCAAGCGGCAAAATCAAGCCATGAACTTAAGCTATCTTCAGGACTGGTAACTATGCAGCAGCTGCAGAACACCTGATGAATGTGGATGTGTGTGTGTGAATGTGCATGTGTGTGTATAGGTATTAGGTATAATGTGAATGTGTGTGTGTGTGTGTGTGTATAGGTAATAGGTATAATGTGTGTGTATAAGAATTAAGATATCAGTTATTAGTCATAAATTGTTATCATAATAAATGTGGCATCTTTGCCTTGTCCCCTTTAATAAGATCCTGCTGGTTATAATTGGTACAACAATGTCAGTGGCAATGCTGACATTACTGGGCTGCTCCAAGATAGAAACAGACAATAGTAGGTATTAAAATTCCCCTGCCTCTGGGTATTTGAACTCTAATACTGAAGCCCAATAAGAATTAATCATTTTTGAAAAGATAAAAAAGGACTAATACTTTAACAAAAGTAGAAGGAGGAGCTACCAGTGTAATGTGTATGCAATTCTGTACAACGGAGGACATATTTCACAAATATAGGCCCAAATCCTGAAATCTTTAGTTTTCACTGAGTTCTTACTCAGTCAAAATTTCCATTTACAGCAATAGAATTTTTGCCTGTAGAGGACAAATTGTCTGGTCCTGGATATCCTCACTCAAGCAACCAGCCTTGTAGTGAACTCACCAGGACTACTTGTATTAATAAGTATTTGTAGGGTCAGGTCCTAGTGGTCTCCACATTTGTCCAGAAGTCAAGACAGAAGCAAACTTCCTTGATTTGTAAAGATATGTTTTTAGATGCCAGGTTTTTATTTATTTATTTTTAACGTGAAGCACTTTAATTTCATTTTTGCCTTTATGCTCATGGAAGTCAATGCAGAATTTCTAAAAGAGATGTTTACGTCTTGGGAAAATGTATTCTCAGAAAATTCCTTGTATTCTATTTCAATTATATAATTGTATTTTTCCATTTGTTTCTTTAAAAATTCCAATTTGTATAGCTAATTAAAAAGACAAGGAAATTAACTACAAACAACCCCTCCACCCTCGAATTAATAGATATTCTGTCAAATAATAAACCATATGTATGAAGTCAGTTATCAAATGCTGCCTGTGATAGTTATTATTACAGCTTTCTGAATATATTACCACTAATAACTGGGTAAATCAATGGTTTTCATCATTATTTCTGTTTGCAAATTGTTGACAACCAGTTTATAAAATTATCAGATTTACTTATTTTCTTAAATAGTTTAAAATCTCTTTGATGTATAATCCAGGGTCCGCAAATGAATCACAGTCATTGTATTGCAAATACCCTTAATTCACAACATGCACAGTGCTGGTTAGTTGGATAAGCCCCAGGGCTTTCTCTCTGTTCTCAAAGGGATAATTTATATAACTGAACAGATCAGCATTAGTTGCTACTTGTACAATTCAATGCCCAATTCAAAATACGATATGGACAAAAAATTACAGTTTGAAGTTAAGAATTCACTTTCCATGACTATTCCCCATAAAATTATTAGGATCTGGCTCATATTTACACATTTGTTAAAAAAAAAACAGAAGTAATTTTGACCCTCTCTCTCTTTCAAACACAAAGAAAAGAGAAAAGGAGAGAGAAAAAAAATATTTTTTTGGTCAGTCTCATAACCTCATTAATGAAGGTTCCTTTTTCGCTCAGAGATCACTGTGGAAAGCTTCTTCCTCCAGGTTTTTCATATTTTAGTGTTTGGATTACATATTGGCTGCCTGTAAGGCAGAATTTAGGCTTCAGTAGGTACATTTGAACTAGGTGGACAGATTCAGGCAAACTGGGTGAGGAAATGTCTTTTATTTAGGGCTGTCAATTAATCGCAGTTAACTCACGCAATTAACTCAAAAAAGGAAATTCATCTCATACAAGTACAGCAATCTGTTTTTGTTACAAAACTACACTCAAAAACAAAACAATGTAAAACTTTAGAGCCTACAAATCCACTCAGTTCTACTTCTTGGTCAGCCAATCGTTAAAACAAACAAGTTTGGATACATTTACAAAGAGATACTGTTGCCCTCTTCTTATTTACAATATCACCAGAAAGTGAGAACAGGCATTTGCATGGCACTTTTGTAGCTGAGATTTCAAGGTATTTACACGCCTGTTATGCTAAACATTCATATGTCCCTTCATGCTTCGGCTACCATTCCAGAGGAAGTGTGTTAATTAAATTTGTGACTGAACTCCTTGGAGGAGAATTGTATGTCCCCTGCTCTGTTTTACCTGCATTCTGCCATTATTTCATGTCACAGCAGTCTCAGATGATGACTCAGCACATGTTGTTCATTTTAAGAACACTTTCACTGCAGATTTGACAAAATGCAAAGAAGGTACCGCCATGAGATTTCTAAAGACAGCCACAGCACTCGACCCAAGGTTTAAGAATCTGAAGTGCCATCCAAAATCTGAGAGAGATGAAGTGTGGAGCATGGTATCAGAAGTCTTAAAAGAGCAACACTCTGATGTGGAAACTATAGAACCCGAACCACCAAAAGAAAAAAATTAACCTTCTGCTGGTGGCATCTGACTCAGATAATGAAAATGAACATGCATCAGTCTGCACTGCTTTGGATTGTTATCGAGAAGAACTCATCAACAGCATGGATGCAAATCCCCTGGAATGGTGGTTTAAGCATGAAGGGACATATGAATCTTTAGCCCATCTGGCATGTAAATATCTTGCGATGCCGGCTACAACAGTGCCATGCAAATGCCTGTTCTCACTTTAAAGTGACATTGTAAACAAGAAGTGGGCAGCGTTATCTCCTGCAAATGTGAACAAACTTGTTTGTCTGAGCGATAGGCTGAACAAGAAGTAGGACTGAGTGGACTTGCAGGCTCTAAAATTTTACATTTTTATTTTTGAATGACTTTTTTTTGTACATAATTCTACATTTGTAAGTTCAACTTTCATGATAAAGAGATTGCACTACAGTACTTGTATTACATGAATTGAAAAATACTATTTCTTTTGGTTTTTTTACAGAGCAAATACTTGTAATCAAAAATAAATATGAAGTGAACACTGAAAACTTTGTATTCTGTGTTGTAACTGAAATTAATATATTTGAAAATGTAGAAAACATCAAAAATATTTAAATAAATGGTATTCTATTATTAAGAGTGCAATTAATCATGATTAATTTTTTTAATCGCTTGACAGCCCTATTTTTATTCTCTCTCTCACCAACAGAAGTTGGTCCAATAAAATACACTACCTCACTTATCTTGTCTCTCTAATATTCTGGTACTGAAATGACTGCAATACTTCATAGGTTCAGGAAACTCCTATTTGTCTGGTAGCAGTAGTGTTTGGTTATTAGGAGCAGAAAAGAAGGTATAAATTCAACAGGAGATAAATAGAAGATTGCCTCATTCATCTTCTTGTTGGTATTTTCACAAAGAACTTGACTGGAAAATTATGATCACATATAGCAGTCTGTGAAAGCCCAAATATAGGCCTTTCTTGTGAATTTCAAAGTAACACTTTATATATCAAATTGAAGTTTTGCCCTTATGCAACATCATTCATCTGGCGATCTCAAAGTGCCATAGAAACATAACCCATTGTTGAGAGTAAGACGTTTGAATCCACAAAGCTTTAGTGAGAGAATGATGAGGCAGAAATCCCAGTACTTCTGAGCAATACAGAGGGGTGGCCCTTACACAGAGTAGATACACCCCTTTTTGGAGTGGCCTGTGTCCCTGGAGGAGTAGAGAGGAGCAGAGTTTGAGATGGTCAGACATACTTTATGCTACTGCACACCCAATTAAAGTGCAGGCAGAATCTGGCCCTAATTAATTTAGCCTCACATATTTCTCTATTATAGGAAACTATTGTTATAGTTATTTAACAAATAAACAGAAAGGTTAATGATTTGCCTCATAACCACATAGTAAGTCAGTGGCAGAGTCCAAATTAAAGCCCAAAAGTCCTCTGCTCATATCTTCCAGCAACACTTCCTACCCTCATCCCAAAATATTTTTTCCCAGCATGCACTAGGTCTAATATAAAACTTGGAGATGGCATGGTTAGGGATGTCTTTCTTTTCTTCACTTGCTTCAGAATCCTAGTTCAGAAAACAGAGGGGATATTTTCAGAACATTACATTATTACTGTAATCAGTACATTGTTAGGGGAGTAGAGTTTTTTTTCCTCTCTTTTGAGAGCTACAGCATGGTGATGTGCCAAATTAGCACTGTTAATGTTCCCAAGGACTCATAAATACTAAATACCAAACATCATTGTTTTTTGCATGTGCAAAATGAGTAGCGATATTTAAATAAACGACTTGCAGTTAGTTACCTTTGACATTGTAAAATGAATCTCCATTTATTTTAATGTCCAAGACCTGCAGGAGTTAAAATCTCAGTGTAAGAAAAATATCCCATAAGCATGCTTCATAAATTTCACTTACTCATTATATCTTATTAAATCTTTATGGAATATTATCTTGACACACAGCGTGCAAGGTTAGAGACAAGCCAGAGTCAAAATATCCACTCTTCATAGATATCTGCACTGTGCACAGTAATCACTCCATTAGCTATCTAGACAAATTCATATTCCTCCCCAGCGGGTCATACTAAGAACCAGATGTTTGGTGGTGACTCTGAGGAAGAACTCTTTAAAGAAAATCAGAGAAAACAAACATGGTGAGTTGTAGATTTAATTTTTTCTTTTATGGGCCCCTCTTCCTGCTTAACCCTAAGACAGACCATTGCTGGAAGACACAAACCTCAACTTGAGCAGCCAAAATAAACATACACCTGGCACATAGATGTTTGAATTGTATTATTTGTCTGCTACAGTAGAGACTTTTTTCACCCACAGTGGATTAGTCATAGCTGTAGTCTATTAATCCTCTTTACTCTGTCACTTATCTGCCTCCTCTTTTGAGTTACAAGGGTAAATATATAATTTTGGGGAGTTGCACATTTTTTAAGAAAGTGATCTAGATTCTCATTACTTAGATTAAAAAATCTTGCCTGGTATATCATAATGCCTCCAGGTACACTTATAATAGATAAGCAGTAGAGCACAACATGGTGGACATCTCAGCGAGAAATTGGAGAAGGATAAACTTACACAATTTTTTTCTTTTTGTTTTGCTGCTGATATAAAGGTAGCTGTTAGTATTCTCGTATTTCTAGTGTTGTTGTAGTTGTATTTGTGTTGGTTCCAGGATATGAGAGACAAGATCAGTGATTCTCAAGCTTTTGCACTGGTGACCCCTTACACACAGCAAGCCTCTGAGTGTGACTTCCCCTTATATAGTAAAAACATTTTTTAATATTTAACACTAGTATAAATGATGAAGGTGAAGCAGGCTGAAAGCTCACAACCCCACCCACATAATAACCTTGCGACCCCCTGAGGGGTCATGATCCCCAGTTTGAGAACCTCTGGACAAGATACACCAACTTCTGTTGTGAAACGGACAAGAATTGCTCTGTGGAGCTCAAGAGCTTGCCTCTTTAAACATAAGTTGATCCAGTTAAAGATATTACATCACCCACAATATTCTACTAATCCCTTTTGCACTCAGGGATATTCTAGATGATATGGTACCTTCAGTCTCATGATATTATTTTTTTTCTGGAAACTAAAAGGAATATAGAGAAGCCATTGTTTTCAGAATGTTGCCTATCCATGGGATTGTAATAAAATGTTAGATAAAGAGGGCTTTCTGCTGACAGAAACTTTATACAGATCCTACTGACCAGAGGAAGACTCCTATTTAGCTCACATGGTAGAGCTTCTGCCAATGAATCATGGTTTTAGTTGCAACTGCAGTAACATGCAATATATACTTACAGCCAGTGAATGAACAGAGGACTCTATTAATAGTTAAAACTGTCCTTGTATCTTTCCACCAATTCTGTCTTTGATTGCTCGACATCTCACTATTGCCACTACAGGATTTGATTTCTGAAATATTTCACTTATTGTGGAATACGTAGATTATTTAAGAGTTATGTTTTCTATTAAGTGTAGTTTCATATTCATAGGCCAAACTCTGCACCCTTTACTCACATGAGAATGCCCATTGCCATCAATGCAACTCCTTGTGTGAGCAGGATTTAGCCATATGTTTATATTTATCTACAAGCAAGAAGTGCATTTATTTTTTTACTGGTTTATACATACATTATCATGGCCACCTGGGCTCTTGTTTTCATGGCCCATTTCCTCCCGAGACAAGGTTTTCCTTTCTAAATGGCATGACAACATTGTTGTCCTTAGGTGTCCACCCTTTTGCTCCTTTGACTGATATTTTTAGGGCAGTTTGTGCAAATTCCTCAGCAAGGATTTACTGCGTCAGGTTGTAAAACTGTTCCACAGCTGATTTCTTTGTCTTGGTGCTTCTGGAATCAATGGCCGAATAGGGAGAGTGACTCAGAATAATACCGATTCAAATTTTCTGGACTCTTTGGATGACTTTGAAGTTAGCTTACTCCCTTTGTACTTCTTGGCACACTTTCTGTTTTGCTACTTTATTTTGCCAGAGACAGTGATTAACGAATTTCATCACCAAACACTGCTTCTTACTCCCTTCCATCAAACTCTCTGATGCTCTCCCTCATATATTTGCTGCTTTAGCCATTATTTACACTCGCCTCCTTGAGTCTGAACTACCAGCAGAATTACTGTCCTATCTGATAACTGGATGTAGCATTCCTTCCTACTACAAATACCAGTCTTTGGATTCCTGAATTCTCACTGACTTCATTATGGAGTAAATAAGACTGTGGATCATATTTTGATTCAAATATAAGTAGCCTGAATTTGGCTGTTTCCAAAATTAATGGCTAGATTATGAGTCATACTTCATGCTTATGCAAGACAGTAAGGCGGCATAAGAACACACGCACAAATGCACACGCACGCACTTAAACATATATGAAGGCTACCCCGAACTTGGGTCTGGACACAAAGGAATCAGAGAGTGATGTGTATCTATTTTCCTCCCCGTACAATATGTGGATAGAGAGAGATAGGATTGGTGTAACTTTAGCTCCACCATCTAATGAACCAGCCAGCATAGGAGGTATCTGTGAGGGATTGGATCACAGAAACCCCCTTGGAAGCTGTCAACTGATGTGCCAAGACTACTTCTATCCCTGTTTTCAGCTCAGGACTTCAGCACCCTGTCTTACTGAGCCAGACACTCCTGTCTGCTTTAACAAATTACCTGCTCCAAAGCTGCAGGTTTACTTGAAAACAGCTTACAGAAGTGTGCTTGTCTTTAGCACCCAGATGCCCAACTCCCTATGGGGTCTAAACCCAAATAAATCCGTTTTAGCCTGTATAAAGCTTATGCAGGATAAACTCGTAAATTGTTCGCCCTCTATAACACTGAGAGATATGCACAGTTGTTTGCTCCCCCAGGTATTAATACATACTCTTAGTAAATTAATAAGTGAAAAGTGATCTTATTAAATACAGAAAGTAGGATCTAAGTGGTTCCAAGTAGTAACAGACAGAACAAAGTAAGTTACCAAGCAAAATAAAATAAAATGCGCAAATCTATGTCTAATCAAACTAAATACAGATTAGATCCTCACCAGCTCCAGAATGCTCCCTTTTACAGACTAATCTCCTTTTAGCCTGGGTCCAGCAATCACTCACGCCCCCTGTAGTTACTGTTCTTTGTTCCAGTTTCCTTTAAGTATCCTGGGGCGGAGAGAGTGTGGACAGGCTCCTTCTTTAGCCAGCTGAAGATAAAATGGAGGGGTCTCTCATGGGTTTAAATAGACTTTCTCTTGTGGGTGAAGACCCCCCCCCTCCTCACTCCTATGCAAAATCCAAGATGGAGTTCTGGAGTCACCTGGACAAGTCACATGTCCACGTATGACTCAGTCTTTACAGGCAGAAGCCATTATCCACATGGTATCTTGTATGTCTCCAGGAAGACTTCTTATGTGGATTGGAGCCTTCCAAGCTCTTTTGTCTGTTAAGTGCTTCCTGACTGAGCACCTAATTTGCACATTCCTTTCCCAAGAAGTGTCCAAATGTTCTAACTAAGGCTACTTAGAAATCAAGCAATTAAACAGCCAATGTTCATAACTTTGAACACACAAATGGTGCCTGCATACAACTAGGATGAACATAACCAGTAGATCATAACCTTTACATAGATATGTTACATGGCATATGTAGCAAAACCCTATTCCAGTTATCTCATACATACATGTATGAGCACTGACCCCCCCCCCCCCCAATAAAGCCTTATGGAGTACACTGTCACAATATCATCATTTGCTCCTGGTACAGAAAAGCATCAAATTACTACCTCTCCCTTAGAACAAAGACAAACAGGGAGGAACAACCTTTCCTGCAGTGGTGCAATTTGTGCAGCATCTCTTACTTTGCCTAAATAAATCATCAAGCCCCAAATAAATAATGGGCACACTTAATAGTTGGCTTCAAACAAGAATATAAACAGAATGAAATCCAAGAAGAAAGGTGGACTCTCTCTATATTTAATGTGATAAAGTTGTGTTGATATGGCTTTCAATGCTGTTTCTGAAAGGATGCAACAAAAAAAGTTACATATTTGGCAGCAGAGAAGAATTATACAAAAAGCACAACAGAAGACTTACCTTCTCTTGTGCTTTTTTTTTATAATTCTTCTCTTCTTCCAAACATACAACACTACTGCAGAAAGGAAGGGGTGTTGGGAAAGAGAAAATACTGCAGAGACCAAAAGGAAAGAGAATGAAAACTATTCAAAATTCAGCTATCAGTGATATTTATATTGCAATCTGATTTTTGACAAAAGAACTACGAATGCATGTCATCCTCTATGCTTAGCCCTCCTGTCCAGTTCCATAGCTTTAGTCATCTAGCAAACCACTTAAAAAATGAGACATTTACAACTGAATTGAATAAAAACACCACTAATAGAAATGAGCGAAACCTCATAACCTCTGACTGCATGTGATGTATGTATATGCCATTGCACGTTGTTGAAGTGTAAGAAATTCCAAGACTAATGTTCTGGTATCTTTTCTGTAAGATTTATTTTCATACAGTTTATTGCTAAATTGACAGCACGAAAATTGAAATCTTTTAACTAAGATAGTGATCAATGGCATGGCCAGCTTCTGAAGACTTCCTCTCCAACATCTGTCAGGGCTAACCTTTAGGGACCACATGTAGGGGTGAAAGAACAGTTCATTCTACAGGCTTTTCAGATCTTGGCTTCTCTGCTGAGACTGATCACAGTTAAGATAGGTTTTGTGATGTGTGCAACTGGGCATTTCAAACTGGACAGAGTCTACCACCTCATCCCACATGAGCCAGAGAACACCTAGCAAATAGTAATAACAAGAGAAGGGCTAAAACTTCCAATTCAAGCCACTATAAATTTAAAAGGAATGAAAAGCCTCCTAATTTAATCCCTGCATCTGAACCCATCCCCAGTGTTGTGGTTCCAGATTAACTGGTAAACCAATTTAAACATGGATGGAAGCTGATAAGAATGGCTGATCTCAAATACCTGATGGCAGAAATCTTTCAAGATCATTTGAATTCATAAGATTTCCACCATATTGGGCCAAATCACAAAAGAACGCTTCCAGAGTTTTCAGTGTCATCAAACTGAATCTTGGCCCTGAAACTTAATCCAGCTACAATCCTTGGCATGGCTATAGTAACAACTTTCAGACACTGCCATTTTGGGTCAAAACTGAGTCAGTGACGAATACAGGAAAACTGTTAGAGATGCCACAATTAAATCCCACTCTGTCAGCTGTTACCCCTTGTGAGAGCTTTATAACTCTACTTCCAACTTTATATGGTTCTTTATACACTCTCATTTTCACCAGCACATATAAAATCTATATTGCCTGCTTATAATTGTGTTAAATATAAGTACAGAAACACAGGAATAGAAGTAAATAAAAAAGCACAGATGGTACTAGGAAAAATCTTCCAATAGAACTTGTGCCAGACAGTGTTCCTGTATGTTTTATATTGCAGCCATGTGCAGTAACTGTAGCACATCACACTGCACAGATGGAAGCATGAGTTTGAGGGCTATTGAGCATGTGGATTTTCCCAGTGTGTCACAATTATGGAAACATCTGTGCTAAATAAAATTCACGGTGAAAATTGGCAACGTTCAATAACTCTCAATTCCTGTTTGTCCCCTGTGGTGAGATGGCCTAGTGATTGCAAGTTGGACTGCAGCATAAAGCATGTAGTTGCATTAGTTCACAGTCTCTTAAGAGATTTCTCTTATGTTGTGTCTTGTACAACATCCATATGCTATTCTTTATTTATCTACATATAGGCTGATTCTCAGAGATATTGTGCCCTGCAGCTCTCATTGACTTCCACTGGAATTGTGAATACACAGGATCTCTGAAAATCTAGCCCTATGTGTGTATTATATCTTTGATTTTATATTGGCATTGAGAAGAAAAACAAATCCAGGCACTTTACAAATGAATGGGATAATTTTAAGAGCACATACTGGAAGGAGAAACTAGAAAAGGAACAGAGAAAGTTAATTCGTTGGAACAAAGATACAAGACTATGGTGATCACACTTGAAGTATTTCTAGCGGTTTGATATGTAATTCCTTTACACATAATATGTAATACTGGTAGATACAGCAGAATCCAAGATCACTGTTCCATAGCTCCCTGCACTACCACAAATGCACTATTGAATTATCATTGGTGTATTGATTATTTGTGCTTAATCATAAAATCATAGGTCAAAGCTTGCTGTCCTTACAGATATTAATTGGAATTTTGTTCCAGTAAGGTCAACAGGATTTGGCCTTCCAAGATTAGAGATAGAAAGCCCTACTGCATGACCTAGTTTACCTCCTGATAGCGCATGATTGTTCCCTAAAGTATATTTTCTACTATGCATTGTCCAGTCCCATTTATAATGATTCAGTGAGGCATTCACCATTCCCCTTAGATGACAATGACTATACTACAATCTAATAGGTTTCACTATAGGAGATTTGTTTTAACTTAGATTTTTCTTTCCCTCATTTCACCCCAATTCCTCTCAAGGATATCTTTGACCATCCTAAACATTTCATCCTATTTCTGACATTCATACTCTTCAAATATTTCTAGACAGTTATCATACCTCTTTTTAGTAACCATTCAGCCAACGTGTACACATTTAGTTTTTTAGTCTTTCATTATAAACCAGTCCCTCCAGCTTTTGATCAATTTGTTACTCTTCTTTGAGTTCCTTACAGTTTGTCCACAACTTTCTATGTCCTGAGATGCAGTGGATATAATATTCTAGCTATAGTATCATCAGAGTGATTTAGAAAGGGACTATCACCTCCCTGTTCTAGCCTAAGACATCTCTTAGTTGGGAGCATGGATCAGCATTCACGTCACATTTCCCATCAATACCTGACCCAGGCCAGGGAAGCTAATGATCCAACCAGTGGACCAAATTCGGTGGTGAATCCTGGTTACATGCCATTTGAGGCATATTGTGCATACACTAACAAGTGAGCATCCAAAACTCACAATGGCTTTTTCTGCTTTCATATCTCATTGCCATCTCTGCTACACTGTGCTGTCTAATGCATATCCATCCTAAAATGCATTTGTGAATCCATTATTATATGTGTTGATAGGGCTGTCTTTCCTACTAGTTTCATAAGTATTAAAGCTTGTGAGCCAGTGCAGTATACCAAAAAGACCATATGTGAAGGAGAGATTGTGAGTTGAAAAGAAAGATATTTTTCATTTTTCTTTATTTTCTGAACCATTTCATCCATCCCTAGTGCACATCCACCTGAAATTATTCAACAGTCCCTGTCGCTGAGTTTCTCTCTTTGCCAGTGTAACAACTGCCAAGTTATCAAATGCTGCTGCTTTTGTGTCCCCATAGCAACAAGCTCCCTGGCTTAAGTGGCAGCATTTCCATATTGTCAACTGGAAAATGTCCCAAATAACTCTAAAAGCACCTGGAGTTCTCTTTCAATGCAAACATCTTTTTAAAAAATCCTCACATATTAAATGGAGGTTATTTATACCCATTATAATGGGTGGTAGGATGATAGCTGAATGTTTGCAATTTTCTACAAAATTCTGCAAATCTGGCTTTTTGGTGGATTTTATGTTTCATTTGAAACAGCTGTGCATTTTAATGTCATCTTTAAAATAAAATAAAATAAAATACTAGTAAGTAACACAGATCTTGATAACTGAACAGAGTAAATATGTAGTGTGTTATGTGACATGTTTGTCATGCCATCAAAGTTAAAGAGAATGTACATAACGTGTAGAAGAACAAGTGAAAATAATTCAAATAGCCATCAGTACTCATGTCTAATATTTCCATAAATTATTTTCATTTCACACTGTTTGAGAATCTGGCCCTGAGTCATAGACATAAAGGTTTCTAATTTTAACTATTTCTTTTATTCAATTCTGTTATCCGACTTTGTCCAGTGAACATAGTTAGATATGAAACTACAACCAGACTTGTGCTGTGTTCTTAGGTGATCTCACAAGTTAAGCAGGGAATAACTGGATGTTGTGGGAAGCATTAGTGATTCGTTAGATGCTGACTTTCCCAATACGATGGCAGGAGACACTGATGTAACTCCATTGACTTCAGTGGAGTCACTTCTAATTTTTCTGGTGTAGCTAAGAGCAGAATTAGGGCTATTGTCTTCTGGATGAGATGTAAAACCAGATTCCTGTAAAATCTAAGGTCCCATAGCACCTTTTTTTTGTAAGAGCAAAGATGTTAACCCTATTTTCCTGGCCAAACTCCAACTCAATTAATTACTCAGATTCCTCCTACAATTTCAGTAAGACATAGAATTCTTCTAAACTGTTGTGTATTGTTGTGTGCTTTAAACAGCTGCTTCGCTCTGCTCCAAAGGTGCCTGCATTTCAGAATTGAGTGATACAATAGCTACATATTCCTATTTTGTGAGGCTTACGGGTGTTTTGAAGCTCAATTAGTAAATCATTGTAAAATGTTTCAAGGGGCTTTAACGAAAAGTGTCTTACACATGCAAATATATTGGCATGATTAACGTGAGCCCACAAGTTGGAGGTCATTTTTGAAACTCAGTCCCGAGATGTCCTATAAATATAAAATGAGGATAGAAGCAATACTATCTGGTAAATGTGTTGTGAACAGTGACAATTAGTGATTTATGTGAATTGTCATCTTCATATTAATCATATTGAATGTAGGGAGGAGAAGAATGAGTAAAATTTATTTCCAGTAGACACTACCTCTTATTGGCAAATACCTATGAAAAATATAGTTATCTCATAGGGCAGTTTTGTATACCCCGGGTAATAAGCCAAAACTCTTACAATCGGTTTCACTGGTATACTCTGACTGTTTTAAATTGCCAGTTAAAATGGGTTTATAGAAGGGCCTTTAGCGATTAAGCTCCCATTACTGGAGAGAGGGCAGTGCAACTGGAGCATACTGCAAAGCCTGTCCTACTAATGAGCAACTAACCAAAAGTGCCTTCCTGCCAGTTAGGTACAGAACACACTATCCTCCAGTAGGCCAGCTGAAGAGGATGGGATGTCAACATATGTTCATTGGCTCTAGCCATTTTGCCGCCTCAAGCACAGCAACACGCTGCGGGGGACGCTCTGACGGTTGCCGGGAGGGCGGCAGGCGGCTCTGGTGGACCTCCTGCCGGCGTTCCTGTGGAGGGTCCACTGGTCCCGTGGCTCCAGTGGATCTCCCACAGGCGTGCCTGCGGATGCTCCACTGGAGCCATGGGACCAGCAGACCCTCCGCAGGAACGCTGGCGGGAGGTCCATCGGAGCCGCCTGCCGCCCTCCCGGCAACCGGCAGAGCGCCCCCCGCGGCATGCTGCCCCAAGCACGTGCTTGGCACGCTGTGGCCTGGAGCTGGCCCTGGTTCAATGCAAATGTTTTATTTATTAAAACCATCTCTTATGTGATACAAATTAGAGAGCTCTCCAAAAGTCATAAAGGGTGCAGAATCAAATGCTGTGATGAATTAAGTAAGCTAGGCCTTCCTTGCAGAGAAGTTATATTTGTGCTATATATTTATTATTCCTTTTATGGGCACTGTCTTCCTGGTCCCTATTCCTCACTGTGTGTAGAATACTATCATTTTTAATGAATAAAATTGGGTATTTTAAATAGAATATGGGCTGCTGCCGTATATTGGACCATACTTTCTAAACCATCAATTCCCAAACTGAGCGGCTTGCTCCCCTTGGTGGGTGGGGGGCTGAAGAAATTCCAAGGAGGATGCGAGGCTGTGAAATTTTAATAACAAAAAAAAAATTATCAGTGTAAAAAAAATATTTTATTTATTTATTAGACCAACAGACAATAAATTATACATATTCTGTATACATAATAATAACTATTCATGAAAATGTCCAATTACCAGCTTATATTATTTAACTACAATAAAATATTAACAATCTTCTCAGTTTTTATTATGTATATAAGTAGACAATAACAAAATATAATAATAAAAATACAACTATAAATGAAAGTATATAACTGCAATGTTTTCAAATTTCATACCACAAAATGCAAATATTTTTTATTTTTTTGCCTTTTGATTGTAGGAGTGCCATTTTGGTCAGTGGGGAGGCCGAAGAAATATGTAGAAAGCGATGGAACTTTTTAAAACTCCCTAGTTCACTTGCAAGAGTGTTTGAGACTGTTCTATCATGGGAGTGGTTACCTCCACCACTCACCGCATAAGACTGGCTACTTGCTGGACTGGTGGTATGGTATATATAGGGCAGTACCTGTTTGTATATTATAGTAGTAAATAAACGTTCATTATAACTCAAATTAACTTGCATCCATTATTATTCAGGAATCAGGAAATTTATTTTATAGCTTTTTTTATTAGTATATTATGGCCACAATTAAGAAAAGGAAGTACGAGGAAGACTACATTAAATATAGTTTCACCATCATGGAAACAAACAAGATTGATCATCCTCAATGCATAGTATGCCACACACTTCTCAACAATGATGCCTTGAGACCTAGTCATCTTGAGCGACACTTAAAGAACCACAGTGCTTTGAAAGACAAACCAAAAGAGTTTTTTGCTGATAAACTTCAAAACTTAAAATGCACGAAGCTGGACAGTACTGGAGCTTTTTATCAAGTGTCAGCCAAAGTGTATAAGCATCTTATGAACAGTTGTTGCCCATCACTAAAGCCAAGAAAGCGCACATTATAGGAGAAACTCTCATGAAGCCTTGCTTGTTAAAAGCAGCTGATACCGTGCTTGGTGCTAAAAACAGAAAAAAAAAAATAAGAAATTTCGCTTTCTGACAATTCTGTGAAACTTTGCATTGATGACATGGCAAAAGATCTAAAACTTCAAGTTGTGGAGGCAGTGAAAGCTTCTCCTTTCTTTGCAATTCAGTGCGACAATAGCATTGATGTAGCACAGTACTGTCAGTTTCTCATCTACATTCGATTCATTAATGACGGAATTGTAAAAGAAGAATTGCTTTTTTTGAAGGAATTGATGACCACATCAAAGGCTTCTGATGTTATGAAAACCGTTTCTGACTTTTTTTAAGAAAATGGACTTTCATGGGAAAAACTGGTTGGTGTCTGCACAGATGGTGGTCCAGAAATGCTTGGCTCTCACTCTGGATTTGTGACATGGGTGAAAGAAAAAAAATCCAGTTGTAACGACAACTCACTGCATCATACACAGACAAGTCTTGGTTGCTAAAACCCTTCCAGATGACTTATGTGACTCATTGAATTTGGCCATCAAAGTTGTCAAGTTTGTGAAGAACAGAGCTTTAAATACGACACTTGTTGCAGCTCTGTGTGTGGATTTGGGAGTGAATCACAAAATTATTTTGTTTCACATAGAGGTACAATGGCTTTCCAAAGGGAACATACTTTTGAGATTATTCGAACTGAAAGATGAAGTGGAAATTTTCCTCAAGCAACAGAAAAAACAAGAGTTATATCGTGCGTTCACAAACCAAATGTTTCAACTTCCATTGGCATACCTCGTGGACATTTTTGAATCTTTGAACAATCTCAATTTGAAGCTGCAAGGAAACAATGCTGCAAACACTATAGCGCACCATGACGCCATCAAAGCATTTACAGAAAAAATAAAGATTTGGAAATGTCGAATGCAAGCTCAGCTGCCTAACTTTTTGTCTTTTCTTACATTTTCATCACTCACTGACCTTTGTAAAGAGGATCTGAAGAACAAAATTATGTTTCATGTGGACTGCCTTGCTAATGAATTCACCCGCTATTTTCCAGACAACTTTTCTTGCAACCCCATTCATAAATTAGCACATAATCCATTCAACGTTGATGTTGATTCATTGCCAGAAGTATTGCAAGAACAAGCACTAGAAATGAAATATGATTCAAGGGTGACAGATATTTTCAAAAACTTAAGCCTGGAGGAATTTTGGATAAAATATTCCTCGATTTACCCAGAAGATGGAGAAGTGCTACGTATTATTCTTCCATTTTCATCAAAGTACCTCTCTGAAAAAAACTTTTCAAGTTTAGTCATAATAAAAACAAAACTGGATGTCAAAAACGATTTGAGTTGCGCACTTTCATTTTTCAAACCTAGGATTTCCCAACTTATGAAGAAAATGCAGCAACGTCCTTCACATTAAATTTGTTTTGTTTATGCTATTTCTTATTTTAAATTACATTTTTATTAATTTTTTATGCCAAGAAAACTATTTGTGTTTATTTTTAATTTTAAATTACAAATTGAATTTGTTAAAAGGGGGTTGGACGATGGTAAAGGAGAGGTGGGGGGCATGAAGGTTTCTTAAAAATTAAAAAGGGGGTGTGTTACCAAAACGTTTTGAAACTAATGTTCTAAACGGACTCCTATATTGTCCTCTTCTTTATATATCACTCAGCCTCATCCCACTCCACCCCACGGTGATTACTCATTGATGAATATGTGTGGACTAAAGCTATCCACTGATTTGATTTTTCTGCACTATAAATGAATGCACCAGAAATTCTATTGGGCTTCAGGTACCAATGGTTCATTAAAATAACCCCAAACTTTCCTAATGCTCTGGGTTAAAGCTTTCCAAAACCCATGTTAGCTTTACTCCTTTACCTCCACTGATTAACTGTGGATTCCCTGAACTCCCATTTTTCTTCCATTCTCAACTTTCTTCTCTCTCTCCTGCCTCAAAGAGTATTACAGAATCATAGAACTTATAGGCAGAAAAGAAATTATTCTAGAAGCCTCTGGTAATTGGCTGAGCCTTAACCATGGGCGGGGCATTCACTCAGGCCAGGGCTTTATAAAGCTGCGCACAAGCGACCAGGGAGCTTAGCGAACAGGAGCTGCTAACAGGGAGTTTTGCAAGGGAGTTGGGAAGGGGAGTAGGAAGGGAGGGGGGGTCCCTTGTCGGTCTCATCTGTGACCCATTGGTCCTCTGAACCTATAAACTGAGCCACATCCAAAACCTTTCTGTTTGCAGCAGAGCAGAGCGGACAGGGAGCAGTAGACGGGAATTGGAGAGAGTTTGACAGAAGGAGTCTTACAATGGTGAGGAGGACCCGCAATACCTGTGCCAGCACTGCTTCTGTCTCCTCCACCTGCGCCTGTAGCCAGACAGAGAACCAAAGCATGGATGCTTTTACCCAGATTCTGGTGTGGGCTTGCAAAGACTGTAATTTGCAATTTCCACTTACTGATATCGAGGCTGGGGGTGGCATCCAATGTGAAAGGTGCCTACTGGTGGAATCTCTCAGGCAGCAGGTGGGAGAGCTACAGGAGGAGGTGGCTAGGCTGAGGAACATCCATATCCATGAGCAATTCCTGGACAGTATCCATGTGGAGACAGGTGACGTAGCTGTCCCAGTTGACAGGACTACCGACACACCAGTGGAGGAGGAGATGCCGCAGGGTGTATCTGACACACCAGTGGAGGAGGAGGCTCAGGGTGGACACAGCCAGCTGGTTACTTCTAGCAGCAGGCAGTGCTCCACCGCTGCTGCGAACCCTCCTGCTGTGGTAAAAGATAACCGTTATGCTCTTCTTGATACAGGAGAGAAGGAATCACCCCCAACAGTTAAGGAGGTGAAGCCTCGTACCCCTAAGGCTGGGAGGTCTGCTGCCACCACTGATAAGAAACGTAGGGTAGTGGTGGTTGGAGACTCTCTGCTGAGGGGGACAGAGACACCCATCTGTCGCCCTGACCGTTCATCCCAGGAGCTATGCTGCCTGCCAGGGGCCCGTATCCGAGATGTTACAGAGGCATTGTCTAGGATTATCCGGCATTCTGACTACTACCACATGCTACTCATCCATGTGGGCACAAATGATACTGCGAGGTGTGACACTGAGCAGATCAAGAGTGACTACAGGGCTCTGGGAGTACCGGTTAAGGAGTTTGGAGCGCAGGTGGTATTCTCTTCGATTCTTCCTGTTGAAGGTAGGGGTCCGGGCAGAGACAGATGCATCGTGGAGGTGAATGCCTGGCTGCGAAGATGGTGTCGCCAGGAGGGCTTTGGCTTCCTCGACCACGGAATGCTATTCGAGGAAGGACTGCTAGGAACAGATGGCGTTCACCTTTCGAAGAGGGGAAAGGCCTTATTTGCGCATGGACTGGCTAACCTAGTAAGGAGGGCTTTAAACTAGGTTCGACGGGGACAGGTGAGCAAAGCCCACAGGTAAGTGGGGAACAAGACCTGGGAGATGGGTTGGAAACAGGAGGGAGCATGGGCTATAATGGCAGAGAGGAAGGAGGGTCAGGGCAAAGCTGGGAGGCAAGATCAAACCAGTATCTTAGATGCCTATATACAAATGCAAGAAGTAGGGGTAATAAGCAGGAAGAACTGGAAGTGCTAATAAATAAATACAACTATGACATTGTTGGCATTACTGAAACTTGGTGGGATAATACACATGACTGGAATGTTGGTGTGGATGGGTATAGTTTGCTCAGGAAGGATAGACAGGGGAAAAAGGGAGGAGGTGTTGCCTTATATATTAAAAATGTACACACTTGGACTGAGGTGGAGATGGACATAGGAGATGGAAGTGTGGAGAGTCTCTGGGTTAGGCTAAAAGGGGTAAAAAACACAGGTGATGTCATGCTGGGAGTCTACTATAGGCCACCTAATCAGGTGGAAGAGGTGGATGAGGCTTTTTTCAAACAACTAACAAAATCATCCAAAGCCCAAGATTTGGTGGTGATGGGGGACTTGAACTATCCAGATATATGTTGGGAAAATAACACCGCGGGGCACAGACTATCCAATAAGTTCCTGGACTGCATTGCAGACAACTTTTTATTTCAGAAAGTTGAAAAAGCTACTAGGGGGGAAGCTGTTCTAGACTTGATTTTAACAAATAGGGAGGAACTTGTTGAGAATTTGAAAGTAGAAGGAAGCTTGGGTGAAAGTGATCATGAAATCATAGAATTTGCAATTCTATTGAAGGGTAGAAGGGAGTACAGCAGAATAGAGACAATGGATTTCAGGAAGGCAGATTTATGTAAGCTCAGAGAGCTGATAGGTAAGGTCCCATGGGAATTAAGACTGAGGGGAAAAACAACTGAGGAAAGTTGGCAGTTTTTCAAAGGGACACTATTAAGGGCCCAAAAGCAAGTTATTCCGATGGTTAGGAAAGATAGAAAATATGGCAAAAGACCACCTTGGCTTACCCTTGAGATCTTGCGTGACCTACAAATAAAAAGGCGTCATATAAAAAATGGAAACTAGGTCAGATCACGAAGAATGAATATAGGCAAGTAACACAGGAATGCAGAGGCAAGATTAGAAAAGCAAAGGAACAAAATGAACTCAAACTAGCTATGGGAATAAAGGGAAACAAGAAGACTTTTTATCAATACATTAGAAGCAAGAGGAAGACCAAGGACAGGATAGGCCCACTGCTCAATGAGGAGGGGGAAACAGTAACGGGAGACTTGGAAATGGCAGAGATGCTTAATGACTTCTTTGTTTCGGTCTTCATGAGAAATCTGAAGGAATGTCTAATATAGTGAATGCTTATGGGAAGAGGGTAGGTTTAGAAGAGAAAATAAAAAAAGAGCAAGTAAAAAATCACTTAGAAAAGTTAGATGCCTGCAAGTCACCAGGGCCTGATGAAATGCATCCTAGAATACTCAAGGAGTTAATAGAAGAGGTATTTGAGCCTCTAGCTATTATCTTTGGGAAATCATGGGAGACAGGGGAGATTCCAGAAGACCGGAAGGGGGCAAATATAGTGCCCATCTATAAAAAGGGAAATAAAAACAACCCAGGAAACTACAGACCAGTTAGTTTAATTTCTGTGCCAGGGAAGATAATGGAGCAGGTAATCAAAGAAATCCTCTGCAAACACTTGGAAGGTGGTAAGGTGATAGGGAATAGCCAGCATGGATTTGTAAAGAACAAATCGTGTCAAACTAATCTGATAGCGTTCTTTGATAGGATAACGAGCCTTGTGGATAAGGGAGAAGCGGTGGATGTGATATACCTAGACTTTAGTAAGGCATTTGATACAGTCTCGCATGATATTCTTATAGATAAACTAGGAAAGTACAATTTAGATGGGGCTACTATAAGGTGGGTGCATAACTGGCTGGATAACCATACTCAGAGTAGTTGTTAATGGCTCCCAATCCTGCTGGAAAGGTATAACAAGTGAGGTTCCACAGGGGTCTGTTTTGGGACCGGTTCTGTTCAATATCTTCATCAACGATTTAGATGTTGGCATAGAAAGTACGCTTATTAAGTTTGCGGACAATACCAAACTGGGAGGGATTGCAACTGCTTTGGAGGACAGGATCAAAATTCAAAATGATCTGGACAAATTGGAGAAATGGTCTGAGGTAAACAGGATGAAGTTCAATAAGGATAAATGCAAAGTGCTCCACCTAGGAAGGAACAATCAGTTTCACACATACAGAATGGGAAGAGACTGTCTAGGAAGGAGTATGGCAGAAAGAGATCTAGGGGTCGTAGTAGACCACAAGCTTAATATGAGTCAACAGTGTGATACTGTTGCAAAAAAAGCAAACGTGATTCTGGGATGCCTTAACAGGTGTGTTGCAAACAAGACACGAGAAGTCATTCTTCCGCTTTACTCTGCGCTGGTTAGGCCTCAACTGGAGTATTGTGTCCAGTTCTGGGCACCACATTTCAAGAAAGATGTGGAGAAATTGGAGAGGGTCCAGAGAAGAGCAACAAGAATGATTAAAAGTCTTGAGAACATGACTTATGAAGGAAGGCTGAAGGAATTGGGTTTGTTTAGTTTGGAAAAGAGAAGACTGAGAGGGGACATGATAGCAGTTTTCAGGTATCTAAAAGGGTGTCATCAGGAGGAGGGAGAAAACTTGTTCACCTTAGCCGCCAATGATAGAACAAGAAGCAATGGGCTTAAACTGCAGCAAGGGAGATTTAGGTTGGACATTAGGAAAAAGTTCTTAACTGTCAGGGTAGTTAGACACTGGAATAGATTGCTTAGGGAAGTTGTGGAATCTCCATCTCCGGAGATATTTAAGAGTAGGTTACATAAATGTCTATTAGGGATGGTCTAGACAGTATTTGGTCCTGCCATGAGGGCAGGGGACTGGACTCGATGACCTCAAAAGGTCCCTTCCAGTCCTAGAGTCTATGAGTCTATATTCCTCAAATTTAAAAATGATCAACAGGCATCTTGTATTTCTTTATAACACATTATGATTTATGCCTCTTCTTTCTTGCCAATATGTCCATGAGTTAGAGAGGGGGCACAAATTAGTATATTACACTGGAATTTATAGCGAAAATAAGGGTATAATAAATAAGGGTTCACAGCAGTGGTATAGTGGTAGAAAAAAGAAGTGGGTAAACTAACCCAAAGTAAACTCCTTATTCCCCAAATAAGAAGCGGATAAACTCTGTTTACCCTTGACTACACTAGTGGTTCACACTTATCCAACCCAAAGACCCTACATCTATCAATCTATCTATGAAGTGCCCAGTTCATGTGCTAGCTAGATTCCAAGAGCATAAATATAATCTGGCAACAAATTTGTTTTTGTTGCTATGGCCCAGCTACACAATGTTTTCTCAATACGTAAATGTGTTTTAACAAAAGGTTTGACACCGTTGATATATTGAATGGGATTCACTCATTCTCTGATCCATTAAAGTCTATTTATGTAGACTAGTACATTTGTCCTTGCAAAAAAAAAAAAAAAAAAAAAAGGTTTCCTTTAGGGCCATAGTTGGAGAAGAGTCATTGTCATTACATCTGTAATGATCTCTCTCCTGTCACACAAGGTGTTCATTCAGAAGATACACTTGTTGGAGGAGCTATTTAAGTAATCAAAAGGTTAAGTTGAAAATCCATTCAGTTTCATTTCTTTGTTCTCCAGTATGCTTATAAAGTTTCAGTAACTATGAGTAGGTACTCTAAAGATAAGCCACACCATTTGCTTGAACTGATTATACTCATTATGCATCTAGTTTGGTATAGAAACAGTTTGAGAAAGACATTTATAAAGATTACATTCCCAAGTTTAAACTCACATGTAAGAACACTGCTTCTTTGGTTGATGACTCTTATTGCCAGCCTTGGTACTGAACATCCCGCTGAGCTAGTTTTGTTCCTGCTATGATGGGACAAGTTCTTGCCTGTAGGCAAGACTGAACTTCCAGAATGATTGTGTTATTCTGTGGCTAGTGGTGGAAGATATGAGGTTTCAAACTGAGGAGTCTGGAGTGCTGCAAAGATTTAATATCTGGAATTAATCTCCTCTTAGACTTTCACTCTGCAACTGGTCGATCATCCCTTTTCAGCTACTGTATTGTGTTTATATGTTAGGAATTTTTGATTATGTCTGCATCAAAGGACTATTTCAGCAATGATTGAATTAATGCCTTATGAGGGTAGTAATTTGTGCTTGTTCTCATTGTTTCTGTAAACAAAATGCATGTCAGAGTTGTAGCCAGGGGAATGGTGGCAAGACCAGGGAGCTTCAACCTCTGGCCAACCAGGGTAATTCGCTGGCAGGCCATGAGACAGTTTGTTTGTTTACATTGACCGCTCTGAGTGGCCACAGTTCACAATTCCCAACCAATGGGAGCTGCAGGAAGCAGCAGCCAATAGGTCTCTGCGTGAACCACGGCCACTGGGAGTTGTGGGTGGTTGTGCCTGTGGACAGTCAATGTAAACAACCTGTCTCGTAGCCTGCCAGCAGATTACCCTGACAGGCTATGTGTGGCCCACAAGCTGCAGATTGTCTACTGCTGCCATAAAGCCATAGATTTGTGACTTTGCTCTATTTTTAGCCAGGAGCCAGCCCAGCATGCAGCATCGCTGGTATTAAGATGATTCCAATGTAGCCACATGCTACTGCTTCACTCTCCTCCTTGCCCCACAACTGCAGAAAAGCCCCCTTCCACCGCCCCCCATAGTATAAGAAAAGTTTTGCTCCATTCATTCTAGATCAGTGGTTCTCAAATTAGGGCCGCCGCTTGTTCAAGGAAAGTCCCTAACGGGCCGGGCTGGTTTGTTTACCGAGGGACATACTAGCTGCCACTTCCCGCAGCTCCACCACTCCAGGCCAATGGAACTGCGGCCAGTGGGAGCTGCGATCAGCCAAACCTGCAGACACGGCAGGTAAACAAACCAGACCGGCCCGCCAAGGGCTTTCCCTGAAAAAGTGGCAGCCCTAGTTTGAGAACCACTGTTCTAAATGGTCAGCTTTAAAGAAAACAAGATGATTTCTGGATAACTCCAAAATCCCCAATTATCTTTTGCATGGTTATTTTACCTACCTGTTATCCTAGGGATAGGTCCAACCAGCACTCTGGCTGAATCTGCAACATTCTGTTTTACAGAAATCATCCTTCCAAACAGTGACTTACTTGCATTGTTTCAGAATACCTGTAGGTTAAGAATGTAGTTCAGTGGTATCAGTGAGCATCCAGGCAAGAAGGATATTTCTGCTGTGGCATATCCCTATTCAGAAAGTGCTTTATGCTAAGCAGTGATTCTGTAGTGTGTAATTTCTACTGTTTAGTATTCTTTGGTGAAGAATAGGGCAGAATTCTACCTTGAACACCGATAAGATTTGTTTTAGTTCTCCAGAAAACAACAAGCCTTCAGAGACCCTAAATTAATCAACCCCATTTTTGTTGTTGTTTGTTAATTGTGTAGTTCCTTATTCATTTTCCCCAAAACTCTATAGTAAAACACTGACACCATGAAACTAAGGCAAAGGTGTAACCTATTGGATCCATCTGAGCTGGGGGAAGGGATAGCTCAGTGGTTTGAGCATTGGTCTGCTAAATCCAGGGTTGTGAGTTTAATCCTTAAGGGGGCCATTTAGGGATCTGGGGCAAAAATCTATCTGGGGATTGGTCCTACTTTGAGCAAGGGGTTGGATTAGATGACTTCCTGAGTTTCCTTCCAATCCTGATATTCTATAACTCAGGGTAATACCCAAAGGGAGAGCCACAGGTGCCCCACCTGATTCTTTGGGTTTGCCAGGGGCAATCTGGCCCTCAGTATAAAAAAAGAGTGGCCTTAAACTCTTCTCATTTATGTTGGCTGGTAACAGCCTCCAAGAGGTTATTACAACTGAGAGGATTACTAGAAGAAAGCAGTGAATCTGCCAGGTGCCCTGCTCCTGAACATATCCCTGTGCCAGAGTGGCCAGTAGGAAGTGGTGTAGAGCAATCTACATCAGCACTTTGCCCAACAGGGATTACCCCATTCTGAGTGAATCCTCAACTGCTTATTTAGGTCAGCTTTATGACTCTCTTTGCAAAATTAGGTGAATGACCATACTCAAAGAGTAGATATCAATAGTGCACCATCAAACCTGGGGAATGCATCTAAGGGGGTCCCAAAGAGGTCCATCCTGTATCCAGTACTATTTAATATTTTCACTAATGACTTGAATAGTATAGCGGAGAGTATGCCTATAAAATTTGAGGGTGACACCATGCTGGGAGGAGTTGCAAGCACAGAAATCAACAAGATGAAATTCAATAAAAACAAGTGTGAAGTCCTTTTAAGAAGGAAAAAATCAAATATACAACTACAAGATGGGGAATAACTGTCTAGAAGGTAGTACTGCTGGAAAGGATCTGGGAGTTATAATCACAGTAAAATCACAAATTGAAAATTAGTCAACAGGGTGATGCAGTTGCAAAAAGATTAATATTATTCCAGGTTGAATTAATAGCAGTGTCTTCTGTAAGACAAAGGGAGTAATTGTCCTGCTTTAATCAGCGCTAGTCAGGCCCCAGCTGGAGTACTGTGACCAATTCTGGGTGCTACACCTGAAGAAACATGTGGACAAACTGGAGAGAGTCCTGAGGAGAGCAACAAAAATAATAAAATATTTAGCCTGAGCTATGAGGAAAGGTTTTAAAAAATGGGCTGTCTTCAAATATGTTAAGGATTGTTATAAAGAGGATGGTGATCACTTGTTCTCCATGTCCCCTGAAGGTGAGATAAGAAGTAATTGGCATAATCTGCACACAGGAGATTTTATTTAGAAATTAGGAAAAACTTTCTAACTATAAGGATAATTAAACACTGGAATAGGCTTCCAAAGGAGGTTGTAAAATCCCCATCATTGGAGGTTTTTAAGGATAGGTTGGACAAATACCTGTCAGGAATGGACTAAGTATACTTGGACCTGCCTCAGAAAAGAGATGTTGTCTCTCCAAATCAGAGGTGAAAGTGGACTGGTATAGGCCACTGCAGCGCTTTAACATTGTTGCCACTATTGCCACCTCCCATCGGTGGCCCTGCTGGTAGGCACCCTACCAAGAGGACCACCGAGAACAGGGGGTAGTCCAAAGGGGCAGCTGGCCCGGGGCCCGGTCATTTAAAAGGGCCCATGGCTCTCACCACCACCACTACTGTGGCAGTGACCAGAGGCCCAGGCCCTTTAAAATGCTGCCGGAGCCTCAGGTGGCGCGGGCTGGGCAGCATGGAAGGGCTGGCTGGGGGAGGCTGACCCCCTAGCCCTGCCCCTTCTGCCTGAGGCCCTGCCCCATCTGGGGGCCAGGAGCTGGGTCCCCGTACTGGTAAGTCTTTTATGTTACTTTCATCCCTGCTCCAAATGGTCCTAGACTAAGTGACCCCTCAGCCCTGCATTTCTACGATTTTTTGCACTCCCACAGCGTAGCAAAAAGCCAGTTCCTCGGCTCTGATACCGACCAACTGTCTTCAAAAATTCTGAAATATTAGTGCTGCTATCACTCCACTGTGTATGCAATTATTCACCCAATTGTGTCACTTTTTAAATTGGTGCTCTTACTTTCCCTGGCAAGCTGAGACCTATCTGAGCTTTTTGTTTTGTTTTATGGTTCCATTTTTCAGTTGCACATTATGAAAGGATGAAGGTAAAGCAAACCAATGAATGGGGATCTAATATCTGACTCCTAGTCCAGACATCAGTAGATAGATGTGTATCCTTCTCCCTTTTTCTGTCTCCTTGTCTCTTCCTTTGAGAGTACACCTAAGGGTTGATGATTTCCAGACTGAGGTCCAGAAAAAAAAACTGTTGCTTTGCAACACCCCAGTGATGCAAGGCAGCTATAAACCCAGTTTAACCAGCACCTTAAGTCAGATTTACAGCTGATTTTTGTCACCAGAGTGGTGGAAGGCAGTTTGAGCATACCAATAAATCCATCCCTATGTCTACTGGCATATAGTTTCTCCTCTAGAAAATGGAAGAGTTATTACTATAATTTTAGAACCATTGCTAAATAAAGAGTTTAGCATACGGGCACCAATCTGGGCGATGGTCTACAGCTTTGCCCTAAACTCTGATCTCCAGAGGATTTCACCTATATAAAAGGATACTTCAATAGGACAGAGACATCATATGGTATACTTTCTTCCTTCCAGGGTCACAGTTTAGTGGCTGGAATTTGGGGAAGGGCAAAGGCCACATCTCCCCTCTCTCCCCATGATTTTCAATTACTGTAAAAAACCCTTGAAGCTTTGGGCAGCTTGTGAAGGGTGCCTTCCTTCTTCTTCAGCTGCACCAATCACAGCACCACTGCAGCTAAGGATCTAGCCCACTTACTTTTCTATCTTTTTCTTACTGAATTATTCATTGCTTCTATTTAAACAATCTGGCTTTTGGATCATTTGGAGAGACAGCATCAGCATGACATTCTCAGCAGATGCAGCAGAAGTAGAAGCACTTGAGTTAAATATGGTGGAGGCACTACTATCTCCAGAAAAGGCCAGAGCTAAAATATCACATTCAGAACCAGATGGTGCTGTCAGACAATGTGGAATGACAGCTTTTAGATGATGCATAAAGGCTGATGTTCCTAAGCAAGCAGGGAACTCTACCTCTACATATACATTTTTTAACCTGATTTACAGATGGCACAGCAAGGATCAGTTCTGGAGAAAAAGCAAGCATGCTCCTTGGCAGATTTTAACCTTTAAAGTATTTTAAGGTACTTCTGGGGGGGAAATAAGGCACCAGGACCATTGTTCCTATTGACTTTTTGTGGGCATCATGTAGAGATGCTTGGGAATTTTTCAGTGAAACTTTTTTTTTTTATGCCAATTTGTTGAAATGGAAACCTTTTTGTGGGAAAGGATCAGATTCAACAAATTTCCTGATTTGAAAATGAAAGGTCTGAAATTGTCAGAATGTCCGATTTCAACATTTTTAAGCCAAAAATTCATTTTTTTGCTTTGAAAAGCCTTTTCATTTCAAAATTTAAGTTTGTTAACTTTTTTCAAAAAAAAAAAAATAAATAAAAAGTCAAATATAAAGCTAAACTTTTTTTAAATGATCAGAATGAAATATTTTGATTGACCTCAAGTTATTTTGATTTTTGGCTCAAGAACATTTTTGAGATTACAACTTTATGTCCTAATTCAGGACAGAGACTTTTAAAAAAAAACACCCTCAATTGTTTTTTTGCCAGACAAGAAAACCATTACCCATCAATCCCTGCTTCCTCTACTGTTATACAAACCTACGACCAGAAGGACCTAAGAACAAGGTCTGCTTGTATGCTGTTTGTTACAGACCCCTCTCCTAGATACCTTATCTTCATGTCCTTTCAGCAGTCACCTATTGGATGCAGATAGGACATTTAATGGATGACCAGATTCATTCCAAAAGCAATATGGCACCTCTATTTTGTCTTAAATTTAAAATGATAGGACATGTTATGTGCCGAGGCCACATTTCAAGCAATCTCCTCTTTGTTCAGGCTAATGAAGACCAAGAGATCCATCCACAAAGACTAAGGTATCCATCCATACTCTCAACCACAGTGCAGTCAAAGGGATTAGTAATATGATGTAATATTTATTTTACATTATTCATGATAGCAAGGTACAAGAGAGGGAAGGTGATGATAAAATGGATTCTTATGTAGAATCAACAATGTGGCATGTAAAACTAATTGATAGATCATTAATGCTAACAGAACATTTATATTACGAAGGAACAAGATATACTTAATAAACCTATCTTAGTAAAAGTACAGCTTCTTTCCATGTATAAAAGTGGAAGTGTGCTGGAAACTCAAATAGGAGTGGTTTGATTTAGCTTCCTGCCATAGTCAAATCATGCTAAAATTAGCTTTAAATGACACACTTTCAGTGTAAAGTGCCTGGATCCATTACTGCTGAGGGGAAAATGTAATTTTTCACAGCAAACAAACCACGATTTTACAAATTTAGGACGATAGTCTCTCTCTTACCAACATACAGAGAGAAGGGATACTGCCAGTGGATGGGAAAGACCATGTTCCTGGCAGTGGCACAATAGGCCTCTACTCATTAAGGCCTTCGATCTCAACATGTTTTTCAAGGTCCATACAGCACATCAGTAAATGGAAGATTGATGCCCAGTCCACTAACGTACAAACACTATTCATGGATGAAATGGTTAGGATGTATTTCAATGACTGTTACTGGGATACGTGCCTAGTCCACAATTCAAAAAAGATATTGGAAAAACTGGAAGGGGGTACAGAAAAGAACTACAAGAATGATCCAAGCTCTGGAAACTCTGCCTTACCGTGACCAATTACAGAAGCTCAATCTATTAGTTTATCTAAGAGACTGATTTGATCACAGTCTACAAGTATCTAAATGAGGAGATTTCTGATAGTAGAGGGCTTTTTAATCTAGCAGACAAAGCTGTAACTAGATCCAATGCTGGAAGCAGAAACTATACACATTCAGACAAGAAATGTGGCACAAATTGTTAAACAGTGAGGATAATTAACCATTAGAATAATAAACTGGGGACTGGCAGATTTCTCTGTTACTTGAAGTCTTTAAAACAAGATTCAATGTCTTTCTATAATATATGCTATAGCTAAGACAGAAGTTATGGATTCGATGCAGAAATCACTTGATGACATGCTATGGATTTGTTTTATGCAGAAGGTTAGATGACCATAATGTCTCTTCTGGCCTTAAAATCTATAATCCATGAAACTCACAGAGCCTCTGGCACTTAATAAGGGGAGAGCTGCCTAATTCATGTCCAGTAACATGCAGTAGAGCAGTGAATGGATTATGAGATTCTGTTTCAGAACTCATGCAACTAAACCAATGAAATGCATCAGTGGTATTGGCTTCAGATAAGGGCTATTAAAAAAACACCTGTGAATCTGTTTAAACAAATGGGGGGTCTGGAGGAAAGAGCACATCACTGAGAGTCAGAAAATTGAGAACTCCAATCCCAGTTCTGGCATCGAACTAATGCAGAGTCCTGTGCTGTCACCTCAACACTCCAGAATCTATAAAATAGGGATAATGACATTTGCCTTCTTAGTAGGGTATTTATGAGAATTTATTAGTTAATATTTGCACAGAGCTTTTAACCTATCAAAACCTATATATAATAACTAAATATTAAATTATTTGCTGTTATTTTTAGGAATGAACATTCTTCATCCTAGAGGGACAGTGCACATGAATTTATTGGCATTTCCCTCATTTATGACAAAGAAATGCAAACATTTGGTGTGAACTTCACTTAACTTATTTTATTCTATCTATAATGTACTTTTGAAACTTTCACCACATAACTACATTTGATGAATCATAACAATGTTACAAGGACAGCCATCCCTAATGTATTCTTATTTTAACATGTAATGAAATTCTATTTGGAAGCTCAATTATATTGTATGCAGCATAATGTTCTGTTTGTGTATGGGAGATATAGTGCACAGGTCACTGATAATGTGTCACTGTCTCTCCCCTTCCTTCCCTCTCTCCTTTTTTTATTGTCCTTTAGCTCTCTGTTTTTGCTGTTGTTTTTCTTTGCTTCCTGCAAATTTTTCCCATGATGCATTTATTTTTATCATAAATAACCTGCCAAATATTTTGCTTTCCATTTGGATTGACTTGTAAAGAATGATTGCCAGAGAAAAATGTTTCATATTGAATAACTTGTTAGATCAAATTGACAGCCCTATCTACAGTATGTTATCATTGGAGTCATTATTATTTCTTGATGAGCATTGTTTCTTTCAGCTTCCCATACTCTCCTCCAGTCAAGGGCACTCTGGAAAAAGAATCTGCCACTGCTTACTTGGATAATTAATTTTACACTGACATGTACAAATAACATAGCAATAAATGTGCACACACATACAAGCATTGTAGGTGGCAAGGAAGTTGTCAATTATGAGCTACGTTGTGGCTTTAGCCACAGGCCACAATAAGGGGCCGTGCAAATGTGTCCCAGCCCAGGAAAACTGAGGTTGAGTTTTCCTGAGCTCCCTTGCCATGTTCAGAAGTACAATCTGTCACTATCTTTTAGGGAGAGCAGCATATGCCACATACAAAGGCCATCTTGTAGGTTGGGTTTTAATGGCTCTTCCCATCCCATCTCTTTCAGGTGTATTGCTTCCAGAGGGGAAGCATCTCAGCAGCAGCTCATGAGCCAGGGCTATAATTCTGGCCAATCCTTATGTTGGGTGTGCAAGGGGAGCTGGCTCCTCTCCACTGTATGATCATTTAAGGACGGATCACAGTGTAGCCCAGATAATCTGCACATGGCCTGTTTATCTTCTCTCTCTCTCTCTCTCTCTCTCTTTAATTGTATGCTGCTCTGTTGCCTATTTATTTAACATGATCACAATAACTTAAGGTCATATTCTGCCAACTTCAAGCAAATTTCAAGGGGACAAATCAACATCAGGAAATTTGACAGAATCTGGCAGGTCAATGAGTGGCCACCTCTGGACACTCCCTGTTGGCCTCAGGGCTGCCCTGATAATGGCCCCTCACCTCAGTTTTCCCTACTGGGTTGCTCAGGAAACTCCACATACCTTTTTGTGGCCAAAAATATTCCTCCTTGGGTTCTGGGTTTATTGATATAAAAGTGAATTCCAAGTCCAACAAAAATACACACAAAAGAAAAGTCCTTCTTCCTACTCCCTGTCCCAGGCCTTCCTGTCTGGGACCTTTCATGCTTTGGATGGCCAATCTGAGGCCCTACTTGGCTCGAGTCTCAGTCTCAACTCCTAGAACTCACTGCCAGTGCCTGCTCAGTCCTAGCAGTCTCTGAGCCCTATGTATCACCCAGCCTCTTCCTCCCCCCAGCTGCTGCTATGTTTAACAGGGAAATCACTTGATCTCTCTCAAGTGTGGCTCCTTAGTAATCAGGATTGGCTGGCCCCAGGCCTCCAGCCCTTCGGGGGCAGGACAACTTGATACATGGCCCTTAATATGCACTGCAGCGTTTACAGAACACTGCACTGAAACTTGTTTTTCAAGCCTGCAGAACTTAGCTATGAATGTAAATATGTGGCATTTTTCAAATCACAATTCAGGGGATTTGCATCATCCTTATTAAACTGAAAATCCTTCCCAGGCTATAACAAAGCAAGTAACAAATGGGAACGATTGAAAGAATGTCTATATATAATGCATCTAAGACATATCTTTCTGTCATGCTGAGACTTGATTACAATGTAAGTGCTGTTAGAAGGGCCATATGTTCCATTCACAATATGGCTCAGCTCTCTGCAGGCACAGCAGGATTGGGTTGTGGCTTGGCAATTTGTCCAATGCACATCATAAATTGACTTAGATAAAGAGATGATGGTCCTGATTCTCCACTGCCTTGCATCTTGTGCAGTCACTTAGAAGAGTGCAGAGTGGGTGTACAGTGATATCTTTCTGACATGGTACTAGTTTACGCCCACTTTGTACAGGGGCAAATGACTACAGAAGCAGCAGAAAATCAGTACCCTTAACTCCTGCCCGATAGGATGTGTTCTTGTAATTCTTTTATAGCCTGATTCAGTTCCAACAGGTATCTGTGAAACAAAGAGAGAGGGGGGAAAACATGAAGTAGGTTCCTGCATTCAAAGTCCATTTGCAGGTTTGGAATTTAGTGATGACGAATAAAATGAGGGGGGTGGGAAATCTTATTTAGATTATATCCCCAATACATTGGTAAGTTGATATATGGAAAGTTTACATTAGTGATGTCCATTCTGTATCTCTTTGCATAATTCAAATCTCTCTTCAAGCCCTACTTCTGACAGAATGCCTGCAAGAAAGCAGCCAGTTTAAAATCACAACATTAAGGAGCTCATCCAGTGATAATTTATGTATGAAAACTAATATATTAAATAAATAAAACAACCACACAAACAAAAAATATAGCTCAGACAATACACGTGCCATCTGAGCCCTCTGCTTGTAATGTGTAAGAACCCGCAGGGCCGGAACCGAGGGAGTTCTGCGTTGCTGACACCTCTGCTGGGCTCCCATGGGAGGACTCTGTGAGACTGGGCTCAGCAGGAAGTACCACATGGCAAGACGTGAGTGCCGGCCCTCACCAGCCACTGACTGACCAGTACCAGACTTAAACAGGAAGCCATGACAGGGAGCTGTCTGAGCTACAATAGAGACTGCCTGCCCATCTCTGCTCCAGACTCTACTCACGATAGACCCTAGACTCTGGTTTTCAACCTTGGTTTGTCCTTGACTTTGCCCTTCAATTGCTGTCCATAACCTGGGGCCTGATCCTGATCTCCTGGTAGACCTAACTTTGCCTGCCTCCTAATGACTGTTTCTCGGTTTGCCCTCTGTCCTGTCTCAGACTCTAACCTCCCAGTAACATGAAACTGCCTGTCTCCTGATGCCTGAACCTTAGTCTGCCCTCTGGCCTTTCTCAGACCTCCTGGTACCTGACTTGGTCCAACTCAGGGGTGAAAGTAGGCTGGTATGGGCCAGCATGGAGTACCGGTAAGAAGCTGGTACCAGCCAGTACGCAGCCGATGTTAAAGCACTGCCACGGTGGCACTTTAACGTTGCTGCCCCTTCCCCCCCATGTCAGCAGCCAATGAGGGGCGGAGGCAAAAGGGACAGCTGCCCCAGGGCCGGTGATTTAAAAGGCAGCGTGGATGGGCTGGCTGGGGGATGCTGACCCCCTAGTCTCGCCCCTTCTGTCCAAGGCCCTGCCCCTTCTGGGAGCCCAGAGCCAGACCCCTGTACCAGTAAGAGTTTAGTCTTACTTTCACCGCTGGCCCAACTCCTGCTCTGACAACTATGTCTGACAGCCCTTGTCCTGGTCAGGACAGTATGATGTACCCTTTCTCACCCTCATTTTTTTTCTCCTCATTGTTCTGTAAATGTAACATTTTCAGAAACACCTAGGTGACTTAGCACTTTTGAAAACAGGATTTAGCTCCCAAATCTAGCTAGGGGAAATATTTTTGCCTAAATTTTTTCTTTTTCCGGGAAAAAAGTGAAGATTTGGGGACACCAAAACATTTTGTGAATACATGCTGGTTTTGCTAAATTGCTGTTATAAAAAAAGCCAAAAGTCAAAACATTTTATTTCAGCATTTCTGCCCCTCAAAAAAAATAACTTTTCTTTTCAAAATGGTTTTTCACTAATTTTTCATTTATACTTTTTATATTTTAAAATTAAAAAAACACTCACAAAATTGAAAACAAACATTTTGTTCAGCCTGAAATGAATTTTTTTTCAACTTCTTAATTTGACAAAAATTGTGACAAATGTTCATTTTGGTTCAACGTGAAATGATTTTTTTTTCAATTTTTCAGAACTGCAAATGAACTGAAAAATCAGTTGTTTGGACTACTCTCAACCTAAATTGCTCTGAGGGGCAAGACTATGGCCCAGCCTGTCCTCGCAACAGGGTAATGTGAAATGTGGCTTTGAGATGCCCTGAGGGAATCTTGACCACAACACAGCTTCAAAATATTAGGCACTTCATTGATTTCCTTTCTCCTAAGCAGAAAAAAAGGAATAAATATTAGACCAATGGAAAACTCAGCAGATTCATTTCACACAGGCTTTTCTGAATAATTTCCTTCAACTTTAAAATTCATGGATTACAGCCCTTAAACTTTGATTTGAGTTTGGGACTCACACCCAGTACTAAAAAAATCCACTATACGATTATATTTAATCTGAAACATTGACTCTCATTATTTCATTGCCAAACCATGATAAACCATTAATATTTTCATGCAATTTAATAAATCTGTTGAAAAAAGGCAGGATTGCAAAGCAGTAACAAAACCACAAACCAGGCAATTTTACTTGGTTTTAGCTTTGGTTATGAATTTTTCACACAGCTGGTCCTGTCACAGTGGGCAAAACACTCTCGTTTGAACCATGTTTTTTTATGATTCACATGAAAGATAAGTATACTCACTACATTACCTTTGTCTCAGATTTTTTTAAAAAAGGAAAAAAAGGAAATGTCAGTCTCTGCTTGATTTTCACTCCCAAAGAAAATGAACATAAACAGGCTCCCCTGACTCACAGGGTATGAATCAGAGTCTCTCAAGTTCTTGCAGTAATTGGCACTACTCTCGCTTTTCCAGAAATACTCAGAAATCAATACAGACAGGACAAAGGGAAGAAAATTGATATGGGGCTACTGTTAAGCTCCATTTTAGATAAATGGGCCAGGTGCACAAAAGGTAGTCAACTTAGGTATAAATTATGCCTAGCATCAAGTGAGGGAGATTCAGTCTGAGACCTTGTCTACACTACAAAGGCTTACAGCTATACTGGCAAACACTGCAGGAGTTCTTTTGCCAATATATCTTAGACACACCTCTCTCTCATCCTTACCAGATGGAATAAAATCTTCCTGCAATGTATCTACACTAAAGCTTTTTTGTCATATCTATGTCCATTGGGGGGGGGCGTGATTTTTTCACACACACCCCCTAACCAGCACAGCTGTGTTGACAAAATTTGTAAGCGTAGGTCAGGCCTGAGAGATGGTCAAATTGGTTAAACAACAAAAGAATGTGCTGGAGCATTGAGGTTCTGCAATGCCCGCTGGATGGACACGGTATGGGGCTTTTGAGTTTAATCCTGGCAGGGGTTTTCATAGTCAGCTCACAGAAGCACTCACAGACTGGAAATAGATGCAGTTGAGCATAGTTATGTTCAGAGCCTTAAAAAGACTTTGTACTATTTGGTAGTGGGGAGGGGAGAAGAAGGGGAAGCCGATGTCTATAAACCAAGAGAGGAAGTGCTAGGGACAGAAGTGCCCTCTTATACTGTTTTCTTTATTTGTTTGTTAGTTTTTTAAGGGGAGAGCATTTAAGACTTTGATCCTGCAAACACCATTTGTGTGTGTTTAACTTTAAGCTTGTAACTAGTTCCCCTGAAATTAGTGTTTGCAGGATGAGGGCATAAGTGTTTAAAACATTTGAAGGGAGCATAAGCCAGCACATTTTAGGTTTGTGTTTTCTTTGTTGCTTTAGTTGCATAAAACCTCTTCAAAATAAACCTGAAATAGCAGAGGATTTGTTCTCCCCACGTAATCTGGATTTTCTGTCCAATTTTTCTGTAGACACACAGATCTTGGCCCTAACACACAAATAAATTCAAATGTTTTGCAATTTCTTTACTAATATTTCACACACACACGGGAAATTAAACAGATTTTTTTTTTCTGGCTATTTGCTCAGTTCTAATGTTCACCATAGAATTCTAACTCTTGTCTTGACTGTTTGGCTGTGCTCCGTGCCACTCCCTCTCACTCCTAATTGTAGCTGTGTGAGACAGAGTTGGAGTGGACTCTTTTGGCCTGTAATATCCTCCATTCCCTCCCCCTGCAAGTATGCTTCAGTGAATTTCAAAGGTGTTCCGGGAAGGATCTATATTGGAGACCGATTTCTTTTTTCCTTCGTGGTCTAGTGTACAGAAATGACAAACAAGCTTTGGAAAGGAGCCATGTTCACAGAGCATGGAGCCTTTTATAAAGCTCCATTATAAGACAAGGTTTCAAACCTATTCTGTTCAAGTGAGTTAGAAATGCACTCAGACACATTCTTTTCCTATCACTCATACAATAGGGCAGAAGGTGAGACAGATCAGGTTCAGAGGAAAGGTATTACCAGTCCATTTTCACAATAAAGTGAGACTGGTTTGGTCAATTATTTTATTGTGCTCTCATGAAGAAAATTACTCTCTGGTAAATGTTATTTTTAATTAAGTTTTTGAAATGGAACTTCAGAAGTGCTGGAAGTATGGCTGAGAAAAGCCAGTCTTTTCTTTATAGTTTTAAAAAGATGCATGTCTGCAATGGAACTTACAAATGCAGAAAGGAAAATTTTATCAGAATTTGGGACCTGCATATACATGCCTACCTAATTTCTGTTTTCCAAACATAGACGCATAGAGTTTAAGGCCAGAACAGATCATGATGATCATCTAGTCTGCCCTCCTGCACATCGCAGACCACAGAACCTCTCCCACCCACTCCTGTAGTAGACCCCTAACCTCTGCCAGAGTTACTGAAGTCCGCAAATCTTTAATTATAGACTTCAAGTTGCAGAGAATCCACCATTAACTCTAGTTCAAACCAGCAAGTGATTCACGCAACTATGCTGCAGAGGAAGGCAATCCCTCCCCCAGCGGGTCTCTGCCAATCTGATGGCGGGGGGTGGGGGAGAAATTCCTTCACAACCCCAAAAATGGTGGCCAGTTAGTTAGACCCTGAGCATGTGGGCAAGACCCAGCAGCCAGACACCTGGGAAAGAATTCTGCATAGTAACTCAGAGCCTTCCCCTTCTAGTGTCCCATCTCTGGCTGTTGGAGATATTTGCAAATAATAATCATGGATGAGTGATGTAAACAAACATCATATCTTCCCGTCCATAAACTCATCAAACTCGGTCTTAAAACAAGTTAGGCTTTTTGCCCCACTATTCCTTTCGGAAGTCTGTTCTGGAACTTCATTCCTTGGTTAGAACCCTTCATCTAATTTCAAGCCTAAACTTATTGATGGCAAGTGTATATCCACTTGCTCTTGTGCCAACATTAGCCCTTAACTTAAATAACTCCTCTCCCTCCCTGGTGTTTATCCCTCTAATATATTTATAGAGAGCAATCATATCTCCCCTCATCTTTTTCATTTTGTTGGGCTAGACAAGCCAAATTCCTTAAGTGTCCTCTCATAAGGTAGGTTCTCCAGTTCTCTGATTAGTAAACTATAACCAACAATATTTGCCCTTATCTGTTCTTAAAATAGATTTCACTCAGTACCTCTTATGTTTGGATGAAAATAGATTCAGTATCAATATTCAGACAAGGTGTGAAATTATTATTGAACAATGATGATAATTAAATCCATTTTAAGTGATGTGACTAATAAAACAAATTCACAGCAAAATGAGGACTTCGTTTGGAAAAGTAGCCAAATTTTATCTGAAGCCTGCATATCTAAGGTAAGGTCTCATAATAACAGGCTGTTTGATGAGATTTCTGGCGCCTCCTCTTATGTGGAAAAAAATATATTTAATTTATAAGTGAATGCCATATAAGTAGCCTAGGATTTTCATAATGGACTTGTGTGAGAAGAAGAATGCTGATTCATTTATGAAAAATAGGAAAGTGGACCGTTAAAGATAATACACCTTTGTATCATACTGAAACAATGATGTACCGTTTGTTTATATATTTTTTACTTGGACTGTTTCTGACAAGACAGAAAAAGTCATTAATACAGACTCTGTCATGATATTATGTCACTTCCACTTTGACTGGACCTTGTGGGGCAAACATCAACCTCAGTCATGTGGATAGAGGTCCCAGTGACACCAGAAGAATTGTAATTGTATAGCTAAGGGCATAACTGATCCCAGTATATGCAAAGTTGCCAAAAATGGGAGAGAACATAAGGGAAATGTCCTAGGTGCATCCTATGTATACATAGTAGGGTTATTTTTTAATTACATTATATGTGTATATGTGTGTGTTGTAAATTAACATATGAATGGGGCTAATTTCATATTGGTTCTTACTGTTTATGAGTCAATATATGATCTCATATATGTCTAATATGTAAAACCTATACTGTCTGTGCAGCATTTAAATGTTAGGATTTTTTTTCTACATGTAAAATTAGCCAAACTAATTTGAATTGAAAATGATGATTTTGTTCGGGTTTGGTTCAGGGGATGGGCAAAAACCATTATTTGGTCCATGCAGTGTAGCTGTAGCCATGTCGGTTCCAGGATATTAGAGAGAAACAATACAGTCCAGACCATCTCACCCATCCCTAGTCCTGAGGTAATACTTCACACGGTAAATTATAAAACCTTCCTCCTGTACTTTTAGCTGCCTATAAAGAGATTATGGAAAAGACCTTAAGAAATAAGCATTTGGTCCAGCCCCTTTCCAGTGCAGCATTATTCCCAACATTATTTCCTTAAGTTTTTGGCCTATACTAATTTTAAATTACTCAAACACTGCGGCTTCCATCACCTTCCTTAGGAGACTAATGGATGCCACTGTTAAGAACATAGTGATAACTTCTATACTCATGTCCTTAGAGTATCAGATCAATATCTTAAGTTTACACCATAGTATTTTCTTTCCATCATTCAACTCAGCCCTGAAGGTTCTTCACAACTCTGGTCCTCCCTACTTATTCATTCTTGTCTCTTATCAGATTGTCTCCCCACCTCCTCTGCTCCTTCAATAGTGCTAGCCATGTGTGCTTGCTTGTCAGCTTCTCATTTCTGTACTTTCTTCCACACTATCCCTTACAAACACCGTCTGTGAACTAATGTCTCCTCCGCTACCCTTCACTTCTTTAAATCTCTCTTCAAGACCCACCTTTGCTGTGATGCTTATAAGAAATCAACTAGTTTCATGATGACTAAAATGAGGGACAGATGGGGAAATTTGGCACTTATAAATAGAACAACAAAGCAAAAAATAGCAAATGTGTATATGTATGAATAATTAGTTCTATCCTTCTCCCCTCATCCTTCATATGATACTTAGCATCTAAGCCCTTAGGCCTGCTATAGACAGTGCATGGGCAGATAGACATCTGCATCTGCACAGACCCCCACTGAAATAAATTGCATGATCAAGTTGTCAAGTATAATTCCCAATTCTGGACCTTAGCGTTCAAAATATGGGTACTAGCATGAATTCCCCTAAGCTTAATTACCAGCTTAGATCTCATAGGCTGCCACCAATCAGGAATTTTTAGGGCCTGATACCCTCTGGTCCCCCCAAAACCTTCCCAGGGGACCCCAAGACCCAGATTCCTTGAGTTTCACAACAAAGGGAATAAGCCATTCCCTCCCCCATCCCTACTTCCTCCCAGCTCCTTCCCGCCCTGGGAACACTAGGAGATCGCCTGATTCAACTTTTTGAATCACCACATCGAGAGGAGTGTTACCTTCCTCCTCACCCAGAGGCAATACAAGCTACGTGGATATAACACAAAGAAAATTTATCCTTCCCTTCTCCCCACCAATTCCCTTGAGCCTTAACTAGGAGAAAAAAATTTAAACAGGTCTTAAAAGCAAAACTTTTAATAAGAAAGAAAAGAAAAAGTAAAAGGTTTATCTCTGCACTTTAGATGGTAAAAAGTTACAGGGTCTTTCAACTTATAAACAATAGAAAGAAACTTTCTCCAGCAGAAACACAATTTAAGCTACTTCCAGCAAGTACACATATGTAAATGAAAAAAAAAAAAACAAAATAAAAGACTATGACCACCTTTTCTTACTCACAATTCCAAATAGATAAAAGATTGTAGCAGGGAGATTGGCAGAAACCTGGTTGCACCTCTAGTCCTGTCCAGGACCCAGAGAGAACAAAGCCAAACCCAAAACCCACAAACAAAGGCTTCCCTCCCATGAGATTTGAAAGTATCTTGTCTTCTGATTGGTCCTCTGGTCAGGTGTTTGGGTCCCTGTTTGTTAACCCTTTACAGGTAAGAGAGACATTAACCCTTAACTATCTGTTTATGACACAAGTCCAGAGGTTGTCAACTGCAGATCAGAGCCTAAGACAGCCAGGATTGGGGCCCTTTGAACTAGGCACTACACAAACCCATATGTATGTGCCCCAAACAGCTGACTAAAGATTCTCAGTGCCAAAGTTATATAATTATTAAATAATAACAACAAATATTAAATAGTTAATGTGAGCAGTTTGAGAATAGCAGGCTAAATGTGTTCACATAAAGTATTTTTCCAAATAATTCTAAAAGCACAAATTAAATAAACAAACTACCTTTGTTCATGGATAATCAACATACCTAGAACAAGGAAAAATTCATCACATTTTTTTTTTGCCATAAACAATTCAGCCAGCTCTACTGATTGCTCAGGAAAGACTCCCAGTTCTGTTGATAGGAATCTTAGCTGAATAAAAGCTGAGGGACTGGGTCTGCAGACTTTAGGGTGAAAGTATATTATTCCTCTCAATAGCTTTGCCTGATGATAGTTCTGCATTAACCTAGTCACATGATGTTAATGGTGACTGGCCAAAATAGTTGTTCCCTTCCCTCTGTGACTTTAAAATTTCCTCATGAAGAAAAACTGAGTAGAAAGAATTCTAATAAAATGAACAGAAAACTAAACAGCCTGAAGAAATTCCTCAGAGTTCCTTTAAAGAGGGACAAAGAGCAAATTTTGAAAAACAAACCCAGAAACAAAACACAAAAAACCCACACAATAAATTTATATAAAAAGCAATTTACTTAACTAGCAATGTTCTTTATTCCCTCTGCTATTATTAAAGATGGTGTTTGAAGAGCTTTGTCCCTCAGAACCCAGCTTATTTTTATTTTTTGTTTGTGCTTAAGGAAGATATTATCCTGTGTCTATGACATATCAATCTGTTTCTACAGAAACAATTGCAGTGCCACCAGAACAGGTCAGGAAGACAAAGAATTTCTAATATATTAAACACTCATCCTAATTTTAAAGGTCATGTTTTAAAATTAGATGTATTCTGTCTTCTAATTTTACACAATCAAAATCACATGCTTACCTTTCTGACTGCACAATTTGTGTTTCTCAGCCCTCAAATGATTGTGGATGCAAACTGGATGGTTAGATCATGATCCTGAAAGGTGATGAAAGGCTCTTGAGGGGGTCTGAATACCTTCTCACCCTATCAGTGTCATCAGCTCCAACAGAATACTGAATTCAATGAGAGCGCAGAGGACCCAACGCATCCCAGGACCTGGCCAGCATATCTGGTAACCGATTCGCTGAGGCAGATGTTGCTTGCACCCAGAATACAAAGGTTTTGTTGGACTGCCCAGAAACATATACTCACAAGTTTGAATTTGCGCGTTAATAGGCCTCTTTTGAAGATACACTCTCTACAAAACAGTGCTGAAATATATTTGTGTCACAATGTGATGGCACAGCAGTAATTCTAATGACAAGAAGAATGCAAAAGCAAGCATTGTTACATTGTGCTCCAACAACTTTATTTCAAAGGATGAAATCCAAATATCCTGACTCTTCTACCTAAACCTCATGCGGTATGAGGAGGTGTCGTTTTAGAATATCTTATTATTCTTATTATCTTGTTTAACACTCATGTGGTACTTTACATTTCCAAAGTATTAGAGAAACATTAACTAATGTATCCTCACAAACTCACAACGTAAGAGTTACATTATCCTTGGTTTATAGGTAAGGAAAATGAGTCAGAGAGGATTTAAAGGTGAAATTTGTTCCTATGCAAGGTCAATGCACCACTGAAGTCCCATTTAAGCCTTATTTTGCAGATGTAAGTGCTGTATAAATATTACCATTAGCAATGCAGATGTTATTAATTTAAGCAAAGCAGGGGCCTGGTGCTGGCCCTATGCACAAGGATGAAATTGATGCTAAGGATGAAATTGGGCCTTTAGGCTCAGCCTTCACTATGATATAGTACATAGCTACAATGCCCCAGAAGGACCTCCAGAAAGAAACTGTGTCTCTGTAAGCCGTAATTCTGCTTGTATGGAGAAGTGGGATAAATTTGCTTCATCTCCTTTTTGGGTTCAAACTGCTTTTCTCCTGCCCCATGTCTAGCTGACTTGGCTAACTGGACTGATCAGGTGGGGGACCAGGGGCTGTGGAGAGAGCCATGGTTCTGTTCACTTTCTGCTTTTCCCAGCTCACTTTCTTGCATGGGGATTATCAGGTGCACAGATTCTGCTTTTCCACATGCCTCTAAGCTGTGATGTGAGGAGCCCTAACACTGATATGCAGAGGGAAGGATGGGACCAAATAACTCACCTTAAGTCCACTGTGGAGCCATGTTAGGGGTTAAGACAAAGACTCATAGTAAATCACTGGCAGACCTTAAATTCAAATTCAGATATTCCTGGTGATTTCTATTCTGCTATGCAGTTTGGCCATTCTATCAAGGAAGACAACTAGTAAGATCTTATTTGTTTTTTTCTAAGGAGCAAAATCGGGTAGGTAAATTATGGAATATAACTGAGTTTCTGCTTCACTGAGAAGTACACTATTTTTAAGTTTTCCCCAGTGTAAAGTGTCTTTAAAAGTATGGAATAGTTTCTATGGTAATTTTATAGTTTTAAAAAGATGCATGTCTGCAATGGAACTTACAAATGCAGAAAGGAAAATATTATCAGAATTTGGGACCTGCATATACATGCCTACCTAATTTTAAATTTTAACAGAAGGTAAGGAATAGTTTTTTGTTAATGTATAGAAATGGTGATTTAAGTAGAATGAATTTTAAACTAATTTCACTGGGCCGTATCTCCTGCATATGTGGAAAAAACAATAGACAGGTAGGGAGAAGGGAGCTCTATGACCTTTAAGTCATAGAATTTCCACTGGAGGCAGAGTGGGGGGCAATGTTTGCCCCTCTCCCCCATAAAAAAGGAACAGTATTTGGACTACTAAATCCCAATATGTAGTGAGGCCTATTCATATCATCAGACACCTTAAGAGGTTCTGGGAAACTATGCAATGGATCTGTCTCTTCTGGCTCCATGAGAACTATTAGTCTACCCAAAATTTTGTCTCAAGTTATTTTTCACTCAGCGGACAGTTTCTGATTAGCTCATGCAGGAAATCTCAGAAGGTAAAGAATGGACTGTGCTGCAAAAAGAAGCATTCCACGCTGTCTATATCTACCTCTGCCCACTCTTGCCCACATGTATCCCAGTTCTCATGATGTAGCTGTAGGTGGGCTTTGATGCAATCAGAAGAAGGGGGAACATGTCACAGAACAAGTACTTATCCCTTTGGTATTCCTTCATCCCAGATCTACCTGCTCTAGGTCTCCTCTGCTTCTGCAAGCCAAAAGGACAAGCAGCCCCAGTGGCATTAATTTTTTAACTAAATTAAGGTAGAACTGTCTAGGTGCTGGGTTTCGGGTTATCTAAGCGATCGGTTAGCAATATTTGCCAGATAGTCTGGTTTGGAGAGACAGTCTGATATCTCACCCAATTTAATTGAAACTAGTGTTTTCCCCCATTTCAATAAACCCTCAGCATATCTGCAGTGCTGTCTGCATCCTTAAAATAGTGCTGTTGTGCTGCAAATACAGCATTGTCTCCTCTAATCACGGCCAGACAGCTAGCCCTCCCAGCACAACCGCCAACACTAAACGGATCAGCCACTTGGATAAAGAAAGAGGATGGCATGCTGGAACCTTTAGTTTCCATGGGTAGCACTTCCACATTAAAGAGGGATGTTGCCACAATCTGCTCCATGTGAAACAAGCCTGGGGTGGCACTGAGTATTGGCAAAATGCCAGTGCAGACCTCATTTCAGCCAAAGTTGAGGTGGGTAGGGATGTTTTATTGCATTTCTCCTTTGATCACCCATGCTTTTTTTTTCTTTGCTAAAGTCTAAAGAAAAAAGTAGATATAATCTCTTATATCAGATCCCAAGCTTTTTCTGAATCAATATACTGGAACTGTTTATGCATTTTATTTATTTATTTATTTTACACCACATTTTACGGTTCCTTTGGAGTCAAAGTTTTGTTGTTTAGTGTTTTAAATGAGCTGCTTAATCTTTATAAATTAAAAGCCACTAAGCCAGTCAATTTCAAATTTCATTTTAAAAATAACAACTCCCAGGCAGGCTGAAAACTTCTGTGGCAGTTTAATCCCAAAGCTAATTTGTATGGCTGAGACTAAATAAAGGGCTCAGCATTAACTTCAGATAGACTTTGAGCATTCTGAATTCAAATTATCCTAAATGAGTTAAATGTTCTGAACACCTGTGAAATTTTCTATAGAGTGAAAGCTACTCATCAAACATAACACACAGAGAAGACTGTGCACAAAGCTTTATAGGTGCCAATTTTCTATAGGACTGAAAAAACTCTGACTTTTAAAGAGCTTTACACTAGCCTTAAATCCTTTGCAGTTTATATCATAGAGGTCATTCTTCTGGGGCTGGGGTGGGATAGCCCTTCAAGAGAGATGGGATCAGTCCCCACATGTGACTAATTAGCTGCATCAGGGCTGATGTGTCTGAGACCAGGGATTAGGTGAGGGGGATCTGGTTTATCTATTTTGATTTGTGTTAATTTTGGATTTCACAAATAAACCCATCCTTTGGAGATGGCCCATGTTCCCGCACCTGTGGGCACTCCGTCCAGGGCAGGTGGAGGGCCCAGGGCTCCTTACAGCAGCTTGGGGTCCCTGGGGAGCTCTTATTACTGCCCAGCTCCACCTTCTGGCCTTGGCCTCCAATTTAGGCTTCCTCACCTCGGGCAGGCACAGAGTGGTGCTGCAGGGAATCTAGGACAAACACCGTCATAGAGTCATTCAGCTTAGGACCAGGACTTGAAATGCACATTTTGGGACTGTCCTGCCCAATTAGGGATGGGTGGCCACACAACACCCAGGGCAGGTGGGGGGTCCGAGCTTCCCACAGCAGCCTGGACTGACCCACTCTGTCCCAGGCTCCTTGGCAGTGGGAAGCTGAGGAGAAGCTGCAGTCCTGGGGCCCAAGCACCAGGAGGAGACAGGGGAGCGCCCTAGCCCCCTGCACATGGCACCAGCCACCTACAGGGCCCAGCTCCAGCTTTTGGCCTCTAACCTAGCCATGAGGCAGAGCCTTATGGGGGAAGACAGGAGGTGGGGCTAGCATTTACCTGAAAAGGAGCAGGGGGTGGGGCTTTGTGGTGAGGGAGGGCACAACCCCCCTCCCAATTTTCTGTCTAGCCCACCTCAGCCTCCTCCCCCGACACTCTCTCTCTCTCTCTCTCTCACACACACACGGAAGAGGCTGGCACTGACCCTGACATCCTTTAAGAAAGGGATCAAAATTCTACTGCTGCTGGGAATTTTATCTGACACACCAACTAGTGAGATGACGCACAAGCTTATCCCCACATTTTTAGTTCAGGTTAAACAAAGCCCTAATTTTTCTGGATGTAAACCATTGTGAATGTAAAACTGTGGGAGCAAAAACCGAAAGCCAGTTTAGAAAATCTGGCTTCAATACAAACAGAATAGTAGATGACATATAACACTATCCTGGCTAGTGGGAGTGATCCGAATAGACCCAGGGAAATAGTAAAATGCCTTTTCATGACACAAGATCATCTAAAGCAATTTTATTTTGTATATGTGTTTCTTCAGACCCAGGATTCACTTTCACTCTTAGCAGGATCAAGATTTGAAGTCGGTAAAAAGCTAAACTTCCAATTTTTCTTAATCCTACTTGTAGGGCACAAAACATTTACAAAGTAAACATCTAATCAGCCTCTCGAGATATAGTTATTACCTTCTTCTGTTTGTGGGCAATCGTTATCGTTAATCTACCTTTAAAATATTCAGGCAACTTGGATGTTCTCTTTGCTATCAATTAGGGAGTGTTGGGTTTTTTTGCTCTTTCCCCAAGACATCTTGCAAGATTAGATAGTGGAAACGGCCTGTCAAAATTAAAGATCTTTTCTTAACATTTATTATGCTGTTAATCTTATTCATCATTAATAAGTCTTGAAACTGGACAGAATATTTAAATACCATGAAATGAAAAAGCTTAAATCAGAACTGAAGCCTCTTCCCAAAATTTAACAGAGCTAAAGTGATCTGAAGGCGAAAAAAATCAATTGCCAGTAAAGTCCTTCAATATTAGTATTTCAAGTGTTTTTGTTGAGAAAAAAATGAAAGTAAGTTAAAATATAGCTAGATAAAAGCACAGAACTTGGAGTCTGCATGTCTGGGTTCTCTTCTCCACTCTTCCATTGCCTTGCTGAGTGATTTTTGTGTAAGGCAGTGTTTCTCAAACTGAATCATCACTGGTGTAGGGAAAGCCCCTGGTGGGCCGGGCCGGTTTGTTTACCTGCCCTATCTGCAGGTCCTGCAGATCACAGTCCCCACTGGCTGTGGTTCGCTGCTCCAGGCCAATGGGAGCTGCTGGGGGTGGCGCGGGCCGAGGGACGTACTGACTGCCGCTTCCAGCAGCTCCCATTGGCCTACAATGGCAAACCACAGGCAGTGGGAGCCGTGATCAGCCAGACTTGCGGAGGGGGCAGATAAACCGGCCCGGCCCGCCAGGGGCTTTCCCTACACAAGCGGTGGCCCTAGTTTGAGAAACACTGGTGTAAGACATTTCACTGTTCATTTGTAATGTGTGGATAATAATACTTAAATACATCTTACATTAATTCAGTAATATTTGTAAAGCCATTAATTTGCTATACACAGATAGGAAGTGCCATACTAGTGTAAAGTAATGATGGTAGTAGTAGCAGACAAATGGAAATACTTATAGGATTGAAATCAGCCTCTCTTTTGGAATATAGTGGCTTCCATTGGTATCTATTCTTAATCCCTCTTCCTTCTGAATCTAAAATCCTTTTCCCTCCTCACAAGAACTGCTGGAATGATCATCTAGAAACTAAGGCTGGGTTTTTTAGAATATGTCATTTTTCACTTAACTCTGTTCCTTTCAAAATCAATGAGAGTTTTATCATTGACTTCAGTGGCAGGAGAATTTTTGAAAATTCCATCCCAAACCCCTTTGTTTATTCACAGAGGAAGAAATTCCATAAAGTCAGTCCAAAACTTAAGTTCCACTTAAGTGCAGTTCCGAAGGCTTAACTGGGACATTAGTGTTTCTTTGGCTTTGTGCCTTTGTATAGGGATAACTTTTGCTCAGGCTGGGAAGACAGAAGAAAGGGAGGATTACTATAGGAAATTTAACCTAATATTCCTCAATTCTGATCTGGAGTGACCATCTCTAGTGGTGAAAAATTAATTCACTCTCCTTGCCTCCTTAGTCCATGATCTCTGTTGAGACTGTCATAAAGAATGCCAGTTAGTGCCAACTATTGTGAAATAATGTAGGGAGAGAGGGAGAAACAACTCAAACCCCACATTTGCATCTAGCAAATTGTGTGTGGTTGTATTGTAGAAAGGATTCCTTACTGATCTCTACAGAAGATCACATTATGCTCTGAAATAAAAGATTTGATCATCCATTATTTATTATTATGTCTGCATATTTACAGATGTTAATTTATCTAACCTCTTTAAGATCCACCCACTTATATCAATTACTTCCAGCTGTAGTGAACAAAGCTGATTGGGAATATTTCAGCTAAACCGTTTTGTGTCAGAAAATGCCGATTTGTTAGGAAGGTTTCTCAGGTCAAGTAAGGAATCTGTGGTCAAAACGAGAGCAAGCTATAGCTAATAGCCTATGATTAGGGCTCTCACATGGGAGATTGAGGTTCCACTCTGTGGTAGGTCTGCTTGTGTATCTCTCTGGCTTTTCTGCAAGATCTCAATATCATCCAAATGCAGAACAGAAAAAGATCAAATACACTGGCATAGGGTGCTCTAAGCATTGTGAGGGCCAGAGCAGGCCCTCAGGATCAGAGAGCTATAATTGGTTCCTTTCAGCCTGCCCCATCCCAACCCTCTCCTTTTCCTGCACTGATCAGAGCTCTGTCCCACTGTATGTCGGAAGGAGGGAGAGTGTCTGGAATATGCCTCTTATGGAACGTTTCATTACAAGTTCAATGATTTTTCAGCAAAAAGAGTCTTATTTAATATGTTATAATTTTTAAACCTAAAGCATTTAACAGATTCCTGCAAAATGAAATTACTTTAGCATCAGTGTGCAGATGACATTGGTAGATGCCTTTAAAGCTAGTCTCGAAATGGTAGTGAAATCAGTACTGTTTCCAGTTTCCAGTGCATATTGATTTTCAGGCCACTTTTATTAATCATAAATACAAAGGTTTTATATTGATTACTAGGTTTCTCCATATATGGCTCAGATTGAATAGCATTATCTGTCTCAAAGCTGCATACCAGAAATGGCCCACCAGTGCTTTGGGAAAGCAGGGGCCTGAAGGAAACTACTGACTGTATGACTGAGTTGTATCACTTAGCAGCTGAAAACCCAGCTTTCATAAGAGAAGGGTTATTACTTCAGTACATCAAACAATCAACTTGAAGAAGAAAGGAAGAAAGAAAGAAAAATTTAAACTCATAAAAGGAAATGTTCATGAAATGACAGTTTCTAGATGCAGTTCATCCCTGTTTACACCTTTGCATCATGGAGTGCAGGTCACTTTCTTGGATTATCTCTGTATGTCTCAATCAATTACCTGCCATTGCAGTGGATGCAATGGGGGTCTGTGCTCTTGTTGGCTTTCCTGCAGCTCCAACAGATGCTTCATCATATCTGTTTGCTCCCCCAACAGACACTTCATCATGTCCATTTGCTCCCCCATTAGCCTCAGCATCGCATCCTGTCTCCACTCTTCGCACTCACTCAATTCTTTCCTGGCCTCTGCCACTGAATGCCTCCATGCATTATGCTGTGCCCTATCAGTGCGGGAGCACGGAATAAGCTCAGAAAACATGTCATTGCAAGTGCAGGGTTTTTTGCCTTCTAATCTGCAATAACCTCAGAGACGGAGATGATAGGTGGAGCGTAGAAACATTTGCACCTTGGGGGAGATTAAAAGGGAGAGTAAAATTTAAGACGATACATTTCTGAGAACAAAAGGGAGACTTCCACAGTGAATCAAGCAATTGTCAGCGGACAGCACATGTGCTTTAGGTACAAGGTCGCATTTTGCCTTTTATATTGAGTGCCTGCCAATAGGGTGACATATCACACACGGCTGGGCAACAGAATTCAGTTTCTAGGCAGCCGTGGTAAGCCTTTTGGAACATGGGGTTGGCTTCTCACGCCTTCATAACAAGTGGGAATGTTTTCAAACTGCAGCGCTCTCCTTTCCCAGAGCAAGCAATGGGTTGGGTTTCACAATCAAAAGGAGGGGCTGCAGTTTTCGGGTGGATGTGCAGCACACACCTACCTCCACCCCACCGTGTGGCTAGTCTATGGGATGATCCCTTCTCCCCTTCCCCACGCCATGTGGCTATTTTCCAAGATGATCCTTTCACCCCTCCCCTCTGCTGCATGGCTATTCTCTGGGATGATCCCTTTTAGCCAAGCACAAACAGCCCAGCATGAACAGGGTCCTTTTAATGTTCTGTTACAAAAACTCTCCTATTTCAGCCAGGTGACCATGAATGATGTCACTCTCCTGAGGCTAACACAGAAAGATATAGACCAAATATTGCTTGAATGTGACCGAAACCCAGGATTTGCTGCCATGCTTTGTGCTGCAATGATTCCAGACTACTTGCTACTGGCTTGGCGTGGTAAAGTGTCCTACCGTGGATGACGAAATAAGGTAGCCCTCTCCAGAAACCTTCTGCAGAGGCTTTCAGAGTACCTCCAGGAGAGCTTCATGGAGATGTCCCTGGAGGATTCCAGCACCATCCCCAGACATGTGAACAGACCTTTCCAGTACCTGTACTGGTCGTGAATGCATCCCATTTCTTCAGGGCAAATCAAACATTAACCACTATTGCTTTTAAACCCTGTACTGTAGTTACAAATGTGCACTCACCAGAGGTGCCTTCTCCAGCTTCAGCATCAGGGATCCCACCTTGGAAGGGTATTGGCTCCAGGGTATTGATGAAAAGGTTCTGGCTGCTGGGGAGAACGGATTCACCACTTGCCTGCTGTGCGTTCTCCTCCTCTTCCTCATCCACAAAATCCTCCTCCTTGTTGTGTGACTCCCCCCCTTGCAGGTGTCCACGGACAGTGGTTGGATAGTGGTAGGGTCCTCACCTAGAATGCCATGCAGTTCATCATAGAAGCGGCATGTATGGGGCTCTGACCTGGAGAGAGCATTTGCCTCCTTTTGTCTTTTGGTAGACTTGCCTGAGCTCCTTAACTTTCATGCAGCACTGCTGTGTGTCCCTGTCATAGCCTCTGTCCAACATGCCCTGTGAGATTTTGGCAAATATAATTGCATTTCTTCTTTTTGATTGGAGTTTGGCCTACACAGATGCTTCTCCCCATACAGCAATCAGATCCAGCGTCTCCCTTTCAGTCCATGCTGGAGCTTGTTTGCGATTCTGGGGGGACTGCATGGTCACCAGTGCTGCTGAGTTCGCCACACTGACCAAACAGGAAAATAAATTCAAAAGTTCCTGGGGCTTTTCCTGTGTGCCTGGCTAGTGCATCGGAGTTCAAAGTGCTGTCCAGAGCGGTAACAACGGAGCTCTCTGGGATAGCATCTGGAGGCCAATACCTTCGATTTGCCTCTACAAAGGCCCAGCACAAAGCCAAAGAAATACTAATGTCCTAGCTATTCTCCTAGGGAATCCGCTGTACAGGGGTGGCTCCAGGCCCCAGCATGCCAAGGGCGCGCTTGGGGTAGTAAGCCACCAAAGGCAGCCTGCCTGCCGTGCTTGAGACGGCAAAATGCCTAGAGCCGCCCCTGCCTCTGTGAGAACTAACTAAAAGAAAAAGGGAAACAATCCCATTGATTTCAAATCAAAGAGACTTGGATGGACTTTACCCTTGATTCACAAACATCATCCATTGCACCTATGGATCGCATTCCATCCAAAGAAATATACAATCCATAGTAACAACTATTTCAGATAAAGTGTGGCCACTTGGAAAATCCTATTGCTATCAACTCATAATTGCCAAGTAATTAGGTTACATATTAAGTATTGATCAAACCTAAAAATTATTGTCTTTGTTTTTTTAATACTATCATTCACTAACTGTATCCAGCATTTTTGTTTGTTTATATGGTGGGTTGGCTTTTGTTTTCTAATAGGTTTTAGCTTTTGCAGACTTCTGAGGCTTAGAGATGGGTGAAATCAGTTCTCTAATTCTAAATCCACTCAAACATGGTAGACTTAAACTTGAATATTACTGGGTTTGTGTTTTGCTTAGAAGAGACTGAAAAATGAAGGAGGGAGGGAACAGATAGAAAAAACCTGAAACTCTTTGCATCAAGGACTGTCTTTTGGGGTACGTCTTCACTACCCGCCGTATCGGCGGGTAGCAATCAATCGCTCGGGGATCGATATATTGCGTCTCATCTAGACGCAATATATCAATCCCCGAACGCGCTTATATCGATTCCATAACTCCAGCAACCCGAACGGAGTTGCGGAATCGACAGGGGGAGCTGCGGACATCGATCCCGTGCCGTGAGGACGGTGAGTAATTTGATCTTAGATACTTCGACTTCAGCTACGTTATTCGTGTAGCTGAAGTTGTGTATCTAAGATCTATTTTCCCCCGCAGTGTAGACCAGCCCTTGGTTATGTTTGTTTGCAGCCCTGTTCCATGACTGGGACTCCTAGGTGCTACTGCAATACAAATAAATCAACATCATCATCTTCCTCACAAGCAGAGGGGGTAAATTTTTCAAAATCACCTAAGTGACTTAGAAGCTTAGATCCCATTTTCACAAGAATCTTAATTGTGTAGGAGCCTTAGTCCCGTTTACTTTCAGTGGTCTTAGGTTCCTAAGTGACTTAGGTGCTTGACATTTTTATCCAGGGAGAAAAAAAATGGATCAGAGAGTGAGCAGAGTGAAAAACAAATGCTGAGAACTGTGAGAGAGGGATAAGAAGCTGAGTGGGACAGAGACAATACCAATTAAATATAGATAACATATAGCTTACTGAATATAGTGCCCTCACATAGCACAGGATTCCCTCTATCTAACTAGAAATACTTTTGCTTTAGCTGAATCATTGCTCTAAAGGAAAAATGGACTTAAATTACAGGAAAAAAATGTTTGTGATCTTAGACTGGTGGTGTGACCCCATACAAAACAGTTTGTGAAGTTTGCAAAACTTCAGGCCACAGAAAGTTCTCCAGTCCCTACCATACACAACAGTATGTCCCAGAAAAAAACATACATTCCAGAATGCCTCTTTACAAGGCTTCCCACTTCCCTTTGCTATCTTGCTTAAGGATTTGTATTCCCTGATGATAATATATGATACATAACACATCTACTACTAGGACCAAAGAGCAAGTTCAGGAATGTTACAAGGTGAAATGGAAGTCAGAGAAGCTGTCTGAGACAGTCACAGAGGGTCATAGAAGACTTATTAAAAGTCTTGCTTTAAAATGGAATGCACTTGTTTAAAAAGTGAAAAGACAGGAAATGGATAGCTCAAGAGACTGGTAATAGGTTATGCAGCCCCAATTCTGGATCATCAGCAGTGAAAAACATCTTTTCCGTCCAATATCTTGGTTTAGGTCTGTGTGAAACATCACATTTTCATTTTGCAGAGAGCCAAGTGAACATATTTCAGTTTTTGTGTGCGTGGCCCCACAGTTTTGACTTTGTGAACCCCAACTGAAAAAATAAAGCTCAGTCAAAACCACTAAGATTCACTTCTTCCTTGTCAAAACTATTGTTAGGCAATATATATGTTGTATGTTTTGGATAATATATTAATATGCATTACACATCACATTAATAGGTTATAGACATTACATCATATATGAATGTTAGCACAGATCTATGCTAAATTGTATTAAGTTCACTCTTGTTCACTTATATCAAGAGATATATATATATCCCACAATACCTTACAAGGCTATCACAATATCCTACAAGGCTGTATGTTGCATTTGACACTAGCAAGTATAAACCCTGTCAAAATCAAGATATGAGTATTCTACCTTGGTAGAAGGTAGGGTCTTCATGGCCCAACTGGTTTGGAAAGCTGTGTTCAAAAACAAGATAAGGAGTACACCCTGGTTCCAGAAAAACAAGTAAAAAAGCTGATTGGTGAATATCAATCTTGGATGATGTATAGAGTGTTTTAAACTTTATAAACAGATATATTATAAATATAGCTAATTTGGAGAGGAGGGTGTTTGGGGGAAGCATACCTTCTGAGTAAGGTGAACTGATCAACACTGAGAAACTGCTTCCCAGAAGGATTGGTTCATATTAACTCTTTATTTACTGTACTGTACTGATTATTTGGTCTCATAAATAGTTTTCATAATGAACCACCAGTCCCAAATGCAGTAGACCTAACCTACCTCAATTTGATACCATTCCATACTGGAAATTATTAGTTAAATTGGAGAAGATAGGAATTAATATGAGAATTGGAAGGTAGGTAAGGAACTGGTTAAAGGGGAGACTACAATGACTACTATCAGCAGGAGGGAAGTTACAAGTGGAATTCCTCAAGGATTACTGAAATTGGCACAAAAAAGTGGGAGTGTGGTAATAAAATATGCAGATGATTCAAAGCTGGGATGTTTTGTCAATAAAGAGGAGGAACAGAATATCATACAAGATATGGATGAGCTTGAAAACTGAAGTTATAGAAACGGGAAAAAAGTTTAATCATGCAAAATATAAGATCATGCACTTTGGGACTAACAACAAGAGTTTTTGCTATAAACTGGGGACATATCAGTTTGAAGCAACAAAGGAGGATAAAGGTTGTATTGGTCAATCACAGGATGACTATTAGCTGTCAATGTGATGCAGCCATGAACAAGGCTAATGCAATCCTAGGATGCATCAAACGAGATATTTCCAAAAGAGATGGAAGTGTTATTACCATTATACAAGACACTGGTGAGACCTCATTTGGAATACTGTGTGCAGTTCTGGTCTCCCATTTTTAAGAAAGATGAATTCATATAGTAACAGTTGCAGAGAAGGGCTACTAGGATGATCAAAGCAAACCTAAGGAGCCTGGCTTGTTTTGTCTAACAAAACAAAGGATGCAGGGAGATATGATTGCTCTCCATAAATACATCAGAGGGATAAACACCAGGGAGGGAGAGAAGATATCAGTTTAGGGCCAATGTTGGCACAAGAACAAATAGATATAAACTTATCAATAGGTTTAGGCTTAGGCTTGAAATTAGTTGAAGGTTTCTGACCATTGGAGGAGTGAAGACCTGGAAGAGTCTTTTAAGGGAAGCAGTGGGGGCAAAAAAAAGCCTAACTTGTTTTAAGATTGAGCTTGATATGTCATTGGGGGGATGGGATGATGAGATTGCCTACAATGGCATATGGCCCATCTGCAATAGCTATTAGCAAATGTCTCCAACAGCAGGAGACAGGACACTAGAAGGGGAGTGCTCTGAGTTACTACAAAGAATTCTTTCCCAGGTGTCTGGTGGGTTGGTCTTGCCCATATGTTCAAGGTCTAACAGATTGACATGTTTGGGGTCAGGAAGGAATTTTCTCCCAGGTCAAATGTATAGAAACTGAGGAACAAAGGGTTGCCTTCTTATGCAGTGTGGGCCACAGGTCATTTGCTGGTTTGAACTTGAGCAAACGTAACTTGAAGTCTTTACATGAAGATTTAAGGACTTCAGTAACTCAGCCAGAAGTTATGGAGCTACTACTACAGGAATGAGTGAGTGAGGTTCTGTGACCTGTGTTGTACATGGTCAGACTAGATGATCATGATGGTCCCATCTCACCTTAAAGTCTGTGAGTCTAAATATAGTCAATCAGCTGCCTAATCTATTAATCAACAGTATGCAAAATGTCTGCTTTTCTCTAAACTTAGCCCAAGTTTGATCAGTTAGTGAATGTTAATGAGCCTTTCAATGAAAATGATCTGAGAGTCAAGTTTGTAATGAAACCCAAAATGAGGCTCTTTACATTGGCAAACTATGTCAGGATTGGACAGACTTGTATTTGAGTTAAGTTCAGTTTCTTGCTTTCAGAAATTTCCCCAAGGTTGTTGTTTGGCAATTGCTTATCCAAACAGATCCTATCACTCATTTTTAACTTGTATAGAAGAACAATGGATGAGTTAGTCAGGTGATTTGAAGTGTTGTGTGCCATCAATACATTGATGATGATGAAGCTCTGTATTTCTTTTTTATCAGAGATAGACAGCATAGTATCATTGTTTTCCTAGTATGTGGCTGAGAGGGCAACTTGGATGAGTGTAAGACTTGCTGAGACATGATCCATATAAAATAAAAGTGAAGCTAGTTTCCTGGAGAAAGAATCTAGAGTTTATGGCAGGGATATCTGTCCCATCATTGAGGAGAACTGCCTGCTCTTTATCAGTGACATTTGCAATATAGGGATATAACCAGACCCTTGGTTGCTCCTGGAGTTCAAAGTGACTCTGGTGGCCAGAAGTGCCTTTTTTCATCTATGATCAGTACTACTGCTGTAATGATTTCTCTCAAAAGTGGACCTTGCCACAGTTATCCATGCCATTGTGACCTACAGGATAGACCATTATAATCTGTTCTACTTAAATTGACCAATGACACAGCTGATTTGCCTAGTGCAGACTGATGGTCAAGTTGATTAGGATCATTTGTTATACTAATGATCCAGATGTCACTGGCTTTCTGTTTAAAGTCCTGCATGAACTGGGTCCTGCATATCTGAGAAGCCAACTCCCTCCCCATTCAGCACCATGGCAGCTAAGTTCTTAACTGTCCCCAGTTGAAATATTTGGGGACTGATACCAGATCATTTTCCATGGAGGGTCTTCAACTCTTTTCCATTTTCTCTAATAGAGCCTGAGTGCATTAACCCTCAAGGAATGGACTAATGCATCTATTTACTTAGGTTTTGGCAAAGGAAGGTATATTTATGTTAACAAGGGTCTGTCTTTGAGCTGACTTATTCCATATTATGTTAATATATGCTCAAGATTCCAAAAACAGCTGTGATTAAGTATTTTATGAATTAGGGAATAAATAAAATAAAATAAACTCCCCACAACTCTTCTGTTCAGGGCTATATAAGACTTCCCATGATTATGTGATCTAAATCCATTACCTACTGGATAAGTGTCCCATTCACAAATAAAAAAAACACAGCACCATTATCTCTGGCCCTAATTATAATCTTGATATTCCTTGAGGTAATGCCACAGGTGAGAGCATTGGCTTGCATTTCTGTTGGTCATGCTGTGTGCGCGCTCTGGATAAAGAGTGGGCTTCATTTCCTAGAACTCTCAGTCCAGCACATTGTGTGAACAGCAACGTCACGAGATGTGTATTAAAATAATGAAAATAAAATGGAGAAGCTGAATGTGAGAGGCACACTGGCTGTCTTCTGGTAACATTAAATTACAAATAAAATAGGTTTCTGAGTTTTGTCAGTTGGGGGTAGCAGTTCCAGCTGGGTCCTGATTCACAGGTACAAAGGTTAATTCCAGCTGTGTGAATAAACTAAACAATATGGGCAGATGCCAATCCACCATTCCAAATCAAGAACAAGTTTCACTATTAACCCCTCATGTGCTATAATCCATACATCCTCAAGGACTAAGAAGTTGTCCGCTGTCCTTATTGATTTGTGCTTTGATTTGCACTATTTCACTGCCTCCTCCTGTTTTCCACCCAGCCATAACCACTCCTGCACAGCCTGTGGTTGTTCATTTTCATTATGGTAGAGCCTGAGTGTTATACCAATATAATAAAAACCAGCAGGATCTTGTTAAGAGGGATAAGGCAAAGATGCCACATTTATTGTAAATATAATAAGGCAAAAGATAAAAGCAAACAACTTTGTTTTACTACTTAGTCCTATCACTACTTATTCCTTATACACACATATACATATATATTCATTCACACAATCGTTCATTCAGGTTCTGTATAGGTGTTTAGTTACCAGCCTAGAAGTTTCTCATGCCAAGTTACTGGCCAGGTATCTTGGTCATGAGGATGGAGCTGAGTCTGTCAGATGCACCTGATGCTCCTGGAGGTTGGCAGCAGAACCAGGGACTCAAAGTCCTCAGTTTTTAGAGTCCATTTTTATAGGAATTAATTCCTATGTTAGTCTATGGGAACTGTTTCATCCTGCCATTGTTGGCTCAATCAGCAGATGGCACATTCCTGGTGGCTCCACATTGTCTAAAGTGGCACATTCCTTCTAGGTGTTTGTGGTGGATCCCAGTTTACCCTCCGGGGGTTGTCTGGTGGTCCACTTGACACATTCTTCGGCCAATGGATCCTTTCTAGGCTGGCACCTCCCTAACCATTCACGTACATCAAACATTCATCAACATACATTCCATATCTTAACCATATTTTAATTTACTGTCTCCACCACTTTGGGGGTGTGTGTTAATTCCTATGAGATTCCCAGCCCTGTAATCACAGGGGGTGGGGGTCTGTTTGTTTACATTGTATCAATTACAGTTTAAGGCTAGCACAGTGTTTACTTCAAGAACAAAGTCAATTAACTTGTTTGTAAATTTTACATAGTAATAGAGTATCTTTCACAGGACAGATACAATCAGTGTTTTCTGCAGACAGGAGCCCACAAGCCCCAACAGAAGAACTAAAAGACCTCTGCACTTGGTGAAACTGGGGGGGGTCACTGTCACTTGGGGAAATCACTGTTAGTACCCTCTTTAATATCCCTACATGATAACCTAATAAATGATCCATAATACTATGCACTGTACAGAGATATAAAAGAAAACAGTCCCTGCCCCAAGGAGTCACAGTCCATGTGACAAGCAGTGAACAACACTGGTGAATAATATGGGGGTGAGTTGAGAGGATGAGGGAACAAATAGAGTTTAACAGAAAAGCAGAAGTCCCAGTTAGCAATCTGCCTAAGCTAGTGTTTGTGTTTTTCCTGCTTATGCTTTTACATGCCTCTAGGCCCAACTCAGTGCTTGATCTTTTCATTGTTGTGTTTGTAAGTTACTCCTTGCTTTATTACATGTTTGCAAAGTGTCATGCCTACCTAAGGCATTAGGTAATAATTATGCAATAAACATTTCAAATATAAATTAAACCCATATATAGATTCAACACAATATTCATTAACTAATAAGAAAGATGTTTACCAAATCATGATGTTTTGTATTTTTATATGGCACATATCTAGTCATATGCATGCAAATCAGTGGTTTTGCACCTTCATCTCAGGTAGTATATATATATATAGTGGCAAATTGCCGGTACTGTTATGCTGGGTCTCACACTCTCTCTTCTTTGGGGAAGGTTCAGGGCACCATTGCTTGCCTCTGAACCGGTATTTTAATTACCCCACTAGTGTCCTTGAGGAAGGGAGTGGAGAGGGAGGGACCTGGGCCCACCCTCTTCTCCAGGTCCCAACCCAGGGGCCCTGAGGCTTGTGGTGAACCACTTGAACTAGCAGTTCCTTCCCCTGGGCTAATTCCCTCTCCTGCCCTTCAGCTTGGGAAGGAGCTTCTTGCCCTCCTTTTACACAAGCCAGATGCCCCTTACCTAGAGTTTCTTTTGGATTTCTCAGCCCACTGCAGCACTCCTCCAAACTTTCCTTTTGTCTCTCTTCAATACTGTTCTCTTCTCCAACTCCTTCAAACTGCTCTGTGCTCCAACCAAACCTTCCTGCTCCAACTCCCACACTGTCTGACTGAAGAAGGGGTTTTTATCACATGACTGACTGCTGGTGCTCTAATTGGCTTCAGGTGCTCTAGTTAATCTATAACAAACCTTCCTCCCCTTGCAGAGAATAAGGCTCCCTGCTAACACTCTCCTGCTGCCCTCTGGCCATGCTGTATCACAGTATCTATTAACATACTTAAAAATCAGGACTTAAGCCATTGTGTACTAAGCATCCTTATCAAAATTTTACACATAAAGAGACTGAGGCACAGAATAAATGGGTCACCTAGGTTAACACAGGGAGATTTGATTTCATTTTAATCTATTCTATGGGCATTTAGGCTCCTAAATACCTTTAAAATCTGGCCCTTAGCCTTAACCCCTGTGTAGGGAGACAAGTATTAAGTTTGAAATTTGGAGGAACTTGTCTTCCAAAGCCATATGGTTGTTTTGGAGAATTTTACCCTACATGTATACAAAAGCGGATTTTTAAAAAGGTCCTAAGGTCAAAGTAATGGAGTGAAACCCATCAAGGTCTGGAAATAGGTTAATAGTTAATTAGTTATGTCACAGGTGCAATAGAGGTGCCTAATTGCTTCACAGCCACAGAGGCAGCATTGGCTGATAACTGAATGGACACCTAGGGCCTATAAAAGAGGAAAGTTCAGTCTGAAAGAAGAAGCTACAGGTAGTAAAGAGAAAGACTGGCTCCTGTAAAGAGCTGACATGCCAGAGACTTGGAAACCTCAGGAAGATTTCAGTGGGTCCAGGAGTGATTGATACCAGAGTTGGGGAGAGGCAGTGGAACCCCAAGAAAGGGATTGTGCACCAGATCCCAAAGAGACATTGATTCTTTGCAACTTTAGACTCTACCTGTACATCTGTTACCCCTGGAGGGGTTTGGACTAGCTGAAGAGCTGAGTGGCATGCAAAGACAAATGGCCTGCAGGGAGTGCCAGAGATGAAAATCCCTGCAGCATCACACGCTAACACAAGGGAGCCTGTTGGCAAAGAGTACACTACATAAGTCAGACGTATACAGATGTTCTGATGGAAAATCATGACTGATAGCTTCAGTTTCTAGAGATTTTAAACCTTTTAATCAAAATTTTTCAAATTGAAACTTGAAATGTAAGCAAGATCAATGACCTTGTATTACAATTCACATCAGAGTCTATATTACTGGTTTATTCCTATTCATAACACCAGAAAAAAACACATTATTATCTATCTTTTCTATGTCCCTCACAGACTAAATGATAGTTAAGCAGACTTGAAAATCCTTCCTGAAAAAAAAAAGTGAACAGTTTGTGCTGGTTAATTGGAAGAGTAGATGTCTGACTAATTTTAATGCAGTTCTTCCGTAAGAAATTAGAGGATTAGGAGATATAAAAGAGACCAACTAGGGAAGATTAATATTTACATTTCTTCAGGTATTTTTCTTGCAGGCTTGTTTTGTTTACAAAAGAGAAATAAAGTACTTGTTATGGGCAACTTTTTGGTCTGCACCTTAAAGGGTCTTTTGATTAAGTTCTTCAAGAACCTCTACAGGGTTGAAAACAGGGGTGGGAAAGGAGAAAGCAAAGTACTGATAATAAATTACTTTGAAAAGGGTATGAATCACTTTTATCTGTCTATCTATATTTAATTTCTCACTTTTTAAGAAGAAGGGCATGCACATCTTTGTAGAACAGGCTCTGTAACTGGAATTCTAAGCAGTAGGTGAGGATTTTCCAGGAGAGAAAAAAAAAGGGTCTTTTGTTTAGCAGAAGATCGATCACTATCTTTAGTTAAATCTGAATGTCAGTGATCATAACAGAACCTTCCTAGATTGTCTGTCACCCCGGCTAATTGTAAATAACAAGGTTAGTATTTGACACACGAATTAGAAAATGTGACCAGCAATACTTAGGGCAGATGTCAGACATTCTTTAGTGGCCTGTTGTTGCTGCTTTATAAGAACTGGGGAGAAGGGAGCTAAATGGGAGAATAGGGAGTTCCAGTAGTATGGCAATCCAAATTCCAGTCATAAGTTTCATAACGTCAATTTTTTTCCTCCATGACTACAGTGGCTGCTTTTTTTTTTTTTTTTTTTTTTTTTTTTTTAAGAACTATAGATATTCTTTGCTTGTTCTTCTAAACACCCAAGGCACTTCTTTGTCTGCCATTCCAAGGGAAGAGCTCTTTTGCACTGTATTCATCTCCAAGCTGGGACTGCCAATTATAGCTCCACCTGGGCTCAGGAATAAAAGATGTCAGGCTGCAGCCTTTGTCCTTTTTTGACTGCTTTCTACCGCTATTACATTGATTGCGGTTTGTCTCCCTGTAAATAGGGCCCTACAATTGCAATCCACCTCCTTCCTTCCCTCCACCCAAAATCCTTTACTCCCTGCTTTTTTCTTCCTATTCATTATCAGAAGATGCAGAATTTCAATGAGACTGGCTAACTCCTCTCTGAACCAGATCTTTATTAGATTTCAAACCACACTTACAGGCAACCAAAGGTGATTCAGCAATGAGATCGTTGCTGGCAGAGGCTCTATCAGGGAGTAGTTCACCACCTTTGTTGTAATTTACACCCCTGTCTTTACAAATCCATTCAATATCATTTTCTGCTCAGTTGAGAGACCCAACATGGATTCTGCTGAATTAGAATTGAATCCCTGCCCCTTTGTGGTCTGTTCCCAACTGCCCTGAGAGCAGAGAAGGAAAGCCACGGCCAGCAATGTCAATAGAACCCTATAAAGATTAATGGGATACTAGAAAAGCAACAAGGACTTTGAGTGATTTCAAGGATTCCAAAGGCTCAAGAAAATCGATTTCACTGAAAATGTCCTTGCTAATTTAGTACCTGATAGTATTTGACATCCCTCTGCTCTAGTATGAACAGCAAATGGTAAGAGGATGAGTGGGGTTTTTTGTGCATGGTTCAATGAAGATTGCAAATTAAAATTAATACTAGCTAAATCAGATAGGACAAACTTCTAAGATGCATACATTCTAAAAAATATTAATGTTTCTTCTATCATTACCTTCACAGCTCCTGATAAAAATAAAATCAACACTAATGGAAATTATTGAGAGTGAATGTCTAAGCGTGGAATATTGCTTTACACAGTAAACCCTGTATATTGCATCAGATCTGCCACTACACTTCCTTAATGCTGAAGAACTATCTGAAGCTGCTGAAAAGGCTGATATAAAACAACTTTCGATGCCGAGACGTGATTGTGTCATTCTTTCATTTTACATTAACAAAGATACTAGCTCATGCTTGAGGCTCAAAATAGGATAAAAGCAATCCATAAAATAAAATATCTTATGATATCTGTGGTGTTAAAATTCTGTTTATAGTGAAGATTTTTACATATCCTAATTACATCCTGGAAATAACTATTGTCACTTCTGCCTCACTGAAAGGCCCTTAATGATGACATTGTTTGAATAGAATTTTTAAGCAGATCTAATGTAAAAAGAGATGCAATTAAGAGAATTTTAAGTTTACTTGATCCAGGCCCAGAGGTTTAATATTTCTTTCCCTAATATTTATGGAAATTTTGTAATGTGAACGAAGTCTGGAGTTGTGATCTTTTAAAACCAAAATAGCAAAATCAAAACATCTGGAAGTCTTGTATTTAATAGCACCTAGAGATCTTAACTGGGTCATAGATTCACTGTGCTAGCCATCGGAGAAGCATATAGTAAAATTAACAGTCTCTAACCAAAAAGCTGCAATCTAAACCACAAGATATAACAGTAGATGAACCAAATAAGTAGGCGAAGGGGGGAAAGTTGGATGGGGTAACATACTGAGGTGCTTTAGCACAGACTAATTGTTTGCAGAATTCTTCATCACTCAGTGGCAGCCACCACCATGCTTTTCATTGCACGGAGAAAAAAATATGCTATATTGATCTTCTTTCCCTTCCACCCTCAGCATTAGTACAAAAATGTGATGTGCTTGTCCTTGTATTTCAGTGCAATTTGTTATGGAATAAAAGTATATCTAGATAAATATATGGACATTTGTGTACACACATTGTATAGTGGCACATTTATATATACACGTGCATAAACACCCACATAGGCGCACACACACACCAATTAACACACATTTTCTTATGTATGAAATTACATTGTTGTACAGTGAAAAGCAAATCATACTTATGACCATCAAAGCATTTTGCTCAGCTGTAGCCCTAACTAAATGTTCCCTGTTTTAAGGTTAGCTATGCATAGAACAAGTGAACATGCTGGGGCTTAAATGTTTGAATCTCACATACTGTAAAACCCCCTGTGTAAATAATGCAGCTAATCAGCAAGACATGCATGAGGATAGTACTGACAGAACACTAGACAAACTCCAAGCGTCTCCTCTCATCATTGGCAGCTATGCTGCACGCTTGCATTGAATCTCCTGGCTTCACATCATAGCAGTCTGCACCCTATTTAGGTAAAATGTAATGAGCAAGCCCATAAATTTCTTTTAAACTTGCCAGGTTCACAGGCCTTGGCTGTGCTGATGAAAGCCAATGAAAAACATGTTAAAGGAAAAAGACGACAGAAAAACAGGGCAGCCAGAATTAATAAATAGCCACTGTGCTGCTGAAAAGGATGCCAGCAGCTGTACTTAAAATAAAATTTAAAACTAAAACAGACAAATCTCTCAAAGAAATATAACAGAAGCAAGGGGAAATCAAGTGGCTCCTACTCACTCGTGTGCTGTTAAAATAATCTCAATATTAAAATGTTGCTATTGTCAGAGAAGAGGTAGTTTTGGCAAAAAACATCTGGTACCTGAGACTTCTGAGCATTATCTGTTTAATGTACAGAGGAAACATGACTGAAGAACAAGTATGCGTATGAGGATTTCTGGGCTGCATTGCTGGCTCTGCCATAAACTTCATGTGTGGCCTTGGGCAAGTCACTTAACGTTACTGTGCTACAGTTTCCCCATCAGCAAAAAAAACGTGGGGGGATACAGTGGGATTTATGTAGAGCCCTCTGAAGTTAATGGAAGTCTTTCTATTGACTCCAGTAGATCAGGCCTAACACTTAACCTGGCAGAACTTTAGGCATTAATTTTTGTGAAGTGATGTGCAATTGTCTAGATTGCTAGATATGGAGAAAGAATCATCGCTGCCAGGTCATTACATCTGTTGAAGAGCAGGTTGCATATTGTTCTGCTTTTTGAATCCTCAACAAAATGGACTATACACTTTAATTTCTCTTTGAAGATCTGTGCTTCTCTGGAGAATATTCCTAAGAGTTTCAGCTTGTACAGTTTTCCTCTTTATTATTGCATCAGAGCAGGAGGTAGGATTGGCCAACCCATGAAAAGTGCCAGAGGTTCAGCCCCTCAGTCCTCTCTCATCTGGTTTTATTTTAGCAGACCTACTAGATGGAGACCTTAAACCTCTGCACTGCTGTACAAGCTCCATATTCCCCTGCAACATGGTTCCTGCAGGCACCAAGACACCAGGTTGCTTGGGCTCCAGTAACCACTGCTGCTCTGAGAGATCCTGTTAGGGTTGGTAGCATTGGAGGGGTACATCAGCACATAGGAGTCACTCTGGAGATTTGGGCTCCAAGGTTGTGTCTCCTTGACATTGAACATGCTGTAGAAAGTGGCTTTTCTGCAGCTCTGATGTGTCAGTCCCAACCTCACCATCTCCACATCCCAAAATCTAGTTCCCCAGGGAGCACCCATACAGATGTACCCTTGAGGTATAGAAGAATGACAAAGCAGACTGGGGAGCTGATATTTACCCTTCTGTACCTCCTCTGGTTCCTTCCAATTCTCGCCTTTACTGGAGCTCTATTACTGGTGCATAAACACAGAAGCCAGCTTTGTGTTCCAGACACTACACTGGTTGTTAAAAAGAGTATATCCAGATCGAGATAACTAGTAAAGACATGTATTACACCAAGATGTCATTTCCATAATCCCTGTTATGACTGACCCCACTTCAAATGCAAATAAGCAACCCAACTGATAACATTTGATCTGTTCTGACTGTTACAAGCTGCAGGGATTCCCCTGCTTGAAAACATAAAGCATTTTATTTTAAAGTCAATCAGAATTAGATTTCTGAAGTGGTTAATGAATTATAATTAGCCAAATTGAACTATATAGCCTGCTTGTGATCCTATACTCCTTACTCCCACTGAGCTCAGTGAAAGTTTGGGCCAAAAGTTAAATATGCCCATTCTGATGCCACAATTACGGGGCCCACTGCACCTGTCCCTGTTCTGGTCTCTGAGCACACTCCCTCAGGCATCAAGCATCAAGGGGTGGGGTTTCACAATTTTATCACTCCAAGACTAGTTCCAGGGATACAGCACTCTGTATTGACCTTGCTTACCCTACAGGTCCAAGTGAGTTCAGGCACCAGCAGTTTTTCCCGTCAGTCTGTGACCAGTGGTGTATATAATGCCCAGTCAGCCCTCTTAAAATCCAAGTATTGTTTATTTTAGCAGTAGGATGAAGCATAAGAGAAAACAAGATTTTAATAGAAAAGTCTACACATGTCCATTTTCACTAGTCTTCTCATCCCCTGAAGGTAATCTAATCAGGCCTAACTTCAGGTACCTCCAGTGAGGTGCTGGTTCCCATGAACAACTTCTGGTCCTCTTCTCAGAGATAGTTCCTTTTAATCCTCCCAGAGTTCTTTTCTTCTTCCATGTTCCAAGGTTTCAATCCCTTTTTGTCAAAACTAGTTCTTTAGACTCAGCAGGAATTCAAGCCAGAGTCTTCAGAGCCACTGGATCTGGCACTATCCCTTAACAACTTTGAAATATTTGCTCAGGGGTGTCCAGTCTTGAGCCATTCTTTTCCACACTGCCTATTTTCCCAGACAGCAATCACACCAATAACCAGACCCAGACACAGTATTCATACAACACATAATGTTCATAAATCATTACAGAACAGTCCCAAATCCATTACAGAGGGTAACAAGGGTTTTTTAAATTATTTTTAATTGATTTACATGACCCCCTTATCAAGTCAGTGAAAAATAAAAAATGTCAGAAAATAACTGAGCATTAATATTACTTATTTTTAAATTGAACAGAAGTGGCACATTTATCTCGTTTCTGTGGCACTCACTGCTATAACTGCATTGCTGACTTCATTCCCTGCTTTCTCAGCTTACAGCATTCCTCAGGGCAGAGGGCAGCTAGCTAACAGAAGAGATGAGTAGAAAGCAAACACAATGCAGATGGACCTCTAGGGAAATGAGATAATAGACGCCATAACTGGACAAGAGGGACATATGTTAGAGTGGGAAGGGAAACTGCCCTTTCTGCAGCTTCTTACCTGCCCTTCTGCAAACCAATTCCTTATGAAGGCTTTGTTTTTCATAAGAATGATTGCTTTTCTCTTCATTCTTCTTGCTCCTGCTCACTTGAACTGTGGATCCAATTGTAGGAACTAATATTTTTAGTAGTATTTTAGCTAGTATTTTTAGGCTGACTTTCATTTTCCTGTCCAGCCACATGGTTGGAGACTCTTCTGAAGAGGACAGAAGAACCCAACTGTCACCGCCTGGGATGCCATGTCAGGGTATGCTACCTGCCAGGGGCCCATATCCGAGACATTACGGAGGGATTGTCGAGGATTATCTAGCCCTCTGACTACTACCCCATGCTACTCATCCATGTGGGCACTAATGATACTGTGTGGTATGACCTTCAGCAGATGAGAAGTGAATACAGAGTTCTGGGAGTAAGGACAAAGGAGTTGGGAACACAGGTGGTGTTCTTTTCAATCCTTCTGGTCAAGGGTAGGGGCCCAGGCAGAGAAAGATGCATCCTGGTGGTGAATGCCTACTATGAAGATGGTGTCACCAGGAATGCTGGATACTGTTCTGGGAAGGATAGCTAAGCAGAGATGGAGTCCACCTATTGAGGAAGGCGAAGAGCATATTTGGATACAGACTGGCTAACCTAGTGAGAAGGGCTTTAAACTAGGTTCTAAGGGGACAGGTGACCAAAGCTCACAGGTAAATCAAAAACTTGGACACCTCGGAGAAGGTTTGGAATTTGGGAGGAGCATGGGCTGTTATAGCAGGAATTAAGTTGAGACAAGACAGAACTGGGGTGGGGGGAAATAAACTCAGTATCTTAGATGTCGGTATACTAATGTGAGAAGTATGGAGAATAAGCAAGAAGAACTCTAAACGCTAGTAAATAAAACACAACTATAACATAGTTGGCATCACAGAGACTTGGTGGAATAACACGTGTGACTGAAATATTGGTATAGAAGAGTACAGCTTGCTCAGGAAGGACAGGTAGGGGAATATGGAGGAGGTGTGGCCTTGTATATTAAAAAGGTTATACACTTGGACTGAGATTGAGATGGAAATAGGAGACAGACTTGTTGAAAGTATCTGGGTAAGGATATAAGGGGTAAAAAACAAGCATGATCTCATGGTAAGGGTCTACTACAGGCCACCTAATCAGGAAGAAGAGGTAGATGAGGATTTTTTAAAACAACTAACAAAATCATCCAAAGTACAGGACTTGGTGGTGATGGGGGACTTCAACTACTCAAACATCTGTTGGGAAAATAACACAGCAAGGCCCAGATTATCCAACAAGGTGTTGGAATGTATTGGAAACAATTTTTTATTCCAGAATCTGAAGAAAGCTATTAGGGGAGAGACTGTTCTAGACTTTATTTTGACAAACAGGGAGGAACCGGTTGAGAATTTGAAAGTGGAAGGCAGCTTGGGTGATGATCATGAAATGATAGAGTTCATGATTCTAAGGAATTGTAGGAGGGACAACAGCAAAATAAAGACAATGGATTTCAAGGCAGCAGACTTCAGCATACTCAAGAAATTGGTAGGTAAGATCCCTTGGGAAGGAAGTCTAAGGGGAAAAACAATTGAAGACAGTTGGCAGTTTTTCAAAGACACATTATTAAGAGCACAAGAGCAAACTATCCCACTGAGTAGAAAAGACAGGAAATATGGCAAGAGACCATCCTGACTTAATCAGGAGATGTACAATGATCTAAAAATAAAAAGACCTACAAAAAGTGGAAACTAGGTCAAATTACGAAGGATAAATATAAACAAATAACACAAGTATGTAGGAAAAAAATTAGAAAGGCCAAGGCACTAAACGAGATCAAACTAGCTAGAGACAAAGGGTAACAAGAAAACATTCTATAAATAACTTAGAAGCAAGGGGGAGACCAAGGACAGGGTAGGACCATTACTCAATGATGGGTAGGGAAATAACAGAAAATGTGGAAATGGCAGAGGTGCTTAATGACTTCTTTGTTTCTATAGTGCCCATCTATAAAAAGGGAAACAAGGACAACCTGGGGAATTACAGACCAATCAGCTTAACTTCTGTACCTGGAAAGATAATGGAGCAAATAATTAAGCAATCAATTTGCAAACGTCTAGAAGATAATAAGGTGATAAGTAACAGTCAGCATGGATTTGAAACCTGATAGCTTTCTTTGACAGGGTAACAAGCCTTGTGGATGGGGGGAAGCAGTAGATGTGATATCTTAACTTTAGTAAAGTTTTTTATACTGTCTCGCATGACCGTCTCAAACAAACTAAAGAAATACAACCTAGATGGATCTACTATAAGGTGGGTTCAAAATTGGTTGGAAAACTGCTCTCAGAGAGTAGTTATCAGTGGTTCACAGTAATGCTGCAAGGGCAGAACGAATGGGGTCCTGCAGGGATCAGTTCTGGGTCTGGTTCTGTTCAGTATCTTCATCAATGATTTAGATAATGCCAGAGTACACTTATAAAGCTTGCAGATGATACCAAGCTGGGAGGGGTTGCAAGTGCTTTGGGGGACAGGGATACAATTCAAAATGAACTGGACAAACTGGAGAGATGGTCTGAAGTAAACAGGATGAAATTCAATAAGGACAAATGCAAAGTACTCCATTTAGGAAGGAACAATCAGCTACACACATACAAAATGAAAACTGACTGCCTAAGAAGGAATACTGCAGAAAGGGATCTGGGGATCACAGAGGACCACAAGCTAAATATGAGTCAATGGTATAACACTGAAGAAAAAACCAAAGCTCATTCTGAGATGTATTAGCAAGAGTATTGTAAGAGAGACACGAGAAGCAATTCTTCCACTCTACTCCACCCTTATTAGGTCCCAACTGGAGTATTCTCTCCAGTTCTGGGCACCACATTTCAGGAAATATGTGGATAGAGAAGAGCAACAAAAATGATTAAAGGTCTAGAAAACTTGATCTATGAGAGGAGATTGAAAAAAATGAGTTTGTTTAGTCTGCAAAAGAGAGGACTGAGAGGGGATGTGATAACCATTTTCAAGTACATAAAAGATTGTTACAGGGTGGAGGGAAAAGAATTGTTCTTCTTAACCTCTGAGGATAAGACAAGAAGCAATGAGCTTAAATTACAGCAAGGGAGGTTTACTTTGGACATCAGGAAAAAATTTCTCACTGTCAGGGTGGTGAAGCACAGGAATAAATTGCCTAGGGAGTTTGTGGAATCTCCATCGTTGAAGATTTTTAAGAGCAGGTTAGAGAAACACCTGTCAGTGATGGTCAAGATAATACTTAGTCCTGCTATGAGTGCAAGGGACTGGACTAGATGACCTCTTGAGGTCCCTTCCAGTTCTATCATTCTATGATTCTATGGCCTGGCTCAAGGTTCCAAAGGCTACATAACAGGTGAGTAGCCACTGATTTACTAGCCCATAATCTGTCAGCATTAGACAGTGAAAAATATTTAGAACCATTTGATAGTGTTCCATAAGAGGCAAAGAATTAATGAGGCTGTCCTCTTCCTTGGTACCACACCCAAATCTATATCTCATAATATATCCCTTTCATGAACTGAAACAAAGTGGATCATTTGGCTTACAAGAGGAGTCATTATTTTGAGCTATTTGCTAATTAGTTCACTCCCACTGATCATCATTAATACTCATGGCTGTATGTCTAGCACAGGCCAATAATGTGCACATAAAACTGAAGGAATGCAGATAAAAAACTTAGTCACTTTAAAAAGATTAAAAACAAGCTTCAAATATGGAAACATAAGAGACCTGAAATTATAAAACCACACATTAAACATCAAATTTAGATCTGCTTTACTGAAGGATTAAATGCTCACTGTGGACTATAAGGAAACACATTTCTAATGGTGAATTTATATCAGTCCACAGGGAACCCTATCAAGGCCCAGCTGACTAATGACTATCATTTTCAGTTGATTTCATTAGTATTTAAGTTATAGTATGAAGTACATTCCCTTTGGTGCACTGAAAGTTAGTGATTTACATACATTCACTGTGAAGATTTTACTTTGGCTAATATAAAAATGATTTGTTAGCTAAGACCAGATTTTTTCTTATGCCTTCTTAAGTCCACCTGTTCAAAAATAAATTTTAACTTTTTATATAAGGTGTTCTAGCACAATATAGTGGCACATTAAAATAAAATAAACACAATATTGTCAGTACCCAGGTTATTTTCTCTGTATAATGCAGTTCTCTTTGTTAGGCAGGTCTCAGGGTAGCTTGCAATTTTGTATTTAATACAGAATGTGTACATGCTATATCTCTTTTTAATATGGCGTCCTTAATGCACAATATCACAAAACACTACACACAGAGTTTTCTGTATATAGATGAGCCAACAGGGTACTGTGTGATTTATCAACTAGTTTTCTATAAGTAGTTTTGTGTGTTCAGTCAATGCAGTTTCATTTTAAAAAAGCCCAAGCAGAACATGCATTGCACTAAAAATAAACTGTGGCTTGTGTGTTACCTGCTATCATCACTTCCCTGAATCTTCACCCCATTAAAACTCTTCAATTCTCACTTCCAAGGTTCTGCCCCATTTTCATGTCTCCAAACACCACTCCAATCCTATAATCTGTTAATTCTGTAGCTCTTTGTAGATTTATCCATAACTGAGTGCTGTTTATTCCCTGTTGCCCCACTCCTCCATTCCAACACAACTAGGAAGAACTGAATTTTTCACAGGGGTCTTTCACAATAGAAAGCAAACAAACATTTCAACATTTCCCACAAATCAAAAGTAAAAAAAGAATCCCTTTGGTCACTCTGAATGTTTCACTTCAACACAGTTGAAAATTTTTGGTCTGATTTTGATTTTTCTTCTTTTATACAATGATATAAAATTTGAAATGAAGTCATTTTGAAATGGAATATTGAAATGTTCTCTTCTGAAAAGGTCAAAGTGGAATGTTTCAACCTCATCCAAATGGGTTTTCAATTTTTCTTTCAAAATGAGTTTTCAGGAAAGGTGACATATTTCCTCCATACATTTCACTGTCAACAAATGGCATTTTCCAATGTATAAACATTCAGTCAGAAAATTCCTAATCTCCAGTTCCACTCTCCACCTTCAGATTCTTGCACAAAACCATTGGTGCCCATACAAGCCAACAGCCTTATTTTGTGTAAACTTCTTTCTCCCTCTTCCTCATTGACCAGTGTCATCTGTCCTTGCATCTGTCATTTCTCCTCACTGCAAGGACCTGTACTGAATCTCTTCATACTGCACCATACACATGTAGAATATTAGAGATATGATGCAAAATAACACTAGTTAATAGTTATCATAATACACATGCAGTGATTTGATGGCACAATGTGATTTACAGAAAACTATCATTTTTAAATTGGTACTAACCCAAGGTTTGCAATGCATGCAGCTTGTGTCTGTTATGATTTATTTTCCATACGCTGCTCATTTAAAGGGATAGAAGTATCCTTCTTTACAGTTGGGTGAAGTTTTGTCTGGGAAAACATTTTTCCAGGCCAGCAAAATGAGAGCATGTGTTTGTGTCTTTATAACCTTTAGCCTAGTAGTTAGAGCACTTCCATGGGATATGGGAGACCCAGGTTTAAAACCTCACTCTGGAGTAGCGATTTGAACTGGGCTTTCTACCTTTCTAGTAAGCATTCTAACCAGCAGGCTATTTGGGAGTTGGATGAGCTCAGTGTTGCTCTTAAAGCTGATCCACTTTGCATAAATACTTACATCTTCATTGAGGCAAATCACTAAAGAGAATGATTCTATAGGGTGGTGATTAAAGCAGTCACCTCAGAAACAAGAGCTATGAATTAAAACCTCTCTTCCTGATTCAGAGGCAGGATTTGAATCAGTGATTCATACAGCTTTTCTCCACTTTGCTGCAAAAGCAGCTACTATTTTGAGTTTAGAAGCAGACAGCTACAGATAAGGTGCCCACTGTAATCTTGTATAAAGACTGTACCTTTAAAGGCTGAGCTTCCCAGACAGAGTCCTGGTGGAGCACTATGAAGCCTGTATTGTTATGCACAGCCAATTGAAACCATACGCAGAGTAAAGCAGAGCTCTTGCAAGGACTTAAGCACTGAGTGATCACTGAACTCCACACTTATGACTTGTTCTATTACTGTAAAATGATCATCCTTCAGAGAGAACATAGTGTGTGGAAAATCATGAACAGTGTCAAATCAAGTTAAAGTAGCCACTGAACTGCACTGAAATCAGTGGTGCTACTCCAGTGTAAAATCACTGTGAGAGAAGGCCCCAAGTCACTAGGCTCACACAATAATAGGAGATTGAATGGATGTACACAAAACTACAAGCAGACCAAATCAAAAGTCTAACCTAAAAGGAGACTTTTTGCATCATATTAAGAATCAGCAAACCAGCTGAACTTGGCCTCAGAAGTTTAATATAAAGGAAGTTCTGTAGAAAGGAGGGATTCAAAGACTAGATTCCTGAATCCATTTAGAATAGATCACCTATCTCTATTGTAAATCAATGAAATGAAAGATCCATAAAGAGCATATCTTATTTATTTGTAGCACTCAGAGGCCCCAATCAAAATCAGGATCCCATCTTGCTGAGTGCTGTATATAGAGGTAGTAAAGGGTGAATCCTTGCCCCAAGAAGCTTACACTCCTAGATGAGACAGACAACAGGAGGGAGAAATGAAGCAATACTGTCCCTATTTTACAGAGCAGAATCAAGGCCCAGAGTCCCATTCCATTGTCTCAACCACAAGATTGCTCTTTCCCCTATCCTTGGTTTATCCACCCACTTCTCAATTCTTATGTTTCTTTTGACCAGCAAAACTACTTTAAGTTCAGATTTCAGGTAATACAGCATGGATCAACAATGTGTAGGACAATGGGTTTACTCAAGTTTTAAGAAAAATGCATCAAGTTGAAACAAGCCTTTTTTCCAGATCAACAGTTGCATCTTGCTATTGTGTGTAACACCCCTCTGCTTGGATGCTCTTGACAGAAAATTGCCACTTCACCAAGAAGCCTTGAAGGTGAAGAAGTGGTTCATTACAAGAACCTAGTCCATGAGAACATTCATATTCCAACTAGTGATCTAAATCTAAAGTTGGGAACCCTTGTAACTGTCCCCTTTGTGCTGTTACAGTCAGATTCCAGTTAACCCTTCAAACATTTTATAATCCGAAAAGGGAATTTATCTTGGTTTAGCAGCTGGGTGGAACACAAGATAGAGGGGTTTTCAAAAAACTGAAGGAGAAAATGTTACTTGAAAACTTCCAGTTTGGCATAACTACAATAAGCATGAACACACTTCATTGAAATCATACAGGAAATCCTAAGCACCATAAAGAAATAATTGTTTTACCCCACTGATGTTGGCTTCTGAGAATATTGCAAGAATCCAGCAACTTCTTGTTCACTTAAATATTCAAATCCTTTTATAATATTTTTGTAGAAGTTCTTTATTTCTAGCTTCCAAAGTACGTTTGTTCCACTCCTTACAGTGTTGCAGAAGCCAAACGAGACAGAAGTTATGCCTCTACTTCTGTCTGCTAGCAAAGACTCTTTAGCAAATGGTATTCCTTCCAAGCACTGTATTTTCCTTTGAATTATTTCAATATTTCAGAGTGGACTACAGTTTGTTCTCCACCCCAGCAAGTAAGTTTCAAAAATAAGCTACAATATTTTAGAGAAAGACAGAAGTACTCAAAAATAAAAAGAGCCCATCTGTCATACACACTAACATTTTAAAAGTGCTTATCTCAACAAAATGCATTATTAATTAAGCACAACAAAATCTATTACTTTTAGGCTACTGTATACTTTGACAGCCTTTCAAAATTAGTTTTAAACAAACTGAACCCAAAAGAAGTGGGTGAAAAGAAAAGCAGGATACAGTGATACCACCTTTTATATCCTCTCATGATTCTTCATGAATCCCAGCTTTTCCTATTAAAATTCAGAGAACTTGGTGAGACGAAGAACAAGATAAACACAGTCTTTGAGGGGTAAAAGGGAGCAAAGTGGACAGCTAGAAGGACTTTATGAAAATGTAGCTGAATGCTAACTGGAAGAAAAAAGTATTTGTCTTCAATGTCCCTGATTAGTTAGATTAATGAGATTAAGGCATTGCTTGAGGGGTAACCAATCCCTGCTCAAATTCTTTCTCCCTCTGAGGTGGAGTGAGGACTTGAACTGGGTCTCACATCTGAGTACCCCAACAGCTTGGCTAAAAATTATGAGGATGATTGTCATTTTGCCCTTCCCTGTCTGTTTTGTGTAAATTGACTTATAGGGGCCTAATCTGGCAGACCCTGTCTTAGCATGCATACTTGGTCAGGCCCATGTGAGTTAAGAGGAGGAACATCTATATCTTTCCTCAGTTTGTGAATTGCTTTCGGGCTTCAAGGTCTGGATGCCTAGTGGGGGACTGCAGTGGGCATGCTCAGAAGCAGAAACATAAATTGCAAGAAAACTTCTACTGCAAAAATGTAGGTGGAAGTGAGTTTAGATGCCTAAAGAATTTGAACAGGGATTGGTTATCCCTCAAGCAATGCCTTAACCTCTGGGCTATGTGATATTCTGATGGGAGAACCCTCAATCTCTCCTCCTGAAGTTGCTCCACTGTGGATAAATAATTTAAAAAATAAATTGGAAGGGGAGGATTGGATCCTGGGTCTCCTATGTCTCAGGGGAGTGCTCCAACCCACAGGATACTGAGTCATTCTCATATGTACATATGCTCGCTCATTCTCTCTGGTCCACTATTTGTTTTTAAATTGTTTATTCACCATGAACCAACTTCAACAGGAGAGATTTAGGGAGCCCCAGACATCAGAATATACCATAGTGCTTACCTGAGAGGTGGTAGATCTCAGTTCAGATCCCAACTCCTTCTCAGGCAGAGAGGGAACTTGAACTACAGAACTCTGTTCCCCACATTGCAGATGAGTACCCTAACCATTTGGCTGAAAGTTACAAGGAAGGGCCTTTTCCTAATAAAATGGTATAGGTATCTAATACCAGGCAGGGCTTCACTGCTGAGAATCCCAATGGAAGTCCACCTACCTCCAAAAAGAGGGGTGGAGATTACCACACACCCTTTAACTTAGCATCTCCAAGTGGCTAGTTTAGGCAAGGAGCCACCAAGGGTGCTGGCTTTTGTAAATCCCCTTCTGAGTCTCTGTTCTCTCCCCATTCATTGTATATGGAGTCTAGGTACCAAACTCGGTCTCTGTGAATCCCAATGATTTCCTACAAGTGCTGACAAGTTAGGCGTGGTGATGCCCAAGTTTCTTTGTGAATCTAGCCCTTTCTGCCTCAGTTACATTCAATCATTCCACCATCTGTCTATATGGACTATCAAATTCAGGTTGAAACGAGTGGAAAATATTCTTTCCATTATTTTCCTATCAGAACCTTCTTGACAATATATCTGCATAACCATTAGGGAAAATGCCAAACTAGCAAATAGGGTTTTTTCAGAACATTTTTGAATTTTAAAAGTCAAAACAAAGTCAGAGTTCCTCTGATGTTCCTGCTTTTTCCATGAAGAATCATAGAAAGCATTTGTATTATTATGCAAAGAGTGCTATTCTGAACAGTTGAAAAATACCATTTGTATAAAGCTCTGATCTAGCATTCCGCAGAATTCAGGTTATCAAAATCTTGATTAATTGAACCAGCCTTATTTATGCTGTTGCCCAGTCATATAAGAGATAGGAAAGTACCCAAAATCTTACAGTTCCCTAGCAGATGACTTCACAAGGTATGAAGTGATTCAGTGTTTGTAATGCATTTTAAAGCCCCTATGTTGGGCTTTAAACTGTTATTACAAGTTGCCAAGCCCTGAGAAGTGAACCAAGTCAGTTTCTGTCTGAAGCCCTGGAACTCATGGCAAGTACTACTGGTAAAGATCCACTAGCGGGCAACTTCTTGCTGGGCAGATGATGGTACAGGGGATTAGGCTACATCATTAGTCATCATTGTGGATGGGGAACATGATGGGGTTGTCTCGGGGAGCTTAGTTCTGGAAGCCCCTAATGTGAGACCTTGTGTTGGGTCTAAACACTCTGATGCACTGACTTATTCTTCTTGATCCATCTCCTCCTCATCCAAACAGAAGAGGCAGAACAGTCCTTCTACAATTGCAGCAGGCTTAGTTTTAGTATGGTAGTATTTTATTGTCAGTGCAAATTATTTGTTCAATGAGCAGGGCCACCTCCCAGAGACATCCCTTTTTTACTCTTAAATTAGAATATTTTCAAGGGTTTTAGTGAGTCTCCAGGGATATTGTTCAAGACAATGACATCCTGAGACCTTTGGCAGCTGTGACAGTACAATACTGTATATAAAATTTGTGCCATCCTTTCTCATGCCAGACACCAATAACCAAGTAATTATATTGTAATTATAAAGTAATCATTCACTGGCATCTACTGAAGAAGTTTTTCATTTTTATGTTAATTCAGAATGCGACTACTATGTAATTTGTAGGCAAGAAATAACGGAGCAATTACTCTGTTATTAACATAGTAATTACCAAACATGTCCAGGATTATTTCTCTGTTCTAAAATTAAGTTACCAGCACCTGCCAAGCACAAATTACATAGCAACTGTGCATGCAGTCACCATGTGATCTGCAATAAAATGAAGTGACAGTAGATTTTTTCAGATTTAGCATCCGATTCAAGACTGTTACACTGGCATAAAGCTGCTGTAACAGAGCGGCGAATTAGGACTTAAATCTGGAACATCCATCCACTGAAATCAACAGAGTCACACTGCATAAAACTAACATAACAGAGTGGTGCTTCCAGCCCAAAATCTTTGTGTTATATCATTTATACCATATAACATATTGTCAGACCCATCTCTCTGAAATTATGAACTTTTCTATATGCAAACTATGGGAAAAGCTCACTCTCTCCTACTCAAACCAGCAATGGTCTGCTATTAGATTCTATCCTAAAGTCCTTGTGAGAAATGGAACTTCTACAGTGCACTGGGTTGTGTTTTTAGGTTTTTCTCCTCCCTCCTATTTCATTGTTCCAACGATGCTTCCAAATGACAGGTTAAATCTGACAGGGGAAAAAACAATTGGTACCATAACAACCTTAATTAAAAGCATTATTGGCCACATATGAGAGGTTTGGCATTGCACTAAGCAAATGACGCTATTTGTATTTGTGACTATGTTGCAGGTTGAGAAGAGCTCTTTGTGGCTCGAAAGCATGTCTCTCTCACCAACAGAAGCTGGTCCTTGCCTGCCATGCAGCTTATACTTATTCTTGTGAAGCAGTATGAATAAGGTTTTGATCCATCAAACTACCTAAACTTGCTTAACTCTGAGCACATAATTAGTCCCGTTGACTTCAGTAGGAAATTTTGACTTCAAATGGTCTAAATAATCAAACTTGTGTGCCTAAATTCATTCTCGAGCAATTTTGGAAAGTATTTCTGTCTGGGGCAACACTTAAAAACCTGTTTAATTTTAAGGATTTGCTTAAGTCCCATCTAAGTCAATGAGGCTTAGGCAGGTGATTAAAGTTAAGCATGTACTTATGTGCTGCCCTGCACAGGGATGGATTTTGACCCTATTTTCAGAAGTGCTGAATGCTCACAAATCCCTCTGAAATAAATGGGAGTTGTAGGTGCTCAGCACCTTTGAAATCAGGCCAGTTTTATTTAGGTGCCTATATATGGATTTATAGCCAAATTTGAAAATTTTTGCCTACATCTACAGAAACTTAGTCTTCATTGTCTTTATCGGGAGGAAGGAAGCCTATCTCAAGTGCCCGGGTGTAATACACTCAATACAAGTGAGCAACATACCATCATGCTTCCAAAGAAAGAAAAATCCATTTCCTTCTAACGGATTTGGGAGCTGAAAATTCAGCAAAATAAACAAGTACATCCATTATTTAACCATGCCTCTTATTTCAATTATCTCTATAGTTTTGTTTAAAATGTACCAGTTCCTCCTTTGTTTCCCTTTCCTGCTTGCTGAGGTTTTCTACCAGAGGCAGAATGCAGCCACCTCAAATTTATGGAAATTCATTTAATGTTCTGTCAGCCATCAAGAGTTATAGCAATACAGTCCAGAGAAGCTAGAATACTATATAATGAGATACAAGTTTATTGATTACAAAGTAGGCTAGTGTGGGAGGGTCTTGCTGACCCTTTCAATAAAGATGAGCAGGCAAATGTGATCCATTTAACAATACCCAGTAGCAACTGGTTCTAGGTTCTCACTGCCACATCACCTATAATTCAGACTGACATCTATAACAACAGATTTCTTTAGCAGTAGTGCAGCATGCATGCTGCTATCACCTTCCCATATGTCCAAAATGAGATATTTCAGGGTGTGTAAACATGTGGACTCACCCCCACAGCACCTCCTGCTGGTTGCTTCAGGGAATTAGCTTGATTCCAGCTACAGAGCACCCTCTGCAGGCCAGTGATCCACCTGTCCTCTGCCGGCCCCAGGCCCCCCCTGGACCTCAGTGCCCCTTTAACTGGGTCTCCCCCCCTCCAAGGGAATCCTCACCCCACTATCCCCACTTTGCCTCAGTATTGGCTACTGCCCAGTCATTGTCTAGCCCCACGCCCTGGGGCAGACTGCAGTATCAACCACCCATCATAGGCAAAGGGGTTTTGGCCTGGCTTTCTTTACTCACCCTCCAGCTGCCCCTCTGCAAGCCCAGTACCTTGCAGGCCTAGAATTAGGCCCTGTAGCCTGGGGAGTTGCTGGCCTAGGGCTTCTCAGCTCCTAAGGCTTTTTTCCCCAGCCCTGCCTTCCTTTAGGTCCCCTGGGTGAATCCCCAAGCAGCCAGGCCTGTCTTTCTCTCCCTGTCAGAGAGAAAATCCTTCTGCTTCTGGCTCCCCTGGCCTTCTTATACAGCCTTGTGGCTCAGTTTGGGGCGTGGTCCCCAGCTGCAGCCACTCCCGCCATCAGCCCAGGCTTCTGGCTCCAGCTACAGCCCCTTGCCAGGGCTGTTTTAACCTCTTCTCTCCCAGAGCAGGAGTCCACCCTGCTACAGGGTGATTAATTGTTAGTTGGCAAATGTCAATATCCCCTGAAGCATATGTAGCTGAAAATATGCAGTAATTCCAGTGATGCCCATTAATTTTGTCTTACTCTTGTTTACAGAATTGCAAAAAAAAGTGGTATTCGTGTTTTATAATGTATCCAGAGGGTTTCAGTGGAGCAGTACTTTACATTCTGGCTACTGGCGGTTTCCATGTGAATGTGAATTAGATACAAAGATGAGTGAATATTGCCCTGAATCACCAAGGTATTTAAGCATGGGAGTTCTACTGACGACCAGATTCACCAGTGGACTCCTGCTGCTTTGTTGACATGAAACTCAAACAGTTATGCTAGGCTTGAAGCCAATAGAACTACTTTCTTGTTTAAAGTTAGGCACATGCTTGTGAATTGTCACCTAAAAATGGCAGGCTGGATTCACCAATACATTCTGGCTACTCTTTTTCTCTCCAGTAATGCAAGGTAGAACACAACTGTCATAACTGGCTGGCTTCATTATTGTGTTCTGTTGCCAAAGCAGCTGGAGCGTAATGGTGAATCTAACCCTGTATCTGTAATTTAAGTGATACTGACAGATAGCATTGCTATAGTCCAGGATATGGTTAATAACACTTTTTTTGTTGCTAATATTGAGTGGATTTCCTCTGTGGACATCTAATAAAACAACTCATTTGGTAAAGGAGGACACTTTCATTGCAATATCAATAGAAAGGTCAAAGATTGAACGAGTGTGAAGACTAAATTATTGTAGTGGTTAAGAATTGGGTAGTATCCCTTTAAATAGTTTAGTGGTGCTCATTGTGTGTTACATTTTATAAACCAGCCAATGCTGCAATGTGTATATGTAATGAGGTTTTGGATGTTTTTTGTATTTAGTAAAAATGGTTCTTTGGACCCGACATGCCCGTATGATTTCTTCATATATTATTGCTGCATGGAGAGAAAAAGACAGGACTACTCTCTCATCCTTAGAGGTTTTCCCTCCAGAACTGGGCCAAAGCTGCACAAGGAAGCTTGCACATCTGCTGCTTGTTCTCTGTTTTGTGGATAAACAGAAGCCTTCATTTTCCAGGGCAGGCTGTTATTTTGGCATCTTTCAGGAGCACTAAATTCACACAAAAACTAATTCCAAGGTGGGAAGAGGGGAAGACAAGTGCTCTATAACTCAAACATCATAACTAGTGTCCTGCTGAAATCTTGAATTATTGGTTCATCCGATGTTTTCAGGGACTTCGGTGGCAGCTTGTGATGCATGGAGTGCGGCAGGACTAAGTATTTGCTGAATTAGTTCTCATTCCAGATGTTATTTTTTTATTTTTATACCAAAAATAACTTGAATTGGTTGACACTTTTTAAACATAAAAGTGATGAAAAAATAGTTTGTCAATGACTCAGGCAGGGAATTTTTTTCATGACTTTCTTGCTAAGAAAAGTCTTTCTTTTTTAACAATAACATTATTCGAGTTCCGAGACTGCAACACAGTCTGATACAAGCTTTGCCTTTTGATATTTTTTAAACTAGTTTTAAAAAAATAAAAAATAAAAAAAATAAAGCCAACTCCTTTAACTTTAAAAAAAAACACCTGCTGGGCATCTCCACTAATGACTTCTCAACTCCTTTTTACTTGAACACCAACATTTCACATGATGAAAAGATATCTACATAGTGTGCCAGGAATTTCAGACCTGAAGAAGAGCTCTGTGCAGCTTGAAAGCTTGTCTCTTTCCCCAACAGAAGTTGGTTTATTAAAATGTATTACCTCAGTCACCTGGTCTCAGGAATTTCAGAGAAAAAATTGCTTTGTAATCAAATTTGGGAAATCCTTCCTGCAGGATCATCTGGTATATCCCCTTTTCAAGGAAAGAATAAGGAGCAACATCTGAGGCACTGTCCTTCACCCCAAACTGACACTCTCCCCATACCTTAAGCGGGCTTTCTAGGAATCCAAAGGCTGGCATTTAGGCAGAGGGCAGAACAGTCACGCTTCACCCTATAGCCAGCAGATATGGATGCAAAAGCAAATACATACTTTTTTGCCTAGCCTTTTGTTCAGCTCCTTTCCATACTATGGAACCTTCCTTTTCACAGATGTTCCAGGCACAGCCAACAGCTCAGGATTCCCTGCACCATTGATCCAGTGGGATTTATTTTTCCAAGAAAGTAGGGAGCCCAGTGCTGACAACAATATGGAGGTACAGGGACTCCATGTGGATGACACTCTTACTATTAGATCTTATGCAATTCATTCTGAGCTTGAGACATCCATAAGTTCTGGAGGTCAAACCCTGTAATCTTTGCCAGGAGGAACATGCTGTCCCTACTGGAACTACTGAGAAATGACTCTGTAGGGAAAACCACACAGAGGTTTCCTCCACTGCTGAAGGAACCTCCCTAGAAGAACATGGAGCATTTGGTTATAATGAACACCAAAACCCATAGCAGACAGACAGACTTAAGAACACAGAATTTAACTTTGATTTTAAGATCCTATACCAGCCTCAGTACTTCAAAGAAATAGGTGAATCACATCAGCTAAAATAAGAACAGTCCTCAACTTCCACTGCAATTTTTTTAAGGTTTGAAAAAGTTTAACATTTTCATCTGTGTGTTCCTCTACTTCATGATTTCTGCCAGTCCAGGCTCAGACACATATCAAAGAATTGAAGAGCTCATGATTTCTCCAAACCTAACTCAAGAGAAAGCTAGAAAAAAGTGTGGCCTCTCTGCATGTCACAAAGGGAGGATGCATTATACTATTACTCTGCACACTTTGTCAGATCTGTGTGTATAAATCTAATGGGGGGGCCTTATTTTTGCCAGATATGTACCCATGTATTTTCAGTTTACCATGTGCCTCATTATTCCTGTTCTAGTCAGAGTGCACTTCCTATCTATTCTGGGGGCTCACTGGTAACATTCTAAAATGTATCACTTTTGTGCTCCCTTGATCCCAGGGCAGTTGGACACCAGTTCACCCCCTGTTGCAATTTACAGCAGTCTAATAACTTGCAACAACCTGCTAGGGACTTTTATGACTAACAGGTAATACTGGTACCCAGCAGACTCCAGCCATACTTCCTTCTTTGCCCAGCACAAACCCCAAGCTGCGGGGCCAGGAAGAGTTGGCTTACAGCTCTGCTCTAGCTGGGGATTTCCCAGTTGCTCATCTAGGGCAGTTGTACAGTCCCTTTCAACTGCTTGAGCAGTGCAAAGGGTCATAATATTTATCCCCTTTCTCTTAGCCTATTACCAAATGCTGCAATCACACATTCCATGTAACTCCGCGACACTATATAACCTATCGATATGTATTGTATGGTAACATTTTGTAGTTGGAAAGCCATAGCATGCCTTTCAGTGCACTGAAAGGCTTATCACAAGCTGGCTTTTTGGTTGTAGCATGCCTAAGTGAACAGGCTAGACTGGGGCATGCCTTTTTTACTTCACTAACAGGCATGCTGTACAACAAAATGCAGATGTCTCCTAACATGGTTTTTGGTGTTATTTTCTCCGACAGTATGAGTCCATTAAATAAAATAAAACTATTTCTAAAGTACACTGAATTATCTTCAAATGACTTGTTAACTGAAAAATACAACATCTAACCCAGAAAACTAAACAATATAAATGGATAAGTATAAGCCGTTCATTGTTTTATGGACTCACAGACACTAATCCACATGAGGTCTCTGACTGCTGGATTTCACATTTACATCAGAGTTAGCTGAAAGAAATAAAAAAATTACACCTAGGCAGAGAGCTTCCTTTTGTTTATGTATCTGAATTGATTGTTCTAGCAAACTTTGCACATGAAATACCTTTCACTCATTAAGTGTGTTTACAATGAATATATGTGAATGGCTGAAGTGGAGAGATGTGCTCGTCCCTTACTGAAGAAGCCAGGTTTTCAGGGTATCTTACAACATGCATTGCAATTTTTTAGGGGGGTTGGTTTCACCAGGTATTTGCTAAGGAATTGTAGGTATATTCTTGTCTAGCCATGTTACTGGACAAATTCTTATTGCATCTTTTATGAATATTGCATACACATGTACCAATATATATTCTTTATTTTACTAATTTGTGTAACACCTGCATGACAGCCAGGCACTTCATCAACAGAGATTAAAACACATAACACATATTAACAAGAGCAAGTCTGCAAAACCAAACATGAAAAGCAAAAAAAATCATTCAGATGAATGCTAAATAAAATCAATGGGCCTTACTTTTTTCCCAAAGGTCACCAGAATTTGCTCTGCTGGGTTGAAAAAAGTAATACATTCCATAGCACAGATCCCACAATATTGAAGTCATGAAGTACTAAGACTCAGGCCATATTTACTCTAGGATTGTTACCAAAGTTTCCCACCATTGCTACCAGCAGTTAAATAGCAAATTTCATGTAAACAAGGTATTGATGGCCTCTGGCATTTTGGCCACTGTGTCATGCCCAACTGCACTGAGGAAGGGTGCTTACATCAATGCTCTTTCATTGTTGTTCCCACTGTATCAGCTCCACTGGTGTTAGCAACGGTGGAAAATTTGGGGTAAAAATAAAAAAGAGTCTTATGCAGATGCTACTGTTTGAACCAAGAGAATGATCTTAACTACTCTGAATGATCCCTACAGCTAGGCACCTAAAATCCATATTAATGATGGCAAAGCAACTTGAAAGGAACTGAAAGAGTGAGTGCAAGTAATCTGATCCATATTATTATTATTTAAATACAGATCCAGCTTCACTAGTATATTCCACCTGCTTTACTTTACTTGAGCTATGCAAAGCAGTGAATCTGACCCACTGTTCTTAATTATGGAGCACCAGTTCGTATAGTCACTCTGTAGGTAAGGTTGAAGCTAATTTCACATCATAAGCCAGATTTTCAATCGCCCCCTAATTTGCCCCCAAATAAATCAATACCCTTGAGATTTCACCTGCCAAGTCTCATCTCAAGGACAATAAATGTTGTTGATTGAGATAAAAATAATACAATTGAGAATACAAAGAGTTGAGATACACCACGGTCACTTTTTAATGGAGAAAGCAGTACTAACCCTCCTGCCCTTTACACAGTCTTGATAGAAAGATTTTTACATCTTATCAGGAAACAGAAACCTCAGGACTACAGTGTAATGCCATTACTGCATTAGTTTGCTCTACCAGCCTCTCAGACTTCTGTGGTCTGAGCTCTGCTGTGATATTCAGTTCACAGCTTTGGTAAGAACTGTGGGACACATGAAAATACCACAAGAAGATTTTCAGATGTCTGTTGAAGCAGAACATGGGGCCGCAGCTGTCCTCTCAAGGTGGTAGGGGAAGGGAAGGAAGCGTGAGAAATAAGTTCAAGCTGAAACAGGCTACCGGTTAAAAAGTTGACATTGACGTACAGTCACCATAGGGGCTCTCAGGGCTGCTCCAGGCTCCTCTCTTGCAGCGCTTCACTGAAGGTAAGCCCTGACAAAAGAAAGAAAATAGCACTAATGCTTCCACCTCCTGCCTTGCTAGGAATTGCTCAGATCAAAGGAAAACCAATAAGGAGCTTTCAAAAGCCTCTTCGCCAAATCTTGTGAAAAGTTCTAGGGGCTCAGATTAAACCTGAGCTAGTATCTCCTACCTATGCCAAAAATAAAATATACTGACTGATTTCAGAAGCTCTTGGCTTCCCACCAAGTGAGGCATAAAGATTCCGTTGCTTCTAGCCTGGATGTTCTTTTATTTAACATCTTAATTCTAACAAATCTTACCTTTTATCGATCCCCCATGGTTTTTTTAACAGTTCAATTAAGATATTGTGTTGGCTGTAGTCTTTAAACAGCAATGTTCACCATTACCATCCAAATGTATTACAGCCTTTAATTACAGGATGCTACAGCAGTCATCAATGGCACTTGGGAATTCCTAAATTTTTACTCCTTGTCATAGGTAAGATAAATGGAGCATCTCTAGTTTACAACCTCCTGTTCAAAGCCCTTTTGTGGACAGCAGAGCTGCCTTAAAATATATTAAACCTTCTGTGACAATGATTGCAAATTTATCCTGCTGGAGACTGAAGTAGCAGTTAATGTATGCTGGCAATGTTACAGACAAAGAAAAGGGAAGTTTGAGAAAGAACGCAGTGAGGCAAGGAAAAGAAATACATTTTCATTGTTCTTGCATTCTGAGCTGCTATGATGCAGCACGCCTCTATAGCATTCCATCAGCTCGGATCACCTTGTGTCTGTGGCGAAGGATCATTGAGAAATAAAAATAAAACACAATCCGTCTAGTCACTTAGAATCAGAGGAATACCGAAAAAACATCACTTAAGTCAGCTCCTAGATGATCCCTTTCTGCTAGTGCAGGATTGAAGGTTAAGTACATTGTAATGTTATTTACTATTGCTCATAGCAGCCAGGACTCCCATTCCAGAGGTAGAGTGACCAGATGTTCCGATTTTATAGGGACAGTCCTGATTTTTGGGTCTTTTTCTTATATAGGTTCCTATTACCCCCCTGTCCCAATTTTTCACGCTTGCTGTCTGGTCACCCTATCCAGAGCCTTTCATCCACCATGGATGGAGCGTTGGTATGTACCTAGTGAGTAAACTATCAGTGGCATCACCGCAAACTCAGAAGCCCCAGATTGTTGGGTAACAGAGTGGGGACTTTGCAGAAACCAAGGAAGTCTCAAATCTGTGGGGACTCCACTGATATTTTGTAGGCATCATGATACTCTGTGGGCAGATCCCCTACTCTTAAAAAAGGCAGCATGAAAAATCACAACTACATTACACTCTTCTTTGGAACTGCATTAGCCCATTGGTCCCAAAGGGATGATGGGTTGATCTGGTGGCTATCCTAAAGCCATGGAACTGTGTCAGTATGTGCTCCCCTTCTGTACAATGTTACATAGGAAGGGCAGCATATAGGCCAAGAAAATAAATATCCTAGCTTTCCACTTATGCATCTATATAAAAAGGTTGGTGAATGCTGCTAGGAAAGTTTGGAATGGACTAACCTTTCAGATCAGGGCCACTCGCATATTTTCACTTGCCATGAATTAAAGACTCAAGGGATCTACCTTCTCAGTCACTGGTTCAAGTCATTAATGCCCAAGAGTCATTACCAACTGATAGGTCTTTGATAGCATGTGCAAAATATTTGGTGGTCTCAGTCCATCCCTACAGGGCAGGTGTTCACGTCACAGAATTTAGCAGCATCTCTTAAGGTAGTGTCACCTGAGAGATATTGGAAAGGCTCATTAAAGAGGCAGGAAAGATTTATATGGAAACTTTAAAAAAAATTAAGATAACAAATGGTAAAGTCAAAAAATATGTTTTTAGTACCCAATTCTACAAGCAAGAAATGAACTACTATTCTGCAGCACAAGCTAGCATTAATACATCTGGCCTAGAATCTACTTCTAGAATTAAACTTCTTCTGGACTGCCCTTTTACCTGTAGCTTAACAGAACCCTATCATGGCCTGATTCAGCAATGCATTTATATACCTGCTTAAGCGTATCCCTATTTGGCAAAGCACTTAAGCACACACTTAACTTTAAGCACTTCCTTAAATCCCATTGATTTCAAAGGAAAGTAAACACGTGCTTATAGTTAAACACATGCTTAATTGCTTCATTAAATAAGCGTGTACTAAAGTCCATCCTTAAGTGCTCTGCGAAACTGGTTTCTAAAAGAGGACTGCCTTCTCTGGTCAACTCAGGCATCCAAATAAAAAAGTGTGTGTGTATTCTGCATTCAAAGGTATCCCTATAATACATTTGCTGTAAACCCATCACCACCCTTTGGTTAAAAACACAAGATTGCAAAATCATATTTGTGACCCAAAATATAAATAAAACCTTCAGCAACATGTAGCTATGTCATTACATTTTCTAGAGGACGATGGGAATGAAGGTCAAAGTTCATGTTTCCCACCTATATAGAAAAGGAACCTCTGGCTTCTGACCACCTCTCTCTACCTGAGAGCTCCAGATTGCAAGTTGGACCCCCAGCATGAGTATCAGCTTTCCAGCTCTTGCTGGGCATGCTGTTGCCTAAGCAAATACGCAGTCTAACTTACAACTAACAACACAGAAAGATAAGGTACCTTTAAACAGCACATAAATTAATGAATTATACACCAAGCCTCCCTGAGTTATTTATTTACGTACTGTAAAATTAGCTATGTAGTCAGATTCTTTAATTATTTATTCTTCCTCAGAGAAATTAAACAATTCCTTCTCAAATCAAGCCTTCTTAATGGTACAGTGCCTTTTAGACATCCTTTTAATACAGTGAGTCTCTCAAACAAAGTACAACTTGCGTATTTCACAATTACTGCAAGACATGCCACAAAATAAAAGAAAATGTAAGCTAATAATCAAAATAAATATACCTCTTCTACCTATTTGCTCTCATACATCATACACTCATATTGACAGTGACCTGCATTTCCTATCACATGCACACAGTCTGCCCCCAGTCCAGTGACTGGAACTCAGTATTTTAAGCAAACACTTAGGTTCTGATCCTGCGATGAGCTCTATGAGATCTGATTTATTGACTGGAGTTTATTGCAGGAATAAAGGACTCTTTGAAGGATTGGGGCCTGAGGCTATAAACAGGAGATATCAAAATAGCTAGATAAAATCTTTCCATTGCCACCGTCTTTGCTGGCGTCCTCAGCAGGATTAAAGAGTGTAACAAACTGAACTAGGTGACGGATTTCTCCCAGCTAGGTAATTTGTTGAAATGAGCACAAATGCATTATTGCCAACCACAAGCACTCTAACCTCATGACTCAGGCCCCCAAAACCATGACATTGTCTCAATAATAAAGAGATTTGTTTTAAAATAATTAAATGGCCTTCTGGTTTGTGAGTCTTTAGTGTTTATTTTTTCAGACTTTCTTCCTCAAATACAAGACCTAGAAACTTAGTTTTTGTTGTTTACTGAAAGATGAGGTTTTCATGCCCGACTTCTGCAGCTGGAGATTTAAGACAGCCCCTAACTATCACAAGACTTGCAACTAAATCACATAAGGTGGCAACCCTGCTTTCATGAAATAATTCTCAAATCCTCTGTTCTTGCACAGCTATGATCTGTGTATCTAGTTTCCTATAGCACTCAGCATCAAGATCCTGTACATACAGGAAAGCAGAAGATTGAGACTTGAGTCAGCCATCTTGATACTCCAGACTGGAGCTAGTCGACATTTTTCAAATTTCAGATTTTGAAATTTAAAATTTCAAAAGAAAAAATGTTGAAAGAATTTAGACTCCTAACTTTCAGTATTTATGTTCCTAACTTGAAATTCGGTTAGATTAAATCTCAGGGAAAACTTTATAACTGTAAGAACAGTAGAACAATGCAACAAACTGCCTAGGGAGGTTGTGGAAGCTTCTTCACTGGAGACTTTGAAAAGGAGGCTGGATCGCCATCTGTCCTGGACACAACAAATCCTGCAGTCTGGCAGGGAGTTAGACTAGATGACCTTTGCAGTCCTTTCTAACACTATGATTCTATGAAATCTATAGGAGTTGGGCACCAAAGTACCTTTGAGCATTTGAGCCAAAGTCCTCGTTTTTTTCACCAGCTCTGCTCCTGACACAGCGTGGTATATAAGATTTACTTATCAGGAAAAAGAAAATGTGCATATTTAGTCACTTACATATTACATATCTGGCTCTTAATGCAAAGCACTCTCCGCTGGAGCAATTAGCGCAGTTTCAGTTTTTGCACCACATATGGAGGCATCAGCTGATTAAATGTTTTTATCAAAAGTGTAACCCTTCTGCCCCTCTGAGTTGGCAGCAACAAAGGCCAGGTTCAGTATCTAGGGGTTCCGTTTCAATAACACAATGCAAAACCGTCTCGAGCCCCCACCCAGTGACCTGGGACAATTACATACCACGCCTCCGGGCGCCTCTAGGAGGCAATACTTCCCCACTCGCAAGCACGGAGTCTGAGTGTAGCAAAATTATTTTAATAAAGGAGGGAAACAATGCAGCATCACATTGGAGAAACACCACAAACAGGATTATAACACAAACCATAAGCAAAAACCCACCCCAAGTACGTTTGGCACTTAGGGTCTTAAGTCCTATCACCCTAAAGTCCAACAACCCGAAAGTCTCTGGTCAGTGCCACCCCAGAGTTCAAAAGTTTATCTGCAGAGTTTTACCCCCCCAGCCTGGGTAGAAATGGCTGGGGCACACACACACAGGATGTTAAGGGGCACCTTCTGTGGGCCAGGGCCAACTGCTCTGCCTCTCCATGGAGTTCTGCTGCAGCCTTCACCACAACCAGCTCCACTATACCCGCTGTGCTGCTCCTCCAGCCGACCCGTGAGCCATTCCAGCCTTCCCCGCAAATCACTCCACTCTGCTCACTGTTCCATGGGCTGCTCCAACATGCTGCAAACTGCTCCGCTCTGCCAGCCGCTTAGCGATAGATTTTCAGGCTCCCCCACTAGTTAACACAGCACTCAGTGATCTCAGCTCAGTAAGCTTAACTCTTTTAGTGATTTCAGCTTGTAGTAGGGGAGCCCTGGTGCTGGTGCACCATTGGCCCAACGTGAATTCAGCTCAGCAGCCTCTAGATGGACTCCTAATGGAATCAAAATTAGCTCTACTCTTCAACAGTGGAGAGAGGAGGATGTGCAATTGGTGTTTCAGGCCCTCAAAAGGGGCCCATGCTATCAGGTACACACACCAGTCCCCAACCTCTCTCATTTCAATGGGTTTTGGCACCTATGTCCCTTGTCTAGCAAGTGCTATTTAATTGATATTGAGACATCTCTGTGATAAAGCAGTCTCATAGTTCCTCATTCACATAATCAGGGTGACAACACTTTATTCCTCCTGCCCCAATAACAAAAAAATTAGGGATCTCAGAGCTGTCAAAATATCCATCCCAGGCTGCTGTGGGCTATGCTAGATGGGGTGGGTGTGCCAATGCAAATACCTAAAATTCCTTTCCACACTCCCCATATATATACCTTGCCCTGGAAATTTCCACTACATGCATCTGACAAAGTGGGTATTCATCCACGAAAGCTTATGCTCCAATACGTCTGTTAGTCTATAAGGTGCCACAGGATTCTTTGCTGCTTTTACAGATCCAGACTAACATGGCTACCCCTCTGATACTTGAGAAGCAGAAATGTTTCCCACACACCTGAACAAGAATTCATCTTAAGGCTATATTTCAGTTGGAAAATAAACACTTGTATCTGTTTGACTTGGAAGCTCAGCCAATCACTTGAAGAGCTACAAATTCAAGGGCAGTTTGTATTTTAAGTTAAATATCACCTTTTGAACCATTGGTTATTTTTCCAGATCGTTTGAAAATGTGACATTTCAATTGTATAAGGTTTCCCAATAATCCACAGCTTTTCAGTGGCACTGCTTTGGAAAGAAAACAGAAGTACAGTATATGCTTGTGGTGAAGAATCAGATAAAGTGAGAACTCGTGATACAGTTTTCGGCTAGCTCAGTGTTTCTCAAACTGGGGTCACCGCTTGTGTAGGGAAAGCCTCTGGCTGGTCAGGCCAGTTTGTTTACCTGCCCTATCCACAGGTCTGGCTGACTGCGGCTCCCACTGCCCGCGGTTCGCCACTCCAGGACAATGGGAGCTGCTGGAAGTGGTGTGGGCCGAGGGACATACTGGCCACTGCTTCCAGCAGCTCCCATTGGCCTGGAGCAGTGAACTGCGGTCAATGGGAGCCGCGATCAGCTGGACCTGCGGATGGAGCAGGTAAACAAACTGACCTGACCAGCCAGGGGCTTTCCCTACACAAGCGGCGGCCCCAGAAACACAGGGCTAGCCTGTTTTAATAACTTCATTTACTGAGCATATTAATGGTATCGAAAAGGTCTCTGAAAAGTTTAGAGGTGTCTGACTGTATATTAAAAGCTTCAAGCCACTGGACTATATTGTTAGGATGGCATCATTATTTTAAAACAATTTAGCATGGTTAGGCAAAGCTGATTTTTTGTTAATGTAAACTCATCTTTCTAAAATCCTGTGTTTAAAAAAAGAAGAGCTGGATAATTATTCATGTGCTAAGTAAATAGACAGATATTAAATGGAGCAAATATTTGTCTAAAAAAGGAAAATGTTTTTAAAATATGGCACATGTTTGCAGATGCTGTACACATTTACTTAGCCTTGTTTACTTAATGTGTGACCAAATATTTAATAACCCACATTCAATTTATTTTCTTTTTTTAAATCCAGATAAGCAGCTTTGAAATTTCCTAATTAGTTTACACTTGATACCTCGCTGAACTGACATGATATTACTTTCCACCACTGATAGCAACGTCCACACATCTAAAGTATTAAGAAGTTTAAGGCCTTGTCTACACTACCATGGTAAGTTGACCAAAATTACGATACTCCAGTTACAGGAATAACGTAACTGAAGTCAAAGTAGCTTAGGTTGACTTACCGTGGTGTCTACCATGCTGTGTCTATGTGAGATGCTCTCTCGCCGACTTCCCTTACTCTTTCAAGGAGCTGGAGTACCAGAGTTGAGTGGAGAGCGCTCTGTGATCGATTTAGTGGGTCTTCACTAGACCTGCTAAATTAACACCGCTGCATCGATCT